>NW_027527624.1:3850472-4051182 GCF_008692635.1 Crocuta crocuta
CCACCCCGCCCCTCCAGCACATGGTCATTTGTGACAGCAGCCACTGGAAACTCGCAAAGTCTCTCACAGACCTACGTTCCTGCAAATATCCTCGCCTACTTTCCATGCTGACATGACTTCAGATATTAATGGCAGTCGAAATCTTTAGTCGACAAAGCTGCATTGGACGACAGTTCATTTCTACATTTTATGACTCTCCTTTGAATCTGCTGATCAGCACAGCACTGCCATCAGTCTTACCTCCCAAACTTGATGAGACTCCCGGGAAAGCAAACCCTAGCCGGAAGCCTTGTGCTGGTAGCTAAATGAGCAATCCCTGTTAGACATCTGGAAATACAGAAAATTATCAGGACGCCCTTCTTGCTATTTCAGGGTTTAGGGGAATGAGGATCTCAGGCTGGAAGTGCTGTCCCTGGGCTTTCGTGGTACAGCAAAGGCTTAGCCCTGGGGGAAAGGGGTTCTACTTTCTCTTTATGAAGTGAGTACACTCTGTCACCTGATTATATCCTCATATCTAACTAGGGATTCATTTAAGTTACAATTTATTAGAAGGCCGTATCACAGGGTGCACAAGGAAACGCGCCTGGAGTAGCACCTGACAGACAGCGGACACTCCATAAATGTGTGGCTAAGCCAAAATTGATTACATTTATTTCTGAGTCCTGTTGCAGTTTTCTCCTCACATTTGTCCTTTGTTACACGAGGCCATTGCTGATATCCCTCTTTGAAATCAAGATAGACCGTGTTGTGGGAATTTACAAGAGACTGAAACTACCTTTCCCTGGGGAGCCTACAGCATACTGAACTCCCAGGGCCCTGGGTTTTCTCTCCTGTAAGGCTCCGAATGGCCTCTGCTTTGTATTAAAGACGTGTGTGTGTGTGTGTGAGTGTGTGTGCACGCGCATGCGCATGCATTTGTGGTATTACAGATTCCTGGAGGAGAAGGACTAGTCTCCTACGCATGTTTATAACATCCCTCCCTACAGCCAGGGTCCACCGAAGTCCCATCCACATAGAGGAGGCTGAAAACCCTTCTGCTAAACCCAGATGTTCTCATGCAGAGGTGGATCAGGGCTGTCTCTTGCTGCCAGATGCAGATGGTGATTGATGTAGGGAAAGCAACATCGTCTTCCATTTCTCTTTCATAAGCGTTCCGTTTCTCTCAGCCTTATTCCTGGAGGTTTTTCTCTTTGGTGGTTATAAACTAAGATGCTTCTGTCTGACCTGGGTGGCTTCGTGGATCATTTGAGATCTCCTCCCAAGAACAAATTGGAATGCCTTGCATTGCTTCTGCTTGGTCCCAACCATAATTTCTTTAAATGCAGCCTCTTGCAGTTTTATAGAAGTCCGTTGGCCCCTTCTGTGGGAGCGCGCCCCTGTGTGCTCTTGCTCTATTTTCAGACTGGCACGCAAGTATGTTTAGCAGTTGAATTTTTCATTCTATAAAACGTGAGCCCTGCCTGTCAGGAACCAGTGCTTTTCGTCCACCGTTGGACTACACTGCTTTGAGGATCTAGGGATTACAGCCTGCTGTTTACATATATCTATTTTTATATTGGCATTTTACTCCTTAATTCTGAAGCTTTGTCAATTGCTGAAAAGAAAAGTTTAGAATTTCTTTTTTTTCTTTTTTTTAAATTCTTGGATTGTAATCCATCACATTTGTATTTCAGAATTTTTCTGAGATTGCTTTATTCTTCTCCCTTAAGGGGTACTCTGCCCGTCTTCATTCACTACAAAAACACAGACATGTTTGGTGATACTGTGCACTAAGAACTTACTTTGCTGTGAGAAAAAGTTCTCTGGAGGGCGTTGCAAAGTTTACATACCCTGTGGCTGTTTCCTTCTATTTCAAATACTAATGGTCCTTGGATTACAGAGCAAATGCATCAACAATTGTTAGTGTGGGTGTGCCTAGGCTCCCAAATTATACGTGAGCATTGCAATCTGAAAATAGGAAATGAGAAATGTCTAGCTAGACCATTAGGTTGTTTTACGGGAGGCTGTCCGCGATATCAGTGAGAGGTATAAAGTGACTTTGACCCAGATCTCAGCTTCATAGCTTTACAATGGCCTTAGCCGTGGAAGTGCACAGCCCAGCTGAATCACGCTGTGTTTGTATAGCCTGTCTGTGATTAGCTTAAAACAAATTTTAAAAAACCACTTTTTACTTGTGAGTGCGCTATAATTATTCATTTAAATTAAATAAATGAAGATTTGGAAATTTCAATATTATTTTTAAAAAGGTGAAAGAAGTTTGCCAATATCTCTTTATTTTTAGAGACCATGACAAGTGCACATTTACATCATGCGTAACAAAAACTTTTTAAACTGTACTTAACAGTTTAAATATTTGTAGCATGCAAGCATTGCTGTCACCCGGATGCAGCAGAGACTCAGCACTTTATTATAACCCCCCAGGAGAAACCTAAATCCCAAATCCGTTCATGAGTAATGTAGGTTTTACTAAAGATTTCATTGGGCAGCAGATATCACACAGCTAACTTTGTCTTCAGATTGTTTATTTTGAGAGAAAGAGAGAGAGAGACGCAGGAGGGGCAGAGAAAGAGGGAGAGAGAGCATCCCAAGCAGGCTCTGTGCTAGTAGGGTACAGCCCAACACAGGGCTGGAACTCACCAACTGTGAGATCATGACCTGAGCTGAAACCAAGAAGTCAGATGCTCAGTCTAGATGCACCCAGGCACCCCCACATAACAAAGTTTAAACTGATTTGCCACTGCTCTTTTCCCACAAACCTCTTCACACAGACTGCTCGCTCCCCCTTTCCCGGCTGCTTACCCACGAGCACAGCAGTGCGTGAGCTGGCATCTGGACTTTCCCCAGGTAACTCTGCCATGTTACACTCTCTCTTCGAGGGGCAGCCTCTTCCCATCAATCTCTTCAACTCCATTTCCAGCTTCTGCTCTGAAGGGCCCTTTGGATTTCCATGATATTGACAAAGTTTTTGATAAGCCATGCAAAGCCTGAGGGGCAACCTCTTCCTCAAGTTTCCTCAAACCAATATCAGGATGTATTGTGTCTGGAAGAGGGAGTTAGTGCCCAGCATGAGAGTCTGGCTTGTCTTTCTTCTTAACCAGGGTCAGAGTTACCCCGCAAGTGATGGACTCAATAACAGCCACTAGACAGGGGAAGCTCTTGCTCCTGTGGGTGGGGGAGGGGGCTGACTCCCTGCTGTGGAGCTCAAGGTAGTAGCATCAGGGCTCACTGTGAGTCCACCTTGGGATGGCCTGGGATAAAGGTGACAGGTGTGGATATGGCCATTCTCCCTTACTGCCAAGTTCGATCACATAATGGACATCCCCTATGGTTGCTGTTGCAAATTACTAGACAACATGAGTTTAGTAACTTGATAGGGAAAAATCTTTTATAAGATGGCCAGCAGGACTGATAAGGTAATACCTGTCCCTGATCAAAGACTTTCCCTTCCAGGTTCTTCTTCCCACCCTGCTTGTCACATGCATTAATGAGGAATTGTCGCATGCATTAATGATGCTCTGGGCTCAGACCTCTGTAGAATTATCTCCTCTGAGCCCAGGGTGTAAAAGAAACCTCCTTCCTTCCAAGATCTCTGAGTACCGAATGGTCCTTCTGCCAGTGATCCAGAGCACATTCCGTAACATACGTACAGTTCTGAAGGTCAAGTGTGCGAAATAGGTCAGCAGGACTGCATGACTTCCAGAGACTGTAGAATAGAATCCATTTCCTCACCTTTTCCAGCTTCTGGCGGCTGCCCCTATTCGTTGGTTCACGGCCCCGCATCACTCTGACCCCTGCTTCTGTTGCACAACTCCTTCTCTGACTTTGACCCTTCTCCCCCCCTGCAGATCAGGGTTGGGAGATTGGGTTGGGCTTGACAACATGATCTCCCCATCTGCTGATCTTTAACTTGATCGTGTCTAAAGTCGCTTTTGTCATGTACATATTCACAGGTTCTAGGATTAAGATGTGACTCTATGAGGCCATAATTATGCCTGACACATACCCGGTCATCAGCTTCCTGTTGTCTGTGTGATAACATGTCCTCGGTATTGCTGAGCCTAATCGTTTGCAAATCCAAGGCATCTCTGCTTGAATCCGTCCTACTTCCTGAAGCTTTCAGGCTCACCTTAGCTTGTTTATCATTAGCGGTGGAGTCTCCTACGGGAAGCCGCCAAGAAAATCACCATCTTCCTCAGATGCAAAACAAGATGGGCATTTTCATTTTCCCACCTCCTCAGGAGTTATCTCAGAGAACCTTCCCTTTTGTGTCAGGCCGGTCAATCTGCTCTCACTTGAAGAACCTTTCAAGCTCATGACTGGACCATGCTCAGCATTGCTAAGTCCCAGGCGAGCTGGCTTCCAAATTCCAGAAAATAGTTGAAGTAGTTCTTTCAACTCTGGGAAGCTCAGGGAGCTCATCTCCTTGCCTAAAATGGTACAACAGTCTTTCATTGAGAGTAATCCATAAGGAGCAATCTGCACCCTGCTGTGCGAGGACAAAGGCTGTAAAGTGTTCAGAGCCAAGCCTATGACCGGTTTCTGCCTTTTTTCCTCTTCCCAGACCTAACAGCATATTAGGTGGCTCGGGCTATGTAGATACAGCCTTTCCGGGGGAACTTGATGACCTCCGGGGCACCCCATTGATGGGTTACATTTTACGCTAGCCTTCTCACATTTTGCTCACTGACACTCCTCACAGATTTCTGTTAGGGTGGGTCAGCCAAGGTTCAAATGCCTTTTTCTCCTGGGATTGACATTCTATTGCTTGAAAACACCATCGGTATCTTGTGTGCCATTTTTTTTCCTGTCCAGACAACATGATCTTTCCTATCACCTGTCTCCACGTGCTAGCCAGGCTTCTGATAGACATTCCAGACTTGGGGTGATGTTCTAAAATAAGGGTGTTAAAAATAATTCCTCTTGCATTCCTTTTCTCCATTATCTCTCAGAAAGGATTGATGGCCACAGAAAAAGTATTTCAGCCGCTCAAATAAGCTGTTTATCCCTCATTTCCAATCACTTTTTATCTTCTGAAGCCTTTGCATTACTCACTCTTAACCTCCAACAGTATTAAAAAATCTACATTGTATAGCCATTGTTTCAAACTCAAAAGAGTTACCCTCCAGGGATTTTAATTAGGCCATGGTAGAGGTGCATGCTGCCTGAGGATTCTTAAATCCAGGTCTAGGGCTCTGACATCAGATTTCCATGGACTGCTTCCCAATTCAGGCTGCAAATACATTTTCCTCCCTTCCATTTGTTTAGTTAAAGGCTGAACACTCACTAGCCTCTTTAGTGGGAAAGACTCTATTCCCTTTTGAGTCACTTCAAACAAACAGGTGTGCAAGTCCCTGGTGGGCATGGGGTCTGTTAAATTGCCAGGCCTGAGTGAGGAAACAGGTAGGGTCTCATTAGCTCACCAAGCTAATGTCTCAAGGCTGCAATTGCCTGGGGTGCAGTGATTCCCTGATGGCCCAGATACCATTAAACTCCTAATTTGNTTCCCCTCTGGAATTTGACAAAAACCTAAGTATGGCGCAGACCACCCCTTATCCAATGGAAACAAGCCAACTGGAAATGGATGACCCAGCACCTAGAACTATCAAGCCAATGGGGAAGGGATTGGGGGAGGGCTGACTAGAACCTTATAAAACAAGAACCTTTATCTCTAGTCCTCAGGCCTTCACTCTGTCTCCTCTCTGTCAAGAGAGCCTTCCTACTGTTCTTCCTTTCTAATTTTATATTTTAATGAACTTTTGCCTGCTGCTCATTTTGTGTCCACCTCTTCATTGTTCCAAGTGGCCAGACAACAAATCCTGGGTACTGTGAGAAAAAATCCTGCAACATTAACGTGTTTCTTTCTAGGGGCCATCTGAGGAGGACAGGAAGCTTGTGATTTCCCAATCCTGATCTGATTTTACCCTCTTCCCATCTGACAGTTGGCTTCCTGCCCCATCTCTTAAGGGAAATTGCCCCAGTGATTCTAGGCGGTGTATCTCCCATCCCAAGAAGGGCTACCTAAGTGATTCTAAAGTGCCTGGGTCTACCCATTAAGAGCTACTTTTAGAGATTCTAAGTTCACATCCCAACAACTCTCTCACAGAGAAAAAAGTTATGACACATGTAAATCTGTTTAATGGGGAGATACAGCTTTTTTTTGGTATGTCTCGAAACTTTTCCTCCACATCCTTGCTCTCAATACTGAGGCCCCTTAAAGAGCCCTATTTGCTCAGTTCTAGAGCTTTCTGGGAACTCTGAATTGTCAGGAAGTCTATTACTAGTTTTTAAGACTTAGCCCTGATTACTGAGAAATGTCAGTCTCCTCATTTGCTCAAAATTGTTCTTCCTCTCTCTTCTCACACTTAACAGTTGTTAGTCTACTGATTCCAGAGGCTCGGACCAGAGAAGGAGGGTAGGGTCTTCTTTCAAACACCCCCTTCTTTTTCCTCTGGTCTTCCCTGTGGAACTAGAAAGAGAGGAAGGGGAAATGACCCTCCTTACCTGTCTGTTCCTTCTGAGACCACAAGCCTCTCCTTGGTTGATTCTAACTCGTACTCAACTTCATTATCTACTGGCTCAATGAGGGAAAGTGTTGGCCAGGTCTCTTACGCATGGGAGGTTGCTGGTGAGATTCAGCTATCTCTAACTGGTCACTAGCTAGCAGCATCACACTTCGGGCCCCTCAGCAGTAAGCCCTTTTTGTCTTTCCACGTTAGGCTGCCCTCATCCCTAACAAACCTGTAGCATACTACCTCCCACCCTCCACAGTCTTATCTATCACTGCATCTCGATCTCTGTACCCACCAACAATTTCAGCATCTGTCTTTGGTGCTTCTGAAGAACAAGGCATGAAAGAATAGCCCAGCCCCTTCCACTTGGTCATACCTCCACACCACTTCTCACGAATGCAGGTTCTCTTGCAGGAATGACCTAGGTGATACTTAACAAGCATAATGCCTAAGCAGACACCCAACCAAAGAATTAAATGTTTCCCTTCTTGCAGATAAATCTTATGTCATTGTGTAAGTGAATCTGTTGGAGTCTTAAGAGAAGGAAACTCTATGAACACTGCATAGAGATACTAAAATTATATAAAATTAGCTTCCAATAACTCATCCTCTCTGCCAGTCTACCCTTCTGCTTTTTATTTATTGTATCCTATACTACATCATGGAATCCATTTATCCTTTTATGTCATTAAATATCTTAATATTTATTTTTGTAAATTTTGGGTTCCCCATCTCTCTGACATCTTTACCACCTTCAAATTTTTTTAACATTACACTTGATGCCTATCTTGAATTTCTTAACCTAAAATTTAGATATCTACTCCAAGTAGAATTTATCTTTCTGTACAATATGAGGTAGGGATTGAATATAGTTTCTCCACTATCACTTTCACTGACTTTGTGATATCCTGACTCTTACAGGAGTTGAAATTTTCACTAAGATTGATTCAATTTTTACTTTTTTATTTAGAACAATGCACAGGATCAGCCTACCAGCTCTAAAAAGGGCAAACAGTGACAGAGAAATTGACACAATTAGCGGATGGATGGCTTTGAAAAAGGAGAAATATGAGAGTTATATTTCTTGGTCTCAGAATTTCAGTCAATATTTTCGGTTATGATGATCTTTCTTCTACACAAAATCATTTACTGCATACTTGGGTGAGGAGGACCCTTTACCTTATCACACAAGTGATCAAGCTAGTGAAATTTGCGAAGTGAAAAATGCTGTTATCTCTGATCAGCTCTATACTCACTCACTTCCTCCGGGTGGGAAGTAGGGCAGAGTTTTGCTTCTGGAATAACGTGGGTACCATGAAACCTTCCCGATATTTAAAGCAGAGGAGACAGGTGTGTGGCACAGTATGGTCATAAGCTTCTTCAAAATCCCTATTCAACTACTTCCACAAGGGAAAAACCCCAGGCAAAAAAAATACATCATGTAGATAGAAAATGTATATCTTGACAGAGAAGAAACTTTGGTTTATATGCCCTTGGTTAAAGAAATTATGTTAAAGTTCCAACTACTACATTTTGAAATTCCATCAGTAAATACCAATTGAGTTTACCTCCCCAGGACCAATTTGCAAAGCCAAACAGAGAGGAGAATTCAGAAGTAAATAATAGCCTTTATTGTATAGGCTTTTTAAGCTCCTTCCACAAAGAGCTTTTTCTAGACATGAAGACAAAACACTTATTTATGGAACATTAAATGATTATACGGGAAAATGAATGCTGGGAGAATGATGTTTTCCAAAGGCAGGACTTACAAAGAGCAGCTTCGTAGAGGAGGTGAGAAGTCAGCAAGCTCTAAACGCAGAGAAAGCAAGGAAACAGGGAAAACTGGAGGGATTATTTCAGGAGGGAGAAACATGAACAAAGCAAGCAGGTGTCATCTTTTTATTTGATTTGATTTTCCAAAAGTCCAGGGAGAGGTAAAAATGGCACACCTTCCTGGAAAATGTGCCTGAGACATTTAAACTTAATTTACTTTTTGTTCTATGGATATTCACAGATATCTATGAAGGTTCTTTTTTTTTCCCCTCAAATTTGCTCTAAAAAGTATTTGTTTTCCAAACAGAGGGTGTCTGATTTGCTTTTTGGCATAATAGATTCTCATATGCTTTATTTTTAGTACTTTTGCAGCGATGTACAGAATGAAAATTATCCAGGAACCACACGAAATATAATCTGAAAGAGACAGTTCTCAGAAATCTAGAATAGTTACGGATGGCTCCAAAGAATAAATCATATCTGAATAACACTATTTGACAGACAAGTCTATTGAACATCAGGTATTAGGAAAAGAGGTTTAAACAGAAAGTGACAGTGGAAATAATAGTTGAGTCAGCAGTTAATAAAGAGACTCCATGTTTATTCACCAGGCATAATAATGCTTTGAATGTCGACCTGAGTGGGTCCCACTCCTCTATCCACAATGATCTTCTTGGTTTTGAACTGCATGCTTTCTTTGCTCTTCACATGTACATGATTTTCTACCCCAGTGATGCAGCCTTTCCCAGAGCTCCTGGCAATCAGTTGAAACTTTGTGCTACATCCTGGCTTCCTTCTCTCCTTTCCTCCATTCTCCCTCCTCATTGCCTCAACACCTCCTCTCCTACCCTTAGTCTTCTTGGACTGTATGCCGATTCTAGTTCTTGGAACCACTTCCCAATTAGTGCACTGCAACTTTCCCCACCCTCAACCCTCTTTAGAGAATCTCTTGGGGCAGAAAAAAGAGAAGCTCCACAAATCATTCCAGGTCCAACAGCATTGTTTGGTGACCCTTCTTTTGTACTGATTTATTCCCTTAGGCTGAGGGTATAAATAGTTAGCCCCCTCCACCCCCCCATACCCACTGAACACTTAAGGTGCTGTGTAATTTATGCAAAATTACCATGGCAGAATCCTCTCACCTCAGCGGGTTTTGTTCTGTGTCCCAGGGTCCATCAGTTCCGAGAATGGCTCTATGCCCCACAATTCTGATGCCCATTCTCCCTTTGGATGTACCTGCTTCATCGACTTTTCTGAAATCGGCAGCTTCTTATTGTTCTTCTTTTCAAGTGCGATACCCAGGCACAGAGGTTAATGGTCGGAGCTTCTGGTTGTTTCGTAGGGCTCGTCCTGGAGTACTGCACACATGCAAAGCATCCGTGGGCATTAATGAGATGACTGGAGGCCTGTGCCTTTACTTCAAGTTTTTAACATTTTATGGGGTTTGGCCCGCTGAGCTTGGGTTTTTAAAATGTCCCCTCAAACGAAATTGAATCCATACTGTACTGGCAATTACCACAAACATCTCTTACCCCAGTCAGAAAGTTCCAGAAGGAATAAAATATATACTAGAAATTTCCAGTGTCTTCATTAGGTGTGTAGAATTGTTCATGTTTTTCTTATTCAGAATGAGCGGCTAGAAAGTCCAAAGCACTGCTCTAGTCTACAAGGCAGTGTGTTTCCAGTTTAAGCCATCCGCAAGCACATCACATTTTTGTGATTTGTTTCTGTGGGCCTTGAAAAGCTTCATAACTGAATTCTAAATAATTAAATGATAGATGAGTGAAGGGCCTGTGCTCTGCACTACCATTCTTTCCTCTTGGGCAGGGACCAATCAATGTGCACGAAGGGACCGGTTGTGGGAATGAGGCTGCAGCTCAAGTTATCATTTCTCTAGCAGCCTACTGTCTCTTCCAAATCACCGCCATGACACCTAGATCAAGAGCTCCCATTCCTCCAAAATTCAGGCCATTGAGCTATAATTGCCTCTGCGCTTTGTCACTACTGTCATCTATTGACCTATTGGTCAATTGTATTTACTCATTGAATACTTTCTTCTCTGACAATTCTGGAGCTACTTAGCCAGCACATTCCATGGCTAGAGCTATGTAGGTGCTGACTATCTGGGAAAATTTGATGACCTCTTTCTACTCCTTAATGGCAATGCCACGTGGAAATTGCATCTGGAAACCTAACCCTGTCTCCTCAATTCCAAAGACTGTTCACTCTATAGGCTATTACTCACTGTTCCTAGGCTCACACCCTACATCTGCTCACCACCAAATGGAATATTGTCTTTCTCCACAAATACTTGAAGATTCTCTCATCTTAAAAATTAAACGCTTCCCTTAATTCTCCAGTTATCATCTACAAATTGCTTTGGATCTAAACCCCATTCAATACCATTCTGCCCTGACTACTTACCTTTCCTCCTTCCCAGTCATTCCTAAACCTCATGTCATATGGCATCCATCTTCAGACACTACTGAAAGTTATCTCACTGGGGTCACCCAATGTATTGATTCACTTGATTCCAGTGGATTTGTTTTTGTGGATGGTTTTTACAGCACTTTGTACTGCTCAACCCCGTTCCTTTCTCATATATACATGTGACAGCATACTTGTTTGTTTCTGCCCACATCTCTCTGTCATTTTTTCCTTGTCACCTTCATAGACTCATTTGAAATGTTGTTTTCCTCAGGGTTCCGTCTTAAAATTTCCCCATTTTGTCTTCTGCCATGCTTTCTCCGGATGGTCTATTTTAACTCCCTCTTTCAGCTCATTTGTGTTTATATGCCAGTCACTCCCAGATCAATATATTTAGCCATTCTTCAAACTTCAAACTCACAATAAATACTACCATCTTCTAGATACTTCCACCCCTCTGTCACACCAAGACCTAAATCTCAACATGTGCAAAAGATAATTCATCTTACCTCAAAATGGCCTCATGTTCCTGTGTGTTCTAGTGGGTCAGTGACAAAAGCTAAAAGAACAGACTTATCTTTATGTCTTCCTCTTCTTCATTCCGCACTTCCAAGAAATATAAAGTCCTTAGTATGGTGCCTGGCTCATAGTAAATGCTCAGTAAAATTCGAGAGCCGACATTAAAAATAAGTTTCTAGTTTGGAATTTTCAAAGAAAGCAAGGCTGATTTGGAATGCAGAAATCTCAACATGTGACAGGCTTAGCAAACAACTAGCTTAATCATAAGAATCATAATATATGTGCGGCTGATATTAACTTAAATCTTCCCTTTCTGGGGAAGTAATGAAACATTGTAATTCTAAGGAGGTTTGCTTCCTTCCAAAGTATCCTTTCAGCAAAATGCCTCCTCCATTTTCTTTTCTGGAATTAACTTCAGATTCTGTGCCATGCTGTATTAGCTCTGTGCCTCCCTCTGTTCTAGAAGGTCAATGCTATTTGGTTTTCAACCTGGAAAAAGAGAAACTTTTAGGCTGAGTGTGTTTGGTTTTGGCCTGAAAAAGACTTCAGAATGGACTTCATGTGTTCCTTATGCCATCGGACCAAGATGTCCACTTCTCCACTGATGATAGATGTTTGGGGAGAAGAAAGGGTTCCTGTAAATGGCTGCATTTCCCCCACTAATCATTCTATTAGACTTTCTAATCTTCCAAAGCTGTTTCATAAACCTGCTACCAATCACAGGGCTAAATTGTGAGGTCTTTAGACACAAAACTGCAGGAAGATACTTTAATACATTTGCACATTATGAACAGTATTTTTCAAGAATTTAAACAACAAATCCAGAAGTCTCAAACTTAACTCTCTGACTAATAATATTTAATAGATACTTGCCCATCTTGGGGAAAACTCTTCTTTTCGGTATGTTCATAAAAACTGACAAGGACTCAGTGGCTTCCACCATATCTGGCAACGACAGAGCATCCCAACATTTGGCTTCTTGGCCTGAGCAATCATTTTCTGGTTAGTGACTTTGGTGGGTAACTGTTAACTTGTTCTACTGGTAATGAGAGTTTTTCTTATTTTTTTTAACGTTTATTTATTTTTGAGACAGAGAGAGACAGAGCGTGAGCCAGGAAGGAGCAGAGAGGGAGGGAGACACAGAATCGAAAGCACCCTCTAGGCTCTAAGCTGTCAGCACAGAGCCCAACACGAGGCTCAAACTCACAAACTGTCAGATCATGACGTGAGCTGAAGTCGGACGCTCGATCAACTGAGTCACTCAGGTGCCCCAATGAGAGTTGTTCTTATACGTGTTTTTAGTTTTGGCTTCACAAGTTGATCAAAGATATAAAACCACTTGGCCACATGTGTATGTCTCAGTGCAGGGTTCTACCACGATCACATTTGGGGCTGTTGGTAAGTGCTGGTGGGTGTGCTGTCTAGAAACCTCTCCCATTGGCTACTGTCCTTGCCTGCTATTAACATTTTGAATATCATCAGTGACCATCTCTGCTCTTGATCTGAACTTTGGTAACTAGCAAATTGCCACATCATTTCTGCATACTGGTGTCTCTGACTCACCTTTGATTAATGAAATCTACTTCCCAAGACTGATTTATTCATTAAAAGTCGATCATCAGATTCTGTATTTTCTTTTTTTTTTTTTTTCAAATTTGCCTCTTTTTTTAAAATTTTTATTTATTTCTAGGAGAGAGAGAGAGAGACAGCGTGAGCAGGGGAGGGTCAGAGAGAGAGGGAGTCACAGACTCTGAAACAGCCTCCAGGCTCTGAGCTGGCAGTCAGCACAGAGCCCGACACGGGGCTCGAACCCACGAACCGTGAGATCATGACCTAACCGAAAGTCCGATGCTTAACCGACTAAGCCACCCAGGCGCCCCCAGATTCTGTATTTTCAACACACAACTGTCCTTATCTGGATGCCTGACATTAGAATGTTTGGCCTTACTGGGGTGCTGGATGGCTCAGTTGGTTAAGCCTCTGACTCGTTTCAGCTCAGGTCTTGATCTCACAGTTTAGGCCTCACACCAGAATCTGCACTGGTAGCACAGAGCCTGTTTGAGATTCTCTCTCTCTCCATCCCTCCCTTGCTAGTGCTCTCTCCCTCAAAATAAATATATAAACATTTTTTAAAAATTTGGCCTTACAGACCTCTTCTTCTAGATATATATTATTCCTTTTAAGTCCTAAGTGTTAGGATGCCAAATGTACTATTTACCTGCCTATAATTATGTTCACTTTAAGCAATTGATCTTGCCTACAATTCTGTGTTGTTTCAGTCAGCTCAAGCTCCCATAACAAAATGCCATAAATTTGATAGCTTAAACCAATTTCTTTCTCACAGTGCTGGAGCCTAGATGTCCAAGATCAAGGTGCCGTCCATGTTGGTATCTGATGAGAGCTCACTCCTTGAGTGGAACATGACTATCTTCTTGTCCTGGCCTCACATGGCAGAGAGAACACGATGTCTGGTGTCTCTTATTTTGAGAACACTAATTCTTTAAGATTAGGGTCCCACCTCAATTACCTCATTTAACTTTAATTATTTCCTTACTCCACATATACTCACATCAGTGGTTAATGTCTCAACAGAATAATTTAGGGCAGACCAGTTCAGTCCATAGGAACTGTTTTGCCCAGTTAAGTCCATAGAAATTACTTTGGTGAATTGTAAACCAATACAAGTATCTCCAAAGAGTAGTGTAGCTCAGGGAACAGGTGATGTGAAGTGTTAACAGAATGATCAGCCAGGTAGGATGGCTTTCTCCACTGATAGGCAGAAGCTCTGGAACAAAATAGTGAAAGCAGAGAAGGCATATTTTGTCTAGAGCTGAGGGTAAACAGGGCCATCAGGGTAAACAAACAGGAACTGACATTTTTAAAAATAAAGATTAGCAAAATGGTCAGGACCTTTTACAGCTAGCAGACCATAAAACCCAACTTGGTAAACTTCCTGCAAAATTCAGGTGAAGAAACTAAGGTCCAAAGAGGTTGTAAGACTGGGAATCTTTGGCAAACCAAGGTGAGTTGGACACTCTATTTTTTCCAGTATGGTGCGATATGAATGTAAACAAGAAGACATTCCTCAAAGAATGTTCAGCCCCTAAATGCACTTGAACTGTGACATGGCGATGCCATGATGACAAATACAGAACTGTATTTTCATACAACATTCTTCTCCAGAGACTGGCAAATTCCAAACTCCCAACAAGTCTCCCCCACACATGGGGCTTATTAGAGGCCCTGCATCTCCCTTGGCCAGGGAGGCAAGTTGCATTTAAATACTAACCCGAGCTGTTTTCCATAATGTATGCGGAGTGGGCTTCAAGCATGTGTTGGAATGACATCAGCAATCTGCAGACCGGAGCTGCAGAGGTTCAGAATCATTGCATGCCAGAAAGATGAAAGAGTGGGGTTGCTATATGTCAGGGGAAACTGACGAACTCATCCACTCCAGCTAACAGAGGACTCACCAATTTGCCTTGAACTAAGTAGAGTCTTAAAGGATCTCTGATCTTAGCCAGAGTATTTAGCTTACATTATTTTCAATAGATATGAGGAGGAAATGCTGGAAAATATGTCCCCTATTTGCATTGCCAAATGAGTTCCATAGCAAAGCTGGATTAAAGTCGTGATACTTTGTGGGTCTGCCTCTGAGACCCCGAAATGTGCAGCTCACAGGAAATATACCACAGTCACACACCTTCCTTTCGGCTGTTCCCAGACACAAAACCGTCTTCACAGAATCCGGGTCTTCCAGCTAATAAGTAGGGTATGTACTTTTGTTTAAAAGAATGAATTAACACGGTGCCATCTCAACATGTTTTAAAAGATGATTTTATAAGTGTTCATGACACAGAATGGTTCCCACAATTTCTCTGGACTCACTGTCTTTTTCTGGATTGCAATGGCAGCTCTGATACCTGCCCACGTGCAGGTAGAAGCCAAGAGTCTGAAATTCTTGCCGACAGGGAAGAAGATAAATTGACCTGGCCTCTGCTGTTCTATGACACTATTGATGTAAAAAAAAAACACCATGGTTAGTGAAATAAATAGACTCCTTCTTCCTGCTTGAACATGTTACATGCCATTAAGGCAGAGAGAATTTCACAGGACTTCTAAGATGGAAGAAAGAGGGTGTGGGATTTTTAATGATTTCAGTCTGGAAAGAGCAGTAAGTTTAAGATTAGAAAAATTGGTTCAAAATGGTGTCTAAGAGTGGTTGCCTATATGACTTGTGCAAAATACTTCTGCTTGCTGATGTAAAGTCTCCTAACCCAATTCAATGGGGCAAGTGCATTAGATCATCTCATTGGTTCCTTCTACTACTACATTTCTATGATGCTAACTAAAATCCCTAATGGGGAAACCATTCTTCCTTCTTTGGTATTAACATCAGCATGGCGATACACCTAAGCAGACCCGAAGAGATGATCCATATACTCTATTATGGACTGGATGTTTGTATCTTTCCCAAATTCATATGTTGAAACCTTAGCCTTCAAAGTGACTAGAAACTTGTGAGAATGTGATGAAGGTCAAATGCAGTCATAAGATTGGGACACCAAGTTAATAGGGCTAGTACCCTTAAGAAGAGGCACTAGAGCTTTCTCTTTCCTACTCTCTCTGCCATGTGAGGCCATAGCAAGAAGACAGTCATCTACAAGCTGAGGAGAGAGCTCTCATCAGAAGTCAACCAGGCTGACACCTTGATCTTGCACTTCCAGGCTCCAGAACTGTGAGAAATAAATTTCTGTTGTTTAAGCTGCTCAGTATATAGTATTTTCTTAAGACAGCCCAAGCAGACTAATAAATTATTACATTTTTAAAAGATTATTAAAGCCTCAATTCCTACGCTCAAGCCTGGATTCCATAGAATAGAGTCAAGCTCTTCCTGGGCATATGCCAGTTCAATACCACTAACGCTTTGTATTGATCCTTTTAGGTAAATACTTAAAAGTGAGGCTTCTCTATGTGTCTTAGAAGCTGTGAACCCTTTATAAAACATGAGCTTAAGTGGTCAGTGGATTTCTGACAAGGATACTGAGACCATCCAGTGAGGGAAAAGACAGTCTTTCCAAACAAATGAGTCTGGGAAAACTGGATATCTACATGCAGCAGAATGATACTAAACCCTTTTCTTACCCCATGTACACAAATTAGCTCAAAATGTGTCAGCAGTCCAAACTTAAGAATTAAAATTATAGGGGCGCCTGCATGGCTCAGTCGGTTAAGTGTCCGACTTCTGCCCAGGTCATGATCTTGCAGTTCGTGGGTTTAAGCCACTCATCAGGCTCTATGCTGACAGCTCAGAGCCTGAAGCTTGCTTCAGATTCTGTGTCTCCCTCTCTGCCCCTGCCCTGCTCGCGTGCTGTCTCTCTTTCTCTCTCTCAAAAATAAAAACAAACTTAAAAAATTTTTTAAAAAAGAATTAAAACTATAAAGCACTTAGAAAAAGACATAGAGAAAAATCTCTCAATATCAGATTTAACAATGATTTTTATGACATCAAAAACAGGTAACAAAAGACAAATAGATATATTGGATTTTCATCAAAATCAAAACCTTTTCTGCATCAAAGGACACTCTCAACGGAGTGCACAAAATGGGAGAATATTCCACAGAATTGGAGAAAATATTTGCACCCCATATATGTGATAAAATACTAAAATCCGGAACATATAAAGAACACCACAACAACAAAAACCAAAACCAAAATCAAACAAAAACAATTATAAAATGGCCAAAGGCCTTGAGTAGACATTTTTTCTAAAGAAGATACACAAAATGCTCAAGAAGCACCTGAAAAGATGCTAACATCAATAGTCACTAGAAAAATGCAAATTGAAACCACACTGAGAGACCACTTCACACCATCAGGATGGCTATCAGAGAAAATACAGATATGGAAAGTAACAAGTATTGGTGGGGATGTAGAGAAATGTGGTCGTGCGCTGCTGGTAGGAATGAAAATTGGTGTAGCCACTGTGGAAAACAATTTGGCCGTTCTTTAAATAGTTAAGCATTGATTTACTACATGATCCAGAAATTCCACTCTTAGGTATATACACAAAAGAATTGGAAGCAGATGTTCAATGTGTATAGTAGTAATATTAATGATAATCAAAAGGTGGAAGCAACCCAAGTAAATATCAACAAATGAATGTATAAACAAAATCTAGTGTATGTGTGTATGTGTATATGTGTATATATGTATATATGTGTATGTATATACACATATACACATACACACATACACTAGATTTTCATATATATATATGCAATGGAATATTATTTAGTCATAAAAAATAAAATTTGGACGCATGCTATAACATGCATGAATCTTGAAAATGTTAGGCCAAGTGAAATAAGTGAAATAACTCAGACAAAAAAATAAATACTGTACAATTCCACTTATATGAGCAACTACGAACAGGCAAACTCACAGATACGGAAGTAAGAATAGGGGTTACCAACAATCGGAGGGAGTGAAAATGAGATATTTAATAGATGCAGAGTTCCTTTCCGGGGTGGTGGAAAGTTCTGGAAATGGATAGTGGTTACGACTGTATGACATTGTGAATGTATTTAATGTCGTTGAATTGTGGATCTAGGAAGGGTTAGAATGGTAAATGTTACATTAGGTGCACTTTATGACAATCAAATGTTTCTTGAAAAGTGCGTTATGAATCAAGTGCACTCCATCTTGCTCCTAGCAGTCCAGCCCGAGTCACCACGTCTCTCCCTAGGGCCCCCAGCGGCAGCCTCACCAACATTCCTGCTCCTGTCCTTACCCTCATGCCCATCATGTCTCTTCAGGCAGACTCAGTGGTGTTTTAAACATGAAAATCAAATTTTGATTTTCTCAGTCATAGTTGAATCTCGCGATGGCTTCCTATCATTTACAATAGCATCCAAATGCTTTCTCGTGTCTTCCCAGGATCGCATCATTGACCTGCTTCCCCATCTTGCATCCCATCTCACTCTCCATCCTCCTTATTCTCTCAACCACCCCACATGGGCTGTCCAACAGGCTCCCACCTTAAAGTCTCTGCTGTTTGGACCACTGTTTCATCCCAGAGCACAACTGCCTGACTATTCATTATCCAATTCCCTCTTCTGATGTCCATCTAAAGCAGCCCCCAGCCTCTACCCTTTTTATCTGGTTACTCTATTTTATTTTCAACATAAGAATGGTCATTATTGCTAGCTGGCACTACCTTGTTTATTTACATATTTATTTATTTTTTTAACAGTTTATTGTCAAGTTGGGTTCCATACAACACCCAGTGCTCATCCCCACAAGTGCCCTCCTCCATGCCCATCACCCGCCTTCCCCTCTCCCCCATACCCATCAGTCTTCAGTTTGTTCTCAGCACTCAAGTGTCTCTCATGGTTTGCCTCCCTTCCTCTCCCCCTCTGTTTCCCCCCTTCTTCTCCCCCACGGTCCTCCAATAAGTTCCTCCTAATCCTCCTATATGTACAAACATATGGTAGCTGTCCTTCTCTGCCTGACTTATTTCGCTCAGCATAACACCCTCGAGTTCCATCCATGTTGCTACACATGGCCAGATTTCATTCTTTCTCATTTCCATGTAGTATTCCATGATATGGAGAAACCACATCTTTTTGACCCATTCATCAGTTGATGGACACTTAGGCTCTTTCCATGTTTTGGCTGTGTAAATGTTTATCTGTCTTCCTTTCAGCTATTGACCCCATGAGGTCAGGGGTTTTGACTCTTTACTTCACTGCTATATCTTCATTGCCAGAGGCTGTCACATAATAGATCACAATCAATATTTACCCAATAAATAAATAAATATTTTTTTAAAGTGTGCTAAACCTCTCCTTCTACTATGACAGTATGATTCAAGACAGCACCCACAAATGTACCAATGCTGTCATAAATTAGAAGTGAATGAATCCTTTTTTATTTCTCATACTGTTCTTGGTTCCTTTATATTAATATGTTCCAATTAACTCTTTGCAATGTCCAAGTGTACTACTTTATTCTTTAGGATTTCTAAGTCCTAAGGAATAGACAAATTCTATTATAAACGTATCAAAGAAACAAACATAATCCATTTATATTTTACACACAGAAAGTATCTAAATTTGCTACATATCAAACATTTTTATCAAGATGGATTTTCAATATAAATAATATTTGCATATATTTTCAGAAAAGTTACTTTATAATACATTGGAGAAACTATTACAAAAACCCTCTTTTACAAAAATAGCTTTAACTCAGAGAGCCTTTAAATTCACTAAACTGTACAGTTAAACAGTCCCACAAAAGCTGTGATCTAGGCCCCAATCATTTCAGAATTAAAACCATTCTGGGAAAAAGGTATATTGTTTGTTCAGCAAAATAGTACAGTTTTAAGATCCTTGGAAAAAAATAATCAACCCAGTTTCCTTGGGAATGTATAGAAGGTAAGAAAATTTGCCACAAAGTGAAAGATAAAGCTCCCTACAGCTCTACCGAGAAGAGAAAACAAGCAAGATAGGAAGTGACCAGAACAAGAATCCATTGAGCATTGAGCATTTCTTGAGTCTCCTATATTGAGGAATTTGAAGCAACAAAGGTAAGAATTCTATAGGATGCTCTAAACATTGCATCTCCATTTGCCATACTTGCCATGGAGGGGAGAAGTGAGACTTCAACTGCATTCCACCTGGGACTTTGAATATGGGCTCAAGATTGCAGTCTAGACTGTCATTAGTGGAACTTAAATCAGAGTGAATCCAGTTGAACCCCATACCCCTCTCCCTAAGGCTTCCTTGAACATCACTACAAATATAAGTATCTTGGTTAGTCTGTTCTACGCTCTGCTCCCTTTGTCTGTCTTTTCACCCAAGCTGCAATATCCCTATGCCTCAGCCTGCTCTTAAGAGGCAGGTACCTCTATCCGTTTCCCTTTGGCTCTCTTGAATACCTGTGCCTACTACTTCCCTTGGATCTCAGGATAGTGGTGGGTGGTTTCTCAGTTCTCATAGCTGCTTTTACACTATTTTACCCTCATTTAAAAGCATTGTTGGCTCAGAATGCCCAGATCGAATGTCCTCTAATAGTCTACATTATGACCATACGCATTTATGGCCTCTTATCTTCGCCCACTTTTAGTTGAGAGCCTTGGCACTTGGTCCATTGTCTTCCTTTCATTAAAAGCCAGGTGACTGCAACAGCAAAGTGGATCCCTCTTTCAACTATACTATCCTTTAGTAAATTATTTCCAGAGCCAAGTCCTGGACTGGATGATTATGCAAAACCACTTTATCTCTGAAGTCAGACATCTCTTAGCCCATCAACTACAGATACCTTATAAAACCCCAATCTCAGATTAATCCAAATATCAGACTCTTTATTCCCACAATAAGCCACTCAGCAAGTCTTGGAAGAACCATTTGTCTAGGTGAAAAAACATGCCATGTTTGATCTTTAACTTTAACTAATAATCCCTTTAGATGTCCTTAGTCACCAACCTCTCCTTTGCTTTTCAATACCTTCTCTATGTTCTTATCTTTTTCTCCATTCCTTCTCTCCTGTCCTAACTCTCAGCAGGTGCTTCACTTCTTGCTCCTTCATAGCACAAGAGCCTTCTTTGCCAATAACTCCTCAACTCCCGCCCCATGTAGCTTAGCAATATTCACGTATCCTATGTCCATACTCTTGCTTTCCTTGCTTAGGCTGAGGGATAGCCATCCCTCAATCTGCCTGCTGGATCCCATCCCTATATGCTTCCTCAGGAATTTTATTCCTTTAGCTCTCCCTGATTGCTACATGATCTTCAAATTCTATCTTTTCTTTTTAAGTTTATTTATTATTTTTGAGAGAGAGAAAGAGAGTGGGGCAGAGAGAGAGGGAGACATAGAATCCCAAGCAGGTTCCACACTGTCAGTGCAGAACCCATTGTGGGTCTTGAATTCACAAACCGCAAGATCATGACCTGAGCTGAAACCAAGAGTCAGATGCTTAACTAAGTCACCCAGACACCCATCAAACTCTATCTTCTGATGGCTTCTCCATCTCAACCTATAAAACACCTCCATCTACATCCCGTCTCTAACCTTCCTTTATAGACAAGTTTGGTGACAGGGTAGCCACTGCTTGAAGCCATGTCCCCTTTGTCATTTTCCTCCTCAGTTCAACTGATTGGCAAATGCAGAGACATGCCTGCTATCCAAGAGGGGTCAGCAGTAGTAAAGGGAAGTACTAGGCACAAGAGCTCTTGGCTCTGGTCCTGACTTGACCATGTATGCCTCGGGTAAGTCACCTTCCTCTCTGAGCTCTCAGTATGTGAACTTACTGTGTAAACTACAAAATTAGCATTGAAGTACTTCAGTGTGTGGAAGTGTTTATTAATTATAAGGGGCTATTTAAATATTA
This sequence comes from Crocuta crocuta, assembly GCF_008692635.1. Classification (NCBI taxonomy): domain Eukaryota; kingdom Metazoa; phylum Chordata; class Mammalia; order Carnivora; family Hyaenidae; genus Crocuta; species Crocuta crocuta. Next base: position 3,872,097 of record NW_027527624.1, read on the forward strand.
ATATTTTAACTATTCTTTCCCCCGAGTATTCACATTTTAGCAGGGATCTGGTTTTTCAAAGTGATACATTTCTTTAGCAAAAAAGAGTATATTATGAAGATAAAATTTTAGGCCCTGGGCAAGTGGTCACCAGTTTCCTACACTCAACCTCACCTTGACAGTAACTCCCTTGACTTAGGTTTCACTGGATATGTGCAAAAAGGAGTTCAGCACTGAGCTATGGTAACAGTTTGTTGAAGGTCACAAACTACTTTCCAAATGCTTGGGATTCAATAAAATTCCAGATACGTTTGGCCCTGAGCAATTTTATTTTGTTTTTAAACCCATGTGTGTTTTAAAGAGAATTTTATCCACATGTTTTTGATTAATTTACACTTCAATCAGTAAAATTTGGTGTATTTCATAGTTATCTAATGTCCAAGAAGGTTTTTTAAATATGCATTTAAAAGTACTTTACTTAAAAAAAAAACACTCTAAAGAAAAGGTCAAATAACAGGAAGCTATGGTTTGCCAAGAGTAAATAAATTTTACACACACACGACTTTCCATTTTGAGTCCAAACTCCAAACCTGTTATCTTCGTGTTGTGTCTAAGGAAATCTTAACAAAACAAATTTTACTCTCCAAAATAAGCCGAAAAGCGCCAGGTAAACACAACTGAAAATAACTAACAAAGCATGACTCACAGCTGCCAATATCTACCAGCTGATTTGTGAATAGACACTGGCTATCGAGTATGGGGTCAGAAAGAGCACGTAGGTTATTATATTGTTGAATGAACTTGGGTCAGGTATTTATCTTAGTAGAGTCCCAGTTTTCCATATAAGAATATGCAGTCAATCTTCTCTACATATTTCAAAGGGTTGAAGATACAGTCAAGGAATGTATAGGATAGAACAATCTCTTGAAAAATATAAAGTGCTATGCTATTGCACTGTATCTAAAGAACAGTAGTAACAATGCATGATCATTGCTGTGGCACAAAGAATTTTGCAAAAATGTTGAACTTCTGTTAATTGCAATGGAATATTATAAATAGGGAAAAAAGACATTTGAGTTCAGGTTTTTGGCTTATTTTTGAATGTACAAGCATCCATTTTATAATGCTGTGGTACTTGATCCTTCTTATTTTTTTTGATCCAGAGGCAGTCAAGAGCAAGTTTTGAATTTTTAAATTATAGGGTTACAGTAAATACCTATTAAATATTCACAATGTGCCAGTCCCTTTAATGTACATTGTTTTTTATTTAATCCTCGCTTAATCCTGTGAAATAGACAGCATGATCTGTAATTCACAGGTGAGGGAATGAAAGGGAACTAGTTGAAGATCACATAGTTAAGTGGGCAAAACAACACTCCAACAAATGTAGCCTTTAAATTACAGATATTTTATTTCCATTAATGAAGTTGTTTCTAGCTTCCCAAAGATAAAGAAAAAAATTTCAGATTAAAAAAATTGTGTTACTCTTCCTGTAAGCACAAAGGTAATTAAAACAAGTAAAATCCCCATCTTTATTCATTTATTTTATTTTTGGAGTGTTCCTGCTTTTATTTATTTATTTATTTTTAAATAGTTTATTGTCAAGTTGGTTTCCATATAACACCCAGTGCTCATCCCCACAAGTGCCCTCCTCCATGCCCATCTCCCCCCTCCCCACCACACCCATCAGTCCTCAGTTTGTTCTCAGCATTCAAGAGTCTCTCATGGTTTGCCTCTCTCCCTCTCCCCCACTATTTTCTCCCCTTCATCTCCCCATGGTCCTCCATTAAGTTCCTCCTAATCCTCCTATATGTGTAAANTACCAGTTTACATTCCCACCAACAGTGTAGGAGTGTGTCGTTTTTCCACAATCTCACCAGCATCTAGAGTCCTCTGATTTGCTCATTTTAGCCACTCTGACCAGCCTGATGTGGTATCTCAGTGTGATTTTGATTTGTATTTCCCTGATCAGGAGGGATGCTAAGCATCGTTTCATGTGTCTGCTGGCCATCTGGATGTCCTCTTTGGAGAAGTGTCTGTTCATATCTTCTGCCCATTTCTTCACTGGATTGTTTGTTTTTCGGGTGTGGAGTCTGGTGAGTTCCTTATAGATTTTGGATACTAGCCCTTTTTCTGATATGTCATTTGCAACTATCTTTTCCCATTCTGTCGGTTGCCTATTGGTTTTATGGATTGTTTCCTTTGCTGTGCAGAAGCTTTTAATCTTGATGAGGTACCAATAGTTCATATTTGCTCTTGATTCCCTTGCCTTTGGGGGATGTGTCAAGTAAGAAATTGCTGAGGTTGAGATCAACGATGTTTCCTGCTTTTTCCTCTAGGGTTTTGATGGGTAAAACCCCCATCTTTAATGCTTTCCTGACTCAACCTTTACTTCCCTTGGACAAGTGGCTATTTACAATGCATCGTTCGTATTAAGTTCAGCATTTAAGCATACAGGCAAGCATTGCCATTGCTGTGATTTGACTAACAAGGAGAATTCTAGTGCTTCTGTACTGTTGGGGTTCATTACCTGAGCAGACATAGGCCTTTTTATCGTCTTCAGCTCTATAATGCCATTTTTCTCTGTATTTCTTGAAAACCACATCAGTAGAGCAGATGGCCCACCTCAAATACTTTCATGAACCTTCAGAGGATTGAAACCTGGTAAACCAGCCTCCTATGTTTGCCCAATGGTTGCCATGTTTGTGTGTCTGCAGCTTACACTTGGCTTTGGGCTTGTACAATCACCAGTTTAAAAAAAAAAACAAACAAAACAGAGCCCTGTGTCAGTTAGCTTTTCCAGCATAGGGAACTACCTCACAACCTAACAACCTAAGACAACATTTGCTTAGTGAATGACTCCGTGGATCAGCTGAATGACTCTTCTGATTTGGGCTGGCTTGGCCAATCTCTGCAGGGACACCTCCTGGGTTTGTAGTCAGCTGGAAGGTCAGCTGGGGGACTGGATGGTCTGGTAGGGCTTCTCTGGGCTGCGTCGTGGTCAGCATGGGTGGTTCAGAGCAACAGAAGGGACTGGACTGTGGGAGCCTCTCCCACAATCTGGCAGGCCAGCCGGGCTTCTTCCCATAGTGGTTTCAGGTTCCAACAGAGGAAGCTGAAGGCCTCTTGAGCCTGATCCTGACACCCGTGCACTCTCACTTCTGCTGCATTTTATTGGACAAAGCAAGTCACCAGTGTAACCAAGGTTTGAGAGTGAAGGGAATAGACTCCACCCCTTCCTGGAAGGAGCTACAAAATAAGTAGCAATTTCTACTAGTTCTCCCATTTCTCACCCATTTCCCAATGTCCTTTGCTGTATTAGTTTCTATATTATTTGCTATAATCTTATGCACAATTCTGCCACTTGATTCTAAGTTACCAATTCAGGTGCTTAAACGCAAGGGAGAAAATGAATCTTTGAAGTTGGGTTTTTAAACCCCAAGTAATTGATAACTGAGTTCCAGCTCAATGGCCCCCATGATGTAGTTAAGATGCTTCCACCTTTGGGACGTTAGAGAAAGATGAGATGGAAAGAAACCATTTGCTTCTGTTCCTTGTGTGCACACAGGGCTTGGTTCCTTCCTCACCACCCGCATCTTCTGTCTAGCCTCTCTGCTACACACCTCACCGGGACAAACCCTGTATGGATCTTCTTAATATAATCAACTCATGTAAAATACATATATAATTCCAAATTCAGATTGAAAGCAGTTGTCCGTCCCAAGTATTTTTGGAATAACACACATTGTTGTTTCATACACCGTTAGAGGAATTATTTAGAAATAGAAATCTGATCTTCCCATACTGTGACGCTTCTCTAGGAAGCTTGATGGCTAATCACAAGTTTATTTCATGTAACACAAGTGCAAATGACATAAAACACATTCTAAGATTCAAAAGGTATCCATGTTTCAAAGGTTAGTTTAATTATTATGATTGAAATAAATAATTATTATTATCGCTGTCAATGCCCAGTTAGGCATGTTGTATTAGCAAGCACTTTACTGGAACTTTCACCTAAGACTTTGTGACAGGGAGTGGAAATCTCATTTGTAGAAATCTGTAGAAACTTTTTAAGACTGGGAAAAACACAAAACATATTTTATAAAGGTCTTGTATGTGCCCAATAAACAAATAATAAAAAAAGATCAACCTTATTTTTAAAAAGGCAAAAGACTTAAAAACACTTTACAAAAGAATATACATACTTTTTAAATGTTTATTTTTGAGAGAGAGAGAGAGAGAGAGAGAGAGAGAGAGAGAGAGAGATCGTGAGCAGGGAGGGGCAGAGAGAGGAGACACAGAATCCAAAGCTGGCTCCAAGTTCTGAACTGTCAGCACAGAGCCTGACATGGGGCTCAAACTCACAAGCTGTGATATTACCACTTGACCCGAAGTCAGATGGTCAGCTGACTTAGCCGTCCAAGTGCTCCCAAAAGAATATATATAAATAGCCAATAAAGGCATGAAATTGTGCTCACCATGGTAGAAATTCCATGGCTCATTGCCACCTTTCATTTGTAGTAAAAGAAGTTCCTTATTATATTCAACAATGTAGAATATCATGATGGTGAATAAAGCTTCTGTGAGCCCATGGATGGTGGTTTGGGCAAAAGGATTGCAAATGGGAAAGGCAAACATCCCTATTCAGAGTTAAATATTCAAATGAGAAGTACTGCCCTTTTTACAGTGGAAGCAATTCAACAGCATCAACATGGCATCAGGTACTTGACTAATATCCCTGGAGAGAGAGTCATCAGTAACTTAATGTTATCTTTGCTGTTGGCAAATTGTATGTATAACATGCATTCTTTTACCATAAGTACACTGCCTATGCACCCTTCGGGGCAGACACAGGAGCCCTGAGGAAGAGGCTGACTGAAGTCTACAGAACAAGTGACCTTGTTCACCTAATTATCATGATCTTACTCCGTCGTCTATCGAGTACTCACATGGCGCACAAGTATCTTTACAATCTGTGTTTGTTCAGAAAAGTCTATCAAATACCTCTTTTCCAATCCTTACCACACTTTTTCTAATCATCTTCTCTCTGAGTCCTTAACCATCCAGGCAAACTATTAACCACTACCCATGAATCAATGTAGACCTGAATCTCTGGCCTCTTCTTCCAGGAAAGTTGAACTCCCATATATACTATCCAAAGTTCTAATTATTGGGAGGATCCTTCTTCACCACTGTCCTTCAAGTAAAATCCTGAGGACATCTACACTCAACTAATGGCAGCATATTGTTAGAAGACAATTCTCTATGGGGCTCTTGCATTTCTGTACATCTTGTGAGCGGATGCATTTGATGGCCTTTGTTTTGGACTATCTTTTTTTTCTTTTTCAAATGTTTTATTTATTTCTAGGAGAGAGAGAGAGAAAGAGACAGTGTGAGCAGGGGAGGGTCAGAGAGAGAGGGAGTCACAGACTGAAACAGGCTCCAGGCTCTGAGCTGGCAGTCAGCACAGAGCCGGACGCGGGGCTCGAACCCACGAACCGTGAGATCATGACCTAAGCGAAAGTCGGACGCTCAACCGACTAAGCCACCCAGGCACCCTTAGACTATGTTTTAAAGTATGTTTGTATAGTGAGCAACCTTGGGAGACAGAGATAGTGTCTCTATCCTAAACAGAGATCATGGTGGTTTACTCTCTGTCAATAGTGGCGAAGTAGATTTTGTCTACTTAAAAGCCAACAAGTTCATCTGCCACAGTTCCATGTAAAATAGAGATGCCGCCGGACCCAGACAACTCCATTTTGAACATACCATTTCCACCTTAATTAGTCATTAAGTCCAAGTTAGCCTACCCTAAATGGGAATATCAGGCTTGAGGGTAGGTCTCCATGGATCAGACATTTGCTTTTAACAAGAGGCCAGTAGTGAGCTAATAACTACTTTTCAAAAGGGATATATGGAAGCCAAGTCGGGGAGGCAATGAGTCCAAAACCCCAAGAGGTGTCTCCAAGTGGAGGCTGACTCCCTTTACCAGGTGGTAAGATCATCAGTCACAGAGATTTGTAGCTTACAGGGATCATTAGGGGGCCAAAGGTGACGAGCACGCCACAGCCTGCTGGATAACTTCCTTCGGAGCCTGTTGGTTTGGCTGCCACTCAATGCGCACTGATTTGGGGGCTGGCAGGTATAAAGGACTAAGCAGAATGCCCACGTGAGACACGTTACCCAAACACCTCAAGAATCCAGTAATGTGCAGGGCCTCTTCTGCCAGAGGGATTGAGCATTGTGACTTAGTCTACAGAGTTCCAAGGAACAACTTGGCAAGCAGGACTCTGGAGTTTGTTGGGGTTTATGAACTACTCCAGCTGGGTGAGGTGTAATAACATCAGAGTCAGGGTAGTTTCAATTGAGGCTTTCCAACCAACATCAGAGGTTAGAGACACTCACTCTAAATCCCAGCCCCTTATTGGTGGCAAAAGGCAGGGGAAAAGGGGAGGGCTTTTGTCCCACTAGCTCTTCTCTACAGTGCCTCTTCGTGATTGACAGAATCCGTTACAGCACTTATGGGATGTGTCCACACAGCAATTGCCATTACACCTTGAGATGTAAAAATAACATCAAGAGTATATTGAATGAGCCCAAGAGGCTTCATTCACAACATCCTTTCCCTTCCCAACATTTTCCTGTCCACTTGGGTTGGTGTGTATGGCCTTCAGTCCCTTTGGAAAACTGAGTCTTCAGCCTCATCTCTAATCTTTCTTTTAAACTACTTGAGACTGGGGAGAGGAGAGGGAGGGATCAGAAAGTAGAGAGAGAGAGCAACTTCTTGCCAGGAAGGAAGACTGACTTACTTCCTGTTTTGTGCATAGTGGAACCTGTTTATAGCTCAGCCAAACTGATCCACTCAAATCTCTTTATTCTCATTGCTGACACCAATTACTTCCACCCTGAAGACCCCTTGACTCAGCAGCTACAGTCACATTGCCTTTTGTCTGGAGACTCAGGACTTGCTGGCCCACTGTCATGATAAATATCCTTTCCTTCTCTGCCTAAAAGAGAGCAGGAAAAGCCCAAAAGCAGCATTCAAGAGGTTTGTTTTCATTCTCTTGCTCAGCCTCTGAACATTCATCAGTAGGTAGCATATTAAAGGACGCTTATTCCATACGCCTCCTATCACTTGGTTGAGAGCATTTGCTACTGGATCATAGTAAGGCTTCTCATACTCCCTAACCCGGCCTACAAAGCCCTCATTCTTTCTCTTCCAGAAACCTATGCCTCTGTCAGTATCCCATCTCCAAAAACTTTCAGAAACTATGAAAAGTCTGAGATTATATTAAACTTGCAAGTTAAGAAATTAGCCTGACATAATTTTATGGGTACTGACAGAAAACATGAGACTCCTGGACATTTATTACTCACAGCAGAGCAAGTGGCCTGAGATTTATGTCTGCATCAATCATTCTTGGCCCCAGGTTCCACTGGGCATCATGAAGCAGCTCGAGTAGATTCTGCACATGTATTGAATTTATGCCATAGCAAAGGAGCCCCAAGTTAGGGAACCCAAATATTTTATAATGGGATGCAAGCAAATTTTCCTGAACTTTGCCCTGGAGGGAGAAGTGAGGATTTTACTTTCCCCTATTGGGAGACAGTTCTTTCATATTTTTGCATACCTTGCTGTCAGTGTCACTGACATCACTGTGTCTTGTGAAATACCACATCCTTATGAATTTTAGGCACAGTGACAGCAAAGTTTTCAGGGCAACATGGGCAGATTACAGGGCCTTCTTCCATTCTGGTGCACTCAAATGTTGTAGCTTTTTGGGTTCTTCAATAAATGGCACATAGCACATACCCAAATTAGGTGTGTGTAGCCTCAAAATCCAAAGGGGCCCACCAGTCCTTTTGTTTCCTTCTTAGTATCAGAAGGGCCAGATGCAACAACTTGCTATTTATCTTGGAAGATTTATCTTGATATTTCCCGGACCACTGGACTAGAAATTCCACTGGCCGGCAGACCTATACATTTTTATGGAACTTTTTTCCCTACCCTCAAGCAAACATGCATTTTACCCAGAATAATTTGTTCTTCCTGCTCTTGAGGTCCAATTAACATGATATCACCCATATAATGGATCAGTGTGAAGTCCTGTGGAATAGAGAGGTGATTTAGTTGTTTATGGACTGGACTGCAGCATAGGGCCAGAGAGTTGATGTTGTTGGAACTTGGCCTGTGTAAGTATATTGCTGATTGTGTCAGGTGAAAGAAGACTATTTCTGATGATCTTTATTAGGAGGTATAGGGAAAAAAAGAACATTTGCCAGATCAAAAACTCTATACCAGTTGCCTGAAGATGTATTGACTTGCTCTAGAACAGTGGTTATCAGTGGAGTGATGTGGGGGGTGTTAGTCACCCAGAAGACACTGGCAATATCTGGAGATATTTTTGGTCATCACAACTGGAGTGAGGGGTGCTACTGGCATCTAGTGGGTAAAGGACAAGGATGCTGCTAAACATCCTGCCATGCACAAGACAAGACCCACAACAAAGTGTTATCTGGTCTAAAATGTCAACAACGCCATGCTTGAGAAATCCTGATCTTGAGTAAAATTGGAACAGATCTGTAGTTGGAATTAATCCCTGGTTAAGTTTATAATAATCTGTTGTCATCTTCCAAGATTCAGCTGTGTTATGAACCAGCCAAATGGGTGGACTAAATGAGAATATGGTTATAATGACCCCTCCTCCTTGAAACTTTCAAGTCCTTAATGGTGGCACATACCTCTGCAATGCCTCCAGAAATGGATTATTTCTTCTGGTTTATTATTTAACTAGATAAAGGAAGTTCCAGATGCTTCCCCTTGGCCTTGCCTCCAATAATAGTCATCACCCCAGAGATCAAACAACCAACTGGGAATTTTGGACTGGACCTATTCCAATTTACTTTGCAAACTGAGGATATAACAACAGAAGGATTCAGCAACCCGTTGGACAATTTGTTAACCTTTATCAATATAGCCTCAATATAACCTTTATGTTGAAGAGATGGAATACTAGAATGGATTTGTAATGTAAGAGCTGTTTGCTGATCCCCTAAGTGTGCCAGGTCCAGAGAACATTCCCTCTAACAAGGCTGTGAGAAATATATTCATACGGAGAGCCTTGACATCCTTGAAAATCCCTGTGGTTTCTATATTCCATAGGCCATAAATGACAGCAGGAACACCTTTTTCCAACTTGCATCTGATCATCTCGCCTCGTATTTCATTGGTACAATCTTCTTCATGTTTGCAACACATTCACTAATATATCTATCTCTGAAGCCATGTATGCCAATCTCCAACCTGTTTGGATGAGTGAAATTTCAGTGCTTTTATCTAAATCCAACTGGTGCAAGGGACCCGATTCCCTTTCATAATCACCTCTGCAATCATACTTTCTTTCATTTTCCTACCAATTTTACCTTCTCTACTATGTCATTTCCATTAACATGTAAACATTTAAAATTACTCCCTGGCTTACATCCCCCTTTATGCAGTGTGCCATTTTTCTGTATCCATTAACAAAAAATTTTCAACATTATCTGAGCTTTCTGTATCTACTTCTGCAGATTTCCTTCTCTCCACTTACTTTTGCCTCAGTCAGTCTTTCTTCTTTGCTGAAACAGCTCTTCTCAAGGAAATCACTAACTCATACTTTGATAAAGTTAATAAAAATTATTCAACCTATCGAGCACTTCAATCCGCAAAAATCTCATGTTTTCATTATCCATCAGGATCTTGATAGCTTTATCTCCCTCCTTATAAAACATGTTCTAAAAGTACAATCATGCTCTTACAAAAACTTTTCTCTCCCTCTTTCCCATCAATACACTAAGGAAGCAGAGCCCAAATCTATTTACAACCACTGTCCACTTAGTTGGCATCTGGATCTGAGTAAGTAAATATTGACCAAAAAAAGGACAAAAATCACATTTGCTGCATTACTTCAAATTTGTAAGCATAATCATCAAATGGAGTTGCAGTAAACTTCCTGTACTCATCATATTTAAATCTCTGCAATATTAAACATCGTTGACCCCTCCCTTCTTGAAATACATTCTTTTGTAAGCATAGCTCAAGACTTGTACAGTCAGTTGTTTCCTCAGTCTCCTCACTTGAATGTATAAAAGATATCTCAGGAGTTCCTGGGTGGCTCAGTCTGTTAAGCATCCAGCCTCTTGGTCTTGGCTCAGGTCAGGATCTCACAGTTTGTGAGACTGAACACCGTGCTGGGCTCTGCTGACAGTGCAGAGCCTGCTTGGGATTTCCTCTCTCCTCTCTCTCTCTGTCCCTCCCCTGTTCTTTCTCTCTCTCAAAATAGATAAATAAAATAAAAAATAAAAAACTAAACAATAAATAAAAGGTATCTCAAACAATTTTTCAAAAAGGAGAGCCATTATTTTCACTCCCATTCAAATCTTCCTGTGCCCTTATCTTTAATGTCCATATTAGTAAATAACAACACCACCATCAACCCAGTTCTTTCAGCATTACATTGTTGGTTCTTTTCTTTCTCAATCATTCTGTATTCCATAATCTCAATAAATTATTTTGCTCCATCTCTAAAACATATTCAAAATCTAGTCACCTCTCATGTCCCTCCTGCTCTAGTCTATAAAAGCACTATCTCTTTCCAGGACTACTGCAGTAGCCTCTTGAGCATTGAAGGCTAGTACATTAAGAAATGATAAAGAGTATTATTGACTGTCATCAGATTCACTTAACCACCCTATCTCTGGTATTATAGCTATGTTATCTATAATATCAAATATAGAATCATATGACATAACAAAGTTGGGAGTGACTATTTATTTAGGACATTGGGAGTGACTTGATGTTTTTATTAAAAAAATTTTTTTTGATGTTTATTCATTTTTGAGAGACAGAGTGAAAGTCAGGGAGGGGAAGAGAGAGAGAGACACACAGAATCTGAAGCAGGCTCCAGGTTCTGAACTGTGAGTACAGAGCCTGATGTGGGGCTCGAACCACTAGATAATGACCTGAGCTGAAGTTGGACACTTAACCAACTGAGCCACTCAGGCACCCCAGGAGTGACTTTAAAGATAACTTGGACTATGGCCTGGTCCCTCAGGCTATGTTGTCAAGCTCAGAGTATTTAAGATATACTTTCAGGGCCACAGGGATAATTAGTCCTAGGGCCCAACTAGAGACCATATATCAGAACTCTCAGTTAGGTTCTCAATGCTAATTCCTAATGCTTCAAAAAGTGGTGTTTCCCCATATGTCTGCATGTGCATGACCTTGTGATCACACTATATTCTTTTCTAACCATCCTAGGCTAATTGTTATGGTTCTCTGGTAGTGTTCTGTGCCTGAAAGTGGTATAAGATAAAAGACAAGCACTTTACATATAACTTGACATTAACTTCCCTGGGTAATTTCATTCTCCCCTCTCAGTATACCCAGAGGTATCCTCTGACCTGTTAGAACTCTGTGTAAATAAAGACACCCTTGCCATGCAGGAAAACTCCAGAATGTCTTACTCAGGGAATTGAGTTCCAAATGGCTCAAGAAGCCTTCCTTTAGTAATCTGAAGACACTCCCCAAATGGTAGGCAATATGTTTAAAAAGCATTTCATTTGGGCCCTTGTGGTTAATGCTGGGCCCCTTTCTTATTTGTGTGAAGTTTCTTACTGTCTGCTTATTTTATCCCAACATATGGGCTAAATTACACCTTCCTTTACATATGTAATTTAAATCACCTTTCCTGCCCAGCAGCCTGTCAGGCTTCGGCCACCTGTAGGGGCCTAAAGAGATTAGATGTTGAAAATACTGAGATCTATGCCAATCCCAACTTCTGCTCTTGAGCCTGAGGCTAGGTAATTCCACAACTCAACATTTCAACAAACATTTATTGACTATATGAAAAGTACTATGTAAGTTACTCAGGGGGATAGAGAGCTGAATTTTTACCTACATCGTCTGGAGGTTCACCATCTGGAGAACATATATGAGTTTGACACAACATGAGGTTGACTATGATACAAGCCATGGTAGAAGCACAATTTAAGGGATGGAATTTGGATGAGGTCCTGAAAGTCCCATGGTATGTCAAATGTGATCATGGAGCCTGGAGAGAGCGGCAGCGTATGTTAGGGCAGTGGAAGAATTACCAATGTTATTGAAGTTTTGCATGTGTATTTGCGGTTACAAGGCTGGAAAAGATACTAGGAAACAAATCACGAAGTGCTTTGAACTTCAGCATTTAGACTGTGGTTCACGCTCTGATTGCAGTTGTGACTCATACAAGCTTTGAGCAGGAGCATGATACCACCAGCCCTGTATTTTATGAAGACAGGGTGTGTAAGGGGCACAATTTAGAGTCAAGTTGGCCTGGAGAGAGGAATGCTAACAAGTTGGTATAGAGAAGATCTGTTGTTGTTTGCCTTCAGCTGAACACTGTATACTTATGACCTTTTCTTTTGAAAACAGTTCCTCAGGTCTCCTGTGGGGGAACAATTCCTCCAGCTAATGTACCTTAAGTGGCATTGACGCCATTTTTGCTTCCGGGGTCGGGCGTATGACTTAGGTAGCTTCAATCCAAACAGTGTCTTCCCCTAATTGAGATGAATGGTTTCATAATGAGTGTTTTGGGGTCTCTGAAAGGGAAACAGAAGATTATTCATATTGGGATCACATTTGGAAGGTAGAATTGACTGTCACAGAGTACATGCTCGATGATCATGTATTTAATAAATGAAGACAACTATTTGCCAGGTGGAAAGAAAACCTGAGAATAGAGCTTAAACTGGGATGGAGCAAGAGAAACTGGAACCTGAAGACACTCTTTGAGCCCTGAATCAAGCCTTCCTTAGAGCTATTTCTACTCTAAGACTTTTGTGAATAAAAGACTCATAACTAATGACGGAGGATACAATAAATCCCAAGAATGGCTCAGGAATCTAGGTTGAAACTAGAGTCCACTTGTATCAGTTGGCTATTGACACAAATAATTCTGTGTAACAAACCATCCCAAGAATCAGTGGCTTAAAATAATAATAAATAAAATACATTAAAATATTTATTATTTTAATTATCTTGCTCACATGTCTATAAATTAGCTGGAGGATGGCTGCAATAGAATGAAATCAGTGGTTCAACTTTGCTTTGGTCTGTGTATTTGACTTTCTCAACTCCTTAGTATAGATTTGACTCAGGTCTGCTCCATATTTGTTTATAATGGAGGCTGTAATCAAGCAGTAGCTATAAAGGGAAGGTTTTCATAATGATGTAGATGTAGATGACAAGCCCCAACATTTGAATACAGTTCAAGCTTCCGCCGCTGTCACAGCTCATGGCTGAGCTTTAAGTCATGCTTTAGGGAAGCATGCTCTACCTACATGAGGTTAAAGCAAAACTCACACAGCTAAGCCCAACGTCAATGAAATAGATAAGTACACTGGGGATAAGACTGTGAGAGGGGGAGTGAATACTTTTTAACAAAAAATGTATTCGGATAAAACTATTCTCACTAAGCAAATAGGAATTTACCAAGGACTGGAAAATAGCTCATAGGATGGAGAGAAAGGCCTTCCAGAGATCAGCACAGGGCAAGACCATATAAACTACTCCCGCTTCAGTCCTGATCACAAAATGATATCCTCGAGTAGGCATGTTAAAGTCCAGGAACAGTGCGATGTACAACCAAGTGCTGATATCCATTAGAAGACGGGAAATAGTGAGCTAGAATTTCACTCAAGAATATTTGTACATTGTGAAGGACAGGGACCAAGGACTGAAACTTGTTGGAATGTTACATCTAAGCATAGGTAGAGAAGCCAATCAAGAAGAGAAAGAAACCGTGCAAAACTTGGAAAATGGACAAAGCCAAAGGAGACTCCACCTATATGGCAAACTGGCTCTTCTGAAATACAAGGTGAGAAAGAGTTTCATCCTTATGGTCAGCCATAGGGAAGATCTGCAGTATTGTAGGAGTGTAAGCATTGTGGAGCGGTGTGGTTGTCTCTGGAAGAGTCTTGAGATCTTGTTCGTTTCCATAGGTCGTGTTTGCACCTGGATAAAAGAGTGATGGATGTAAAATTCTGGAGTCACAATCTGCTTCCATTAATCCTCTGTAGATGGTATTCTATCATCTTTAACATTCAGGGTTGTCAAGAAAAATTATGCCCAGTTTCCTGTTTGTTTGTTTCCTTTTTAGATAAGTCACTCTTTTAAAGCGAGTGGGCAGCTAGGAGTTCACGGGATTCTTTTTGCTTTGAGGAGTATTTCTATGGAAACATGAGGAAGGGTGGCCACAACCTGGAATTCAAATAGTTTACTTTTTAAGTAAAGTTATATTTTTCATACAGTCAGTATAGCTTGTCTCTATCTGGGTGCGACAGGTACTACTATTTTTTTTTAAATTTTTTAATGTTTTTATTTATTTCTAGGAGAGAGAGAGAGAGAGAGAGAGAGCGCGAGCAAGGGAGGGTCAGAGAGAGAGGGAGTCACAGACTGAAACAGGCTCCAGGCTCTGAGCTGACTGTCAGCACAGAGCCCGACGCGGGGCTCGAACCCACGAACCGCGAGATCATGACCCAAGCGAAAGTCGGATGCTTAACTGACTAAGCCACCCAGGCGCCCCCAGGTACTACTATTTTAAAATTCATTTGGGAATGTGAAATTGCTTGTGCATTGCCAGGTGATCTCCGTATCATTTCCCTTGGTCTCTCTCATGATCCTAATGATTTGTTTTTATTCGTATATGGTTATTAAAAGAGATTTCTATCGGGGTTGTCTTCTAGTTGCAGAATGGATTTTATCAGAGAGACTGGGTGAAGTGTTGAGATATTTTACCTCAGGTAAAACAAATTACTATTTCGTCTGTTAGAATGCTTGCCCAAATGGTACTTAACTGTGAAATAAATTTTTACTCTATACTAGAACATATTAAGCCTGTCCCAACAGATAAATTAACTCTTTATTCTTTTCCCCCTTCAGATAGTTGTTTAGTGCCTTATTCAATGCTATTACAGGAGGTATGAACCCATCTATCTTGCTTCCTTCTGGTAACATGCCAAACTTCGAGAGAGAACAAAAAATGTGGGTGTAGTTAGCCTGCAGCCTATAACAGAGACCAATCCCTTCTCTCTAACCCTGATCCTTATACACAGTCCCCATTTGGTTCAGGACTCACTTTAATTTCGCAAATTCAGCCACAGATCACAAATCCAAATCTTTAAGGAGCATCTATGGGGTGCCAGACACTGTACTAAGCACTTGAGGACATAAAGGCAGAGTCCCGTAGCATAATACTTTCTAGGCCCTTCATTACTGTCATGCATGGCAAGAATTCATTCATACAACTGGGCAATATTCCATTGTGTTTCTCGTCAGCATCTTTATCCAACCATGTATTATGCTAAGTGAAATAAATCAAAGAGAGAAAGACAAATACCATATCTGAAATATAAAAAATAAAACAAATGAAAAACAAACAAACAGACTTATAAATACAGAGCACCAGAGGGGCAGGGGTTGGAGAAATGGATGAAATAGGTGAAAGCAGTTAAGAGGTATAAAATTCCAATCATAAATTAAATAAGTCATGGGGATGTAAAGTACAGCATAGAAAACATAGTCCATAATACTGTAATAATTTGCATGGTGACAGATGGTAACTGCCATTCATTATGGTGAGTATTGTGAATGCATAGTCAAGTCACTATGTTGTACACCCGAAGGTAGTATAACATTGTATGTCAACTATATATCAATTGAAAATAAGTGCATTAATGAATCAATTAAAAAAGAAAGACATAGTCCCTATAACACATGAACTTTTCTTTACTCTATACCAAATTAAAATAGAGGAATCCCTTTAACAATGTAGCCAGAGGAGGCATCTCTGAAGAGATGGCATTTATGTTAACATTAGCCAGACAAGCTAAAACCAGTGGTCTCTGTGATGTTTCCTTTTTACAGTTAGAAATTGTACTGGCTGAATGGCAGAATTTATGGTTATGATCGGTTCCCAGATTATGGCTGTGGCAGACATCACCCAGTTAGTACTGATGCTCATGAAGAGAAATGGCGACTTCCTAAGGGTCCCGGCTGGAAAGATATGAATGGCAAATGTATGGGCAAGGACTGGTAGAAAATAGGATTACTTAAAGCACTAACATTCCATTCCCAACACTCTTCTATTTTCTAATTTTAAAAACTTTCTGCATTGATTGGGCCACGGAGATGGGTGACTCTAAGTCCCAAGCCTAAAATTCTATGATTCTATGTAATGAAAAGAAATGGCATGTGGGCCAGAGGGAGCAATGAAGACCAACCCTCAACATTTTATAGTTCACTTTGGACACTCTGGATTGCATATTTTCAGTGCAAAATAGCATATCTGTTCCCATTTAATATCTTTCATGTGGAATATTTGAAATTTCTAATAGCATCATGGGATCAATATGATGACCTGTGTTATGCTGATGAGAAAACTAAGACTCAGGAGAATAAATAACTTAGTCAAAATTTGCTTCTGTGTACACCTCACCTCCTGTGATATCGTACAGCCATCTGAGGTCACCACCTACATGAGGTGAGCCATGTCACTTGTGGGCCTTTCATAGGTCTGGTTCATACAGTTAAGCAAATAAAACAAATAAGCAAATAAAACTCATGGAATTAGTTGCCACTTACTGCCTGATAAAGGAAAGAAATTCAAACAGTTTTGCAGAGACCTGCATTTCCCTGGGGACTAAGTTCAAGAAAATATGGATTTCTTCTTAAGGAACGCCAAATGACACATAGTAATTTTAAATTCCAGATTTGCAAAGCATGCAGAAAAACTGATCAAATGTTTGATTCTCAATTTGTCACTTTCACAGGCTGAGCACATCATCGCTTAATTTTTACTCATTACCAACATTTATTGAGAAGTCTAAGAAGATACGATCTACACACTTACCCATAATGATTTACAGAATCATTTACGGAATGGTATTTGGGATATCTGGAAAATAACTCTAAATATCAGGTTTACTATGTGAGCAATTGCAGAAATTGATCGATCCTCTCATGATGGAATTTTCTAACATAATTTTATACTGTCTGTGGTTAAAGAATATTCTATGCTTTAAACATCATAGGTAGGGGAGGAAACTTTGGCCCTTAAATTATAGGTCCTTGGCATATGATCTCATTATCCATAGGCCCGCCCAACCCACATCAGCAGTATGAGCACCTGAAGGAATTTGTTCACCAGTTGAACTTCAGAATCACAAAGTCGAACATTGCATTAGGAGATCTCAGTTCATGACAAAATCACTCCTCTTTCACGTGGGAAATCTGATGCCAAAAGCAGAAACTAAAAGTCAAAATTGTCATCTTCTCTCACAAAATGAAAAGGAAGTTTTAACTAGCCTATACCACTTGCAAAAACATCACACACAAAATTCTGCTTACATGGGACATTAACTTCAGCAGTCTTAACATTTCTATTTCAAATTAAGTGTCTGTATGGGGCAATCCTATTCATAGGTTGAAATGTTTTCTTAGTTTTTTTTTAATGTTTGTTTATTTTTGGGAGAGAGACAGAGTGCAAGTTGGGGAGGGGCAGAGAGAGAGGGGGACACCAAATCCGAAGCAGGCTCCAGGCTCTGAGATGTCTGCACAGAGCCCAATGTGGGACTCAAACCCACAAACCATGAAATCCTGACCTAAGCTGAAGTTTGGACGCTTAACTGACTGAGCCACCCAGGCACCCCTGTTGAAATGTGTTCTAAACATTAAGTGTGATTATATTAACTTGACATTTTCTCAGCAATATGTTTAGCATACATACAAGTGAGAATTTTTTAAAGTCAATTCACATAAGTTATATCACTAATAACATTTCCCAGCATTTAGCATGTCTGGAGAATATCAATTCCAACATACTTTGTCTACTGAATAATAAATAAAGCTCACCTCATTGTAGCAACCACACGTTTTGACTCCTCTTTGTTTATATTACATTAGATTTCCTCTCTTATAGTTAGGGGTCTTTTTCCCCTTACTAATGGCCCAATCTTGATTGTTGAACTTATTTGGAAATCTCAAATTTCCAACTTTCTGAATTAAAATTACATTTTTAAAAAATTCTCAGAAATACGTGTCCCTCTCAGTTACCTCCTCTTGCCCACAAAGAGACAGGCTTTGCCTCGTGCTTGATTTACACCGAAGAAATGAGACAAGTTTAGACTCAATGGCACCATCTATTGGAGTTTCCTTGTACACTATCTTGTATTGGTGTGGTTTCTTTCGTAGGGCAGGACATTACTGGTGATAGACCACTGACTGTAATAGTACAAATTTCTGGTACCCAGATTGGAAACAGATAAGTAAAAACTAGACTTGTAAATATTAAATAATCCATTTGTAAGTTTTAAGATAAAAGGGGGACAGGCAAGAATTTTGCTTCCGTGCCCTCGGCTATGGACGGAACATTTGGGTCTCCTCAAAATTCATATATTGAAATCGAACCTCCTGTGTGATGGTGTTTGGAGGTGGGGCCTTTGGGAAGTGATTAGGTCATGAGGATGGAGCCCTCATGAATAGGATTAGTGCCCTAAAAAGCCGTTCCGGAGAGATCCTTCACCGCCTTAATTTAGGTGAAGATATAATGAGAAGTCTGCGACCCAGAAGAGGGCCATCACTGGACCGCGATGGCACCCTGATCTCAGACTTCTGGCCTCCAGAACTGTGAGAAATAAATGTCTACTCTTTGTAAGTCACCCAGTCTTGGTGTTTTGTAGAGCAGACCTAATGGACAAAGACTAGTATCTCCCCAGGATGGACATGTCACCAGCCTTTCCATCACCTCTTCATGGATGCTGCAGACACTGAATCCCACATGAGTGCAACTTAGAGGGGTTCCTTCTTATACCAACACCCCACTAACAAGACGAGGTTCAACCTCAGGCACAGCATGCTGAGAACACCAAGGTCCTCATTCTCTCACCTCAGCTCCCTTGCAGGGTGAGGGTCCAATGCCTGGAGAGCAGGCCAGGAAGCCAGAGGCGACTCCGCTCACCCAGCACCTTGCTCTTCATTCAGGACTGCGGGAGATGTTCGCAATCATCCCTGCTCTCAGATCCAGAGCCATTGCTCTGGATTCTTGCCCGAAAGGAGCAACAGCCATAGAATAGAAACCTCCAAAAATGTCCCCCGAATGCACTTACCTTTTTTTAGAACAGAGCAGGAGAAAGTTCAAGCCTAACAGCGCTCTCAAAAGCAACCATGATTGTGGTGCTAACCAATTAAGAGGAGGCCGGTAGTTTCATGAAAGTGACAAGCTAAACCGTAGGCCGGATAGATTATCTGTGAGAATCAGGAAAGGAGGCAGCTTAGAAGAGCACTCTTAGGGTCAGACAAAGACCTCAGAAATGATCCCCTCAAAGGATCCCAGATTTAATTGGATCAGTCTGTGGAGCAACGTATTCTCCAAGGCATTGGCAACAACCAAAGGGCAATCATCTGGAATTTAGTAGAGCATAACAGCTGGGTACAATCAGGGAGAGAGGGAGTCAGTGAGAGTCTGGCTAAACCACTGTCCTCCAAGGGCATGTGCTTGCCCCCAGGCTGCACTTTGGAGCAGGAAAATCAGAAGCTTCTACTGCAAAGTAAAGAGCGTGCACTAGAGTAGTCAATAAACAAATATTATTCTCATGGTTTTTAGTAGATTTTGTTGGAATGTTTTTATATAAAAGATATGTCTTCTACAAAGAGATAGCTTTACTCATTTGCACGTAAACAAAACATAGAGAAGCATGTAATTATCTCAGTAGAAGGAGAGAAAACCCCTGACAGAACGCAACATCTAGTCGCAGTGGAAACTCTTCTCAATGTAAGGAGTAGAAACAAAGTTTTACAACCTGATGAAGAGATCTGTGAAACCTACAGTAAACAGCCTAATTAACAGTAAAATATTAAACTTTTCTCCCTAAGATGAGGAACAAAGCCACTGAAATATAACAACAGCAAAGGTAAAAACGGGAAAAGTAAAGCCATTTTTATTTTTATTCACAGGTGACCTTCCGGTTTATGTGAAAATCCTAAGGGATCTAAAAATTTAACTGCTAGGAATAAAACTTAGGAAATTCATAGACTAGAAGACTTAACAGACTGATGTTGATTGTGTTTCCCTATACTAGCAAAATATAATTAGGAAATTTATTTATTTTTTAAATATTTTTATTTATTTCTAGGAGAGAGAGAGCGAGAGCGTGAGCAGGGGAGGGTTAGAGAGAGAGGGAGACACAGACTCTGAAACAGGCTCCAGGCTCTGAGCTGGCAGTCAGCACAGAGCCTGACGCGGGGCTCGAACCCACGAACCGCGAGATCATGACCTAAGTGAAAGTCGGATGCTCAACCGACTAAGCCACCCAGGCGCCCCAGGGAAATTTATTTTAAAACGCCCTGTAATCGAGCAGCAGAAAGGTTTCCCAGGAACACTAGGTGGAATGTATAGATTCCATCAAAGGTTTTTTTTGCAGGTGCAGCAAGATGCCAGTGTCTGAACCTTCAGGGCCGGGTGGGGCTGGAGGGGAAGGTGGTGACATGTCCCAGCCAGGAAAATTCAACCCTGGAGTAGTTTCTATGGGTCATATGCTTAGAGGGCTTTTGGAACCCCAGCTCCCAGTCTGTGATACTCAGACTGCCCAGAATTAAAAAAAAAAGACTGGAAGCCTGGAAATTGCAAAGACTGTGCCTTTCTTCCAGTTTGAGCCTGAAGATGTTGCCAAGATAGTGGCTGAAACAACAAACAACTACCGTTTTGACAAAGGAAACTTGAAGTGTCCGTTTACATCATCTGAAAAAATACCCAAAGAAATTTTTAAAGACTGAGATGGTCTATTTTCAAATGCATCCTATGGTATCCTTGGAATATAATAGGAGTAAATAGGTAGTTAAACAAGAGCTCAGAATGGAGAAGGAATTTTAAAACCAAGAAAAATGAGGAAGAAAATTGCTAAATTAAGAATCAGTTGTGATTTTCCCTTCATTAATTTTTATGGGGAAAAAACTTTCAGCAGACATCATCAGAATTCCAGGAATGTCCAGGTTTCATGAAAAAAGAAAAAAGATTTTAGGTACTCTAACCCTCCGTAGATGACCATGCATTACCAGGGCCACACAGCCGTGTTGAAGAAGTGAAAATCGTTGAGTAGCTGAAAGGAATGATCATGAAATAGTTTTCAAACAGCTCACACCTGATGGAAAAGAAGAAAACTACCAGAGACTCACCAGCTACACATTCAAGAGAATGAAAGACAAAGCCACACGTATATATTGATGCATACACATTCTGAATATGTTATGCATAATATTTCTCCTGAAAGCGTAGTGGTTTCCTTATTAGGACTGACTCTACATTTCCCAGGTGCAATGAAACAAGACCATTGGGAAGATTTTTGGAATAGAAATATAACGCTGTTTTGAGTCGTAAATAAGGGAAGCAGTGAATGATTGATGTTTTGCCCACCCTTGCTGAAATGCAAGGGTGCAAACCAGCTCACCCCACGTAGGATCCAACTGCTCCTTTGTTCTCCTTTGTCCGTTGGTTTCGTCCAGCTTTCTTTGCAGATTTCATAGCTGTCCTGACTTACTCCACCTGGACAGAAAAGTCACACTGTTAGGTGTCGGCGTAAGCACTTAACTGTCCCACCAATCCTGCCTGACATCTCTCTGTCACGTGTTCACCCCGGTCAGCGGTATACATTTAACTATTAAGGCTACTTAAGAGTTCAACATCAAAGTGTTAATTTGGAAAGATAAATTAAGCTGGAGAGTGAGGAAGTTTTTCAAATATTATTACAGATTCATTTACATGTATATGACTTATTTTCAACAATACTGTCAATTTCATTTTTGATGGGCTACCATGGATCAATGAACTATTATTCTAGTGGAAAATGTAGAATTACATCAATGTGGAATTACATTCCAAGATTTAAATGTTATACAACAAATCAACTTTTTTCTGCAATTTATTTGAGTGCAAGTGGGACTTAAGAAATCTTGAAATAAGATAGTAGATTTTGCCTCCTCATCAAAAAATATATAACACCAAAAATGTAATGCAATAAAACCTTGGATTGCAAGTAACTTGTTCTGTGAGTGTTCTGCAAGATGAGCAAGCATTTCTAATACATTTTAACTTCATAAACAAGCAAGGTTTTGCAATGCAAATAGTGCCTGACGTTGAATGTCATATGATCACAACTGAGCCATTGGTTCTTGAAATTCGCTTTGATACACAAGTGCATGGGGCCCCAGGGTGGCTCAGTGGGTTAAGTGTCCTGCTTAGGCTCAGATCATGATCTCATGGCTGGTGAGTTAGAGCTCGTGTCAAGCTCTGTGTTGACAGTTCAGAGCTTCAAGCCTGCTTTGGATTCTGGGTTTCCCTCTCTCTCTCTGCCCCTCTCCCACTCATGCTCTGCTTCTCAAAAATAAATAAGTATTAAAAAAATAAAAAACCACCACAACAACAAAATAAACAAGTGCTTTGGATTGCAAGCATGTTTCTGAAACAAATCATGCTCGCAAATCAAGGTTTTACTATAGTTAGAAATAAATTTAACAAAAAATACATTATGTCTTTACTGAAAATAACAACACATTGCTAAAGGAAATAAATGAATGAAGAGAAAAATCCACATTCATAGATTGGAAAATAATATTGTTCAAATGCCATTGTCCTGAAATTGATTTATAGAGTCAATGGACTTCATGGTATAATTCAACAAGCAGATTCTAAACTTTATGGAAATGAAAAAGACCTAAAAGAGTAAAACAAACAAACAAACAAACAAAAATGACCATGAAAGAGAAGAACACAATTGCAGGACTTGGGTCTACTTGATTTTAGGACTTGACATTGCAGCTAAAGGAAGAGTGAATTTGGCAAGCTGATGAATAGATCGATAGGGCAGAATCGAGTCCAGAAATAGGCCCACGCATATATAATGAATTGACTTTCAGGAGTACCATTAAATCTACTAAGTGGAGAGATAAAATCTTTTCAATAAATAATGTTGGAACAAGTGGATGAATACATGGACAAACAATTAAGGTCAAGTTCAACCTCAGAAAAATTAAGATGAAAAATATGCCCAAACTTCAAAGCAAAAACTATAAAATTTCTCAGAGAAAACACCAAAACATATCTTCATGATGTTGGGGTAGGCAAAGATTTCTTAGGGACCCAAAAACCATGAATCACCATATAAAAAAAAAAAAAGGATAAATTGACTGCATAAAAAAGTTAGTGCTTCTACTCTTCAAGAAATACTAGGAAGATAATGAAAAGACAAGACATCTTGTGAGTGGAAATTGTTTCTATCTCTATCTATCATCTCTGTCTATCCATCTATCCATCCATCTATCTATCTATCTATCTATCTATCTATCATCTATCTATCTATCTACCTATCTATCTATCTATCTATCTATCTATCTATCTATCTATCTATCATCTATTCATCTCTACATTTATCTGACAAAAGACTTGTATTCAGAAACTATAAAGAACTCCTGTCACTCAATAATAAAAAGCCAAATGCAGATACAGAATACAGGATCTTGGGGCACCTGGGTGGCTCAGTCAGTTAAGCATCCAACTTCGGCTCAGGTCATGATCTCATAGTTCGTTGGTTCGAGCCCCGCATCGAGCTCTGTGCTGGCAGCCAGGTCAGAGCCAGGAGCCTGCTTCAGATTCTATATCTCCCACTCTCTCTGACCCTCCCCTGCTCATGCTGACTCTCCCTCTCTCAGAAATAAATAAAAAAAAAAACATTTAAAACTTTTTTTAAAAAAGAATACAAGATCTGTACCCAATATAGATTCTAAAGTATTTTATAAGGAGTTGCCACAGTGGTGCTGCTGTTTCATCAAAGTGATGAAATACTAACAGGCAACGAGCCAGCTGAAAAACTAGAGGCTACTGTAGCTATTTGAATGCCTGAAGGCACTTTTCTTCAATTATTTTTAAAGTGTGAATGATGTCCCCAAGGATGTTAGGAGTATTACAGAACAAATATTTAGAAAATGAACCACAATCCCTTCAAGCAAAATTCCAAATTTGCCAGGAATGAAGCAGTAGACATGGAAATGGAACAGAAAGCTGAGACACTTGTGTTCCCGGACCAGCAGTATTGCTCCTTCCCTTTGTCAATTTGACCAAAACAGAGCTTCACTAAGCCTCATTTTCCTTTTACAAAACACAGAATTAAAAGAGTAGAACCCCTAATGTTCCTTCCAAATCTAGAAATTCTGTGATTTATTCATCCATCAATCTATTTCATTTCTCTATCAACCATTTGTTGGTATCTACCTTGGCTAAGCATCATTAATACACAGATGAATAAAATAATCTTCACAGTTCTTGAATTTAATCCAATCGAGGAGATGTATACAAGCAACTAAAGGCATTTGTATCTGCTAAAGGAATTCATATCTAAGGATTGCCCAAACAGGAACCTAAAGTACTGATATGTCCAAGAGAAGCAAACAGCCCCATATGGAAGCAATCTGTAGGGTGGTAGAGCATCACTGGGAGGGAATATGGCCTAAAGTGTGTGGGCAATGCCAAGGAGCTTGGACTTTATTCTCTACAGTCTTTCTAGAATTCTCAATGTTTCTTTTCTCATTTTTTAAAATAAACATCTGTTTGTAGAAAAATTTGTTTAGAAATAGACTAAGTTGATTATAAATCGTTTGGTAGTTTTTCAACCAATATTTTCTTTAAAATGTTATTTAAAATTTTTTTTCCATAATGAATCTATCTTATTTTGAGAGACTTGGTTCCTATCCTGGAAATAATTCCTTTTCATTCCTTTACTTCTGTGTGGTGTCCCTCAAAGAACACTGACACGCCATTCGAGACACAAAGTTTTTCCATCCAGCTTGACTAAAGAACACAGAGGAGAGTTAGTCTGTCTAACCAAAAGATAAAAAAATAAATACAGTTCTCCTTGCTGTAAGTAGCTGCCACTCTTATCTTCTTCCACTTTCGTAATGCAGAAGATGGAGTTCAAGTAAGATAGAAATGAATTTAAAACAATAATGTTTTCAAAATGCATATGGTTGGATCTGCAATGAATTTCACACAACTAAACCTGTTCTTCTATTTCCATTTATGTTGGCAAACTCAGAGTAAGTTAAACTGGCAGAAAATTCACTAGTGTAATATTTAGGGATGCCAACATAATAAATATGAGTTGGCTGACTATTCAAGCAGGCCAGTTAAATCTAGTCTGTTTTTATTACCACTGAACCACTTGGGCTATATTTTACAATATATGATAGATTTACAAATACTCCATTTATGGGCTACCTTTGTATTTTTAGACAATTCTGTAGATAAACACTTATTTAGGCATGTATTTTGAAATATTTTATGGGAATATATTTTCAATGTTCACACTGCAGTCTTATAAGGTCTTCATAGTAGCCAGGCCAAACACAGGGGTAAGGATATAGTCAATGGAATAGTCAGGACTTATTCAGAAAAATAGAGACTTATGCTAGGTATTTTAAGCATCAAAGGGGTATAACACAGGGCATTAAAGTCTTACACAATTATTGCAAAGTCAAGGAAGGTAAAAATAGCCTTCAACAATCAGGAAGTAGAAGAATCCCAATAAACCTCTACTGATGATCTATGCTGCTTACAGCATTGCAAAAAGACAGCTAAAAGTCACTGGCAAAACCCCATATCTGCCATCTGCAGATGTCCAGCTGCTCCTGGAGAATAATGGCATCTGTACCTCTTTCACTTCCAGAACTTGTACAAATGCTTTTCATTGGTAGAATATAAAACAAGTCGCTATTGGCCAATAAATCTGGTTAATGTAGCTTCCAAACTGTCATGCCCCATGTTACATGATAGACTTGAAAAAAACAGGCATTGTCCTACATATCTAGTTTGGCTCTCCATTACATATATCTTTAAAATCCCAAACAACAATATTATGCTTTTCACTATCCTGTTGTGACTATCCGTCAGTCTAATGAAGATGCACTCACCCTCTGCCTCACGAACACTAGGAGAGGGAGTTGGCTAATATAATATACATACAATAGAATAAGGAAGAATCTAAGTTTAGTTGCTATAGTTCTTCTTTCTGCAATAGATCGCAAAGCTCTAAGGGCTTAGAACTTCCTTCTTCTATCCCCCATTCCATAGTCA
The DNA here is from genome assembly GCF_008692635.1 of Crocuta crocuta. Lineage (NCBI taxonomy): Eukaryota > Metazoa > Chordata > Mammalia > Carnivora > Hyaenidae > Crocuta > Crocuta crocuta. The sequence continues at coordinate 3,898,274 of NW_027527624.1, forward strand.
GCAGCTCCGGTGGATGTGGCTTTTGCCTGACAGAACAACTCTAGACTTCATTCCTGAGTGGCCCAAGCCATTAGTAGTCTTGCCTCTATCTGGTAGCTATGATTTTTCATGAAAAGTATTGGGAGTATTAAATGGCACGCTCAGGGGCACCTGGGTGGCTCAGTCAGTTAAGCATCTGATGTCCTTGATTTTGCCTCAAGTCATGATCTCACCTTTTGTGAGATCAAGCCCCACGTCAGGCTCTGCGCTGACAGAGTGGAGCCTGTTTGGGATTCTCTCTCTCTCTCGCTCTCAAAAATAAATAAATAAGCATTAAAAAAAGAGGCACACTCAGCCAATGCCTGCATTTTCTGCATGCTTCTCCCTCTCTAGTTGTTCCCCTTGATAATCTAGATTAGTCACCCTGGTCCATACAGTATTTCCCTTCTTTGTTATCATTTCAATTACATTGGAAGTCCAATATGGCCAGGTTGCAATCTGAACTCCAAGTTCAGCATGACCCCTAAAAGAAACTCTTCATTTTTGGAAACCGAGATATCAAAATCTTCAGATCTCAAGGTTACGGGAACGGGAAGAATAACTTGAGAGAACCTTCTTAAGTGAAAAACTTAAAAGGAATCAAGCCCACTTGCACCCCTTGTTTCTCATACCTGTGATTTCCTATCATAGGAGAAAGAGCATCAATCATATCATGTTCACAGGCAAAGACATTTGGTTCAGCTTCTGAATACTACTGCCTCCCAGCTTGCATAAAAGTGAGTTTTCCATAGGCTCTTCAATGTTGCTATCAGGCTACCTTCTATTATTGTGAAATGAATTCCTTGATCACAGGGGTAAATTCATTATCACCATAATAGTAAATAAAGTTATCATTAAATCTATAAATGATAATGCAGGCAGTAGCACTGAGAGCAGGGAAGCTAATTTATAACAAGAGAAAATATCTATTCGGGTGAGAACACATCACTACTCCCTCCACAATAAAACAGTTCTAATGTAATGAACCTAATATTAGATGATAGGTTAGTTGCTCTGGAGAGTTAGAGATATGGGAAAAATCATATAAGGGATTCACTGTTAGTCTCTGTCACTGGCAGGTGGGACAACCAGCAATGACTGTGCCAGATCATGCTTGGTTAGAGGAGGTCCATGGATTTTATCCTACTCACAGCCTAGTCATAACTTCAATCCTATTGCCATGGCTACTTAGTTCATGGTCCAATAGAGAAAGCACCAAAGTGATTGGGAAAAGATGCTAACTGATATTCACAGACAATAACCTTTGATTAGTGATTAGCACTCCTATGGAGAATAAATATTGATATACTCTCTGTGTCTTCGGAGAGCTCCATTCTTATAATACCTTCCTGCCGCCTGCCCTCTAGAATAATTCTTCTTCAAACCTTGACCATCTGGCCAAACTGTTAGATATTGCCATCAATGAATATAGAACTTTATCTCTGGTCACTTTCCTCTCCCACACAATAAAAAAACAAGTTCTTTCCACTGAAAGTATTTCTTTCCCACTGCCCCTCAGGGCATTCCCTAAGGGACATATGAAGCTATAGCAATCCAAATGTAACTGGCACCTGAATATCTTGTGGAGCCGACTTAAACCAAGAACAACTTTTTCCTCCCTCAGTCTACTAGTTAGAGGAAGTTCCCTATGAAGATAAAGTGTGTGTGGAGGAAGAGGTGGTAATACATTAGGAATGGTTTCATGAGAGTCTGACTCATCTTCTCGTTCAACCTATTAGCCTTCAGAGTCTACTTATGGCTGAAGTTGTATGTGGGCCACTTCATCCAAGAAAAGTGCTTCCATACTAGCCCATCATTTGGTGCATTCTGTGATACAGCAGGTTATCTTGATATATCAGATAAACCATTTCATGGTCGTGTGGTAGTGTGGTGTCCCCTTATCAGGGAATTAGGCCCAGGTAATTAGGCCCAGGAGGAAACCAGGAGTTGTTATGGAAAAGGAGAAAGTTACGTGAAAAAGAGGGTATGGCTTCGCTCTAAAACCCTAGGGGTCTTCACAGTGAATCTCTTATGGGAACCTGCCACTGAGTCCACGTAGCATTCCGTCTGCACCATAGACAATTCATGCTCCATTGGGTCTATGGGTCATAAGTCTCAGTTGGCGGAGTAGCCTGGACAAGTTAGCATTCTTAAAGGAATGCTTAGTAAATAGGGCAGTCCAGCGCACTCAAATATAGTACAGGTTGCCTCCGAAATGAAGTGAAGCTTCCAGACTTTTCATTCCTCTCTTAGGGGTAGCGAGTAAAAAGTTCAGCAACTTGTCTTTCACATTGAATGTGATATCTCAACCAGGCCAGACGACTCAATTAAACTATTCACTGCGGTGGCAGATAACTGAATTGTAGCAAAGGTTATCCCCAATTGTCTGTTAAACATGGGTCTTAGCAAAGTACCTAAGGTGCCATTTACATCTTTCTCATCTGATTTTTATCAGCATGATATCATCAACAGAATGGACAATGCTAATGCTTTGTAGGGCAGTGACACAATCAAATTACATAGTCTAATCCTGGATTAGAAACTGGAAAATTGACATAGTTCTGAGATAAATCAGTTTAACTCTTCCTGTAGTTCCTAGGCCTTCTGTTCCTCTAAGGTGAAAGCAGATTGTCTCTACTTTTCTTTATTGATTGGTAAAGAGAAAAAACTTCTTCTACATCAAGAGCTGAATTCTAGGTGTCAGAAGTTGCTGCACTTGTGGTCCTATGCTTCAGTTTATAACAATCTGCTCATTTTCCAAAATCTGTCGTTTCCATAAGCCAGTTAGGTGAATTAAACGAGCAATGTAACAAGATTCAACTCCCTTTCAATATTTTGATGGTGACATTAATCTCTCAATATCCATAGGGATGTGCTGTTAACCTTTGTTTACTTTCTGGTAGTGGTTGTAAGGCTTCAACTTGTCACTTCCATAAAAGTCCTGTGTACCTGAGGGAATTCCATCCGTTACTGTGTCCAAATCAAGAAAGCATTCAGGAACAATGAAAATGAACTGTGGTTCTGCAGTTCCATTGGGACAATTGTGAGACAGAGTTGGGCCGAAACCTCACAGACCTCCATAAGCTTCCTCTCTAACTGGAGGGACAGACTTGAATTTCAGTTTCCCATTTTACCTCAAGGCAATTGCACAATAAATCCCCAAACACACAGGTACCTGCACACACACAGGTAACTCCAGTGCACAGTCAGTATGTTAAAAAGCCAAATGTTTTGTTAGGAAGGCTAGAATGCAGACTCACCATGAATATGTATGGAGTGTCACAGGGTCTTCTCTCAAGGGAACATGGCCTTCCTTCAGTCAGAGCACTCTTGGTTGTTGAATTGATTCAGGTTTGGGAATTGAATGGGGGTTGGAGTAGGGTGGATATCACTATCCATTGTGTTAAATCAAGACTTAGACTTTTTTTGAGTATATATTTTAAGTAATACTTTAGCACGGTTCCCATGTTTTTCAACCTTACAGACACCATAAATCAATTAGTCACTGCCCCAAAAATCTGCAAACCAAACCAGTCTGATTCCACCCTAACTCTGCAGCCCAGTTCAGTAACTGCCTCACTTGTTTCTGGTGCCTGAATGCAGCCAATAAATGGCTTCTTCCAGTCTAGGACAGTCTTATTCCTTTCTTAAGTGTAGGAGTCCATTTCCTTGAAGGTGTCTTCCACCATCATCCCTGACTTACAGAGAGCAGTCACTAAAAAGCCCCAAGGTTGCTTTTAGTTTCCTCATCGATGTATTGGTTTCAAAGTCTTGAGGAAAGAAAGTACTCTATGGATCATGGGACATGCAGTGAAGAAGCTAATGAATTCATTGCACATGATAAATTTTTCCAACATTCCTGTCTCCTTAGGTCATTGGGTTCCATCTTCTCCACTGTGTCCAGAAGTTCTGATGTCTCAAATGCATTTAGTGGAAGAAAACTCTGCATCTAGGTTTCAATCAACCAACTAATGAAACTGTTAGAGTCATTCTCATCTGCTTGAGCTCCATATTAAATCTAGAAATGGGTGTGCACAAAGATCTCAACAAATTTGATCTATTTCAATGTTAGTCTCTATTCTCTGATCTTAACTGCTTATAACCCATTTCTCACATGTATTTCCTGAGTTTCTCTTGATATAAATTATCAAAAATCTTGCAGTGACTTTGACATGCATGCTCTCTCTTTTGGTTTGGTCTGAATTTGCACTTAAATTCCTGCTGTTGGGCTCTAATTATGGACCAGAGGCAAAAAGAGACATTGAGAGCTGGCTGTGAGGAGAATCAGCATCTCTTTTCCTGCATTGGTCTCAGGGGAATTCACTGAAGGGTCATCAAGCAAAGTGAGGGGGAACAATGGAGGAAATGTCTTAGCATGGGTTGCTGTTTTGGAAAGGGAGGCTCAGTGATACGAGGGGCCCAAATATTCAAAGTCATTGGAATCCATCCAAAAGTTACCATTCTTGCCTACTCCCTAATTTTCATATGAGAGCTGGTGAAACTGTGAAATCAAATGGTGTTTAATTTCTTCAACCCAGAGGATCAACCTTGAGTCTGGTTTTTTGATACGTTGGTCCTGTAACTATAAGAACTAAGAAATATTTTTAGGGCAGTCACAGAAGCTCTCTGCTTCTCTGAACTGTAAACCTGTCATTTTCTGACTGGAAGCTCTCTACTGCAATAAGAAGCAGCTAAATGATTCCAAAGTCTGCATAACAACCATTTTCACTCTAACACTTAATTGGAATAGTCACTTGATCTTCCAGTGTCTTCCCTTTCAATAGACATAGTTATGAGTATCTTGAGATATGACTTCAAGGAAATGTTTTGTCTACGTGTACTGTGAACTACTAATAACCCATTTTTCATTGGCAATGAGATCATTACTGCATTCAAATTTAATCCAGCCAGATAACCAATCCCAGATTCCCATCTATGAAGTTCCGTATATGATCAAATTTTGGTACCAAATTCTGTATCCAAGAGCATCAGTGAGGAAATTGGAAACCACTGTTGACATGTGTAAATATTAGAGGCTTGCGTAGTCACTGGGAAGACTGGAGAAGTAAAAATCAAGGTAGCTGCTACCAGCAGGAGAAGATCAAAAGTACTGGTATCCTAGGGGCACCTGGGTGGCTTAGTCAGTTAGGTGTCCAACTTTGGCTCACATCACGATCTTGTGGTTTGTGGGTCCGAGCCCCACGTCAGGCTCTGTGCTGATAGCTCAGAGCCTGGAGCCTGCTTTGAATTCCGTGTCTCCCTCTCTCTCTGACCTTCCCCTGCTCATGCTCTGTCTCTCTCTCAAAAAATAAATAAACATTAAATTAAAAAAAAACAAGTACAGGGATCCCAAACTATAGGCTCTGGATGAGCTTAGATGCCCATGACACTGCAGTAGGTGATTCTCAGAGATCACCAACTCTGAGAAGCTCTTGGAAACCTCCCATAGCAATTTGTCCCTATAGAATAGAAACTTCTTTTTGTCTACATCCCAAATCTTCACTCAGAACCTCTCAAGGACAGAAACTAAATGGGACCCTGGTGGCAAGAAATGTGGGGCTTTCCACTCCTGCATTGTGGAGAGGTGATTAGAAGGCAGGGGCAGTACTGAGTTTTAACATGTAGCATCTGACACGATGACCATGGAGAGAAAATAATATCTCAAAAGTTGACTTCTTTTCAGATTGTTTCAAATCAAATGAACTGATCATAATGAAATGTAAATTCCATTCTATCAATCCTAGATGGATGAATTTGGGCAATATTCTTAATCTTTAAACTTTCATTTCCTCCTCTATCATTAGACATAATTATGATGAATTTTCTTAATTTTGTTGAGAAGATTTAATATGTATATAAACAGCCTGAAATAAATGTAAGCAATCATTATTGAATAATACGATATAATAATATTTCTTTTGTTTATATGAATGCTTTGCATGTAAATACATGTCTCTACATATTATGCTCTATGTTGCAATAAAAAAAGGCACAATTTTAGAGCTAGAAATAATTTTATTTAAATGACATAAGCAGAAAACCTAAAATATAAATAAGAAAACCTCTGGCACACAGAGATTGAATACCATTTCAGTAACAATGTAGCTGAACTCAGGCCATCTGCCTTGCAGTATCTTATTTTATTTACAAATATAGGATTTGTGATGATATCAGCACTATATTTTTGTGCCTAGTTTATATACATTCCTAAACTAAACTAAAATCATTAATTCTGAATGCTCTGCCTTAGAAAAATGATACCATATGGATCATGAAAACATGATTTATGTTAGTTTTAAGGCCAGAAATTAAGTAGACATTAACTTTGATAATTCCAATGCAAGATGTGATATGTATTCCAACCTAAAACTCCTAAGGGATTCATTCTGGAATTAAATGGGCAAGTCACATAGTATCTTCAGGCTGTGTTATTGAAATCAAGATTGATAGGTAAAATTTTATGGTTTTTACCTCTATAAAGAAGGCTTTATCTGATGTTAAATGGTTTGTCTTATTGGCAAACTTCCTACTTTATTACCCATCTGATAATCTGAATTAGTCTTCATTGAGTTGTAAACAGAACTACATATTTTATAACTTTGTTCTTTTTTCTTCTATTTAAAGTTTTTCCAATTATAGTCATGGTCTAGAATGAAAAACAGGCAAATGTGTGCATGTAACTAATTGCGTAATAAACTTTTACAGTCAGCTATTTAATTATTCCTCTTTCCTATTTTCAGCTTATTATCTCTAGTTACATCTCTAAACGTTGATTAGGGAAACTATTTTTCAGTGTAATGGATTTTTTTTTCTTAAGTAAGAGGCAACAAAATACAAAATACATTTATTGTGTTCTGAAGGCAACATTTTGAATGGAGGAAATATTACTTATTGATGTATAAATTGCCCCTTATTATCCTACTTCCCAAACGTTGTTTTCTTTCTACAAAGACATCAGACAGGAACGTGTATTAGAAACATTATCTGTCAATAGGAAATACCAGACCAAGTTTTACAGAGAAGAAGATATAGCTCTACAATTGATTTGTCCCAGGATCTAATACAATGTTTAAATGTATGTCATGAATGAGTTAAAAAGGGATATATACTCTTGGAAGAGTGCAATGGTATCTGACAAATAGAACGCTTCATTTTAAGATAAAAGCCATCCTTAAGAAGATCAGAATCTCTGCCCTTAGACAACATTAGTAGAAAACAATACGGATGTATCTTGAAATAAAGGAAGGGTCATTTGGTTTGGGCAATAATTTTTCTAATGATTCCAAGTTGATTACATCTTGACTCTCCAATTAGTCAGTATATGCTGGTATTATAGATACTTTTTTTTTTTACTTAGTATAGCCTAAATCAGAGACTCATTCTTTTTTTCTTTTTAAAGTTTATGTATTTATTTTGAGAGAGAGAGAGAAAGAGAGAGAGAGAGAAAGAGCATGCGCACAGGTTGGGGAGGGGCAGAGAGGGAGGCAGAGAGAGAGAATCCAAAGCAAGCTCCACACTTTTGGCGCCAGCCTGATGCGGGGCTTGAACTCACAAACTGTGAGATCATGGCCTGAGCCCAAGTCAGCCGCTTAACTGATTGAGCCACCCAGGTGCCCCCAGAGACCTATTCTTGAGTCAAAGTAGAGGCCATGGGGGCAACACACTCTATGATTATTTCCACCTCCTTGGCCCTATTTGTTTAAAAATAACATGGAAAAAGCAGCCTCCACGTTGGAAGGGAGTGAGAATAGTTATAAAATGGACTTTTAAAGAGGTGTCTCAGAGAGAGGAGTGGCAATTCTATCCCATCACCTCAGCAACACAGAGCTGGGAACTCATATTTATCCAGGTAATCAACCCCTATTACCACAACAGAGAAGTCTGAGAAACTTAACACACGAAAGGTTTACTTTTTGCTTATACAAAGTCCAGTGCAGGCCAGTGACAACTCCTGTCCCTATGCCATATCGATCCTACCAAGTCACCATGGCGGGGTAAGAGACAGCTGAAGACTCTTGAGCGATGTCTTGATGGGCCAGTTTAGAAACAACTCACACCACTTCTGTCCCTGTGCCAATGGCCAAAGTCAAATCCAGCCATAAGGAAGGCCGGGAAATGTGGAGGAGGAGAGGGCTATTTGGTGATCCCAGAGAAAAACACAAACACCAATCATTAATTACCCATTTCGCGTGACGAAGAATGAATATTGTTACAACTCACATGATCTCTCTCTCTCTCTCTCTCTCCTTCAGCATCTCCCTCTATCTCTCCCTCTCCCTCTCGCTCTATCTCTATCTCTTTCTAGTAATCACGTATTGGATACTTACAAAACCATTTTGCTTTGGATTTACCCTTGGGAACTTTCATACCCACTAAACTCTTTTTCCTAGTCAAGAAAGGTAGATGGGTGGGATTCCTCAGGTGTCTCACACGCTGCAATCAGTCACTATTTGGAATTCCATCTGTTCCCCGTGTAGCCGCATACCTGTTACTTACACCATCATCGTCTTAGCCGTAGCAACAGTGCCACCAGCTCACTAGGCTCTCCCGCACAGCCTCCCCGGCTTTATCTCCCTGCAGCTGCTGAAAGTCTGCCCTTTCTTCAGGACACCTCTGTGCCAGGCAATGAAAGTGTGCTGCATGGAGTACCTAGTTTTGCTTCCGTAGCAATGGTACTAGAATGTGGCCCACTGTAACCGTGGGCCATTTTGATGGCTGTTTAATCCCAGATGCCAAGCCTGGGCAAGAATAAGGAATAAGTTTTGTCCCCTTTGTCCATCCCTTCTGTGACATGAGGGGTGTAACACTTTCTCAGTCTCTGCTCCCTCCCCAGTCTTATGAGTCAACTCAAGTGCTCTCAAGAATCCAGTCTTTTTTACGTTCTCCTATCAACCACTCGTTTTTTAAAGAATTTTTTAAAAAGGTTTTTTTTTTTTTAAATTTATTTCTGACAGAGAGAGAGAGAGAGAGCATGAGCAGGGGAGGGTCAGAGCGAGAGGGAGATACAGAATCCGAAGCAGGCTCCAGGCTCTGAGCTGGCTGTCAGCACAGAGCCCGATGCGGGGCTCGAACCCACGAACCGCGAGATCATGACCTGAGCCGAAGTCGGACGCTTAACTGACTGAGCCACCCAGGTGTCCCAACATATCAACTACTTCTTAAAGAATCTGACAGCAAATTTATCCCAAATTTTGTATTTCCTAAGGAATTTGCTATAATGGCTGAAAAACTCAAGTGCCTACTGAATTTATAGCATAGCTTAGGATTTTATCTTACATTTTCTTGAAGGTATTAATTTCTGCATATTAAGAGGAGGTTTTCCAGAAAAGAAACTCTTGATGCCACTCAAAATGTTCTCCATTTCCTTTATTTTAACATCTTCTAGCTCTAGGCAGGCTAAAAACACAGGGGAGAAGAGAATGGAATACGTACAATTTTGAAACATTTGTTTTATAAAGACTTCACCTGCAAGGCTGACATTTAACTCTTAGTTTTTCTCCATTATCTTGGAATTAATCAATCACTTTCATTAGTTTGGTAAAATCATTAAGGGTAAGAACCATATTCCCTTTGTTTTCATATGACCCAACAGAACTTAAATAATGGAAACTAGATAAAAAACATAGATATGATTAGAAAAATAATTTGTCAATTGTCGACTATCTTCATACTTCTTGTGTTCATAAAGACACTTAGCAGCGTTGTGTATGACAATAAAAATTTTTCTGACATTAAGAGTAGAAGTCTTGTCTGCATTGTTTTCTGCTGTATTCCCATTACTTACACCCATGGCTGACACATAATAAACTCCCAATTATTAAATAAATAAACAAGAGACAATGGTTCATTGTTGAATAAAGATGCTATTGAAACCATTTTAATTTGGGCAAAGAAGATACTAACATTGCACCTGGCTGTTTGCTTTTATTTTGTGTCATGCTTTACATAGTATCTTTGTCTACATTTCTTTAAAAAATAAAAATGACTTGTAAGTTTAAAGACTTGTGTAATTATCTTAGATATTTAGGAAAACTTACATTTATTGATATATAATCTTTCTGTTTCTCTTCTGATTCATATTTAAGGTGAAACTACTTCTAAATTTTTGTTTGCTTACTTCAAACCTGAAGGCATCGAGAAGTAACACAGAGGTATTGGGCTTAGTCAGCCATTAACAGGAGTAAGAAACCACTCAGTCTTCCTTACTAAAGGGATAGAGAATGTTTCCAAGCAAATAATTAAGCAGTCTTGCACAAAAAAGAGCTTGCAAACATGCAAAATCAAATATCACACAACTTCTTAATCACTTTACATTTAAAAAAGTAGAGCACAAGAAATTTCTGCAACTTACTCTGAGTCAGTGTCTAGGCTTCCAGACTCATTTCTTAACTTTGCCTCGGTGATTCCATAGATGAATCATTTGGTTGCCTGTTCTGATAACCATGGGGCTCTGTATTTTCAGCTGCCCCTAATTAGTCTGGGCATGGCACAGCCAGCACCCAGGCAAAGCCTGGCCTGGGATAGGAAGTCAGCAAATGACTTCTCTTGAATTGAGCTGCTATAATTACTAGATCATTAATGATACAGAGTTAACTTCTATGTTCATTCCTTTCCCTCTTGCCTTTCATTATACAGGGAAGAATTAAGGAAAGTTGTCCACTCTATCCAAATATCTATGCAAGGATAACATGTATTTTACAAACATAAAATAAAGTGGAAGGAGAGATTTTTAGAAGTATAATGTTTCCTAGTATAATGAATAACAGAATTGATCCCAAGTGGACTTAAAATGGCTTAGATTTCAGAAAGACAAAATAGTTCTCAAATTATTTTTCTTCTGGGCCTGTCAATCAAATGTAGTCCAGTTTATCTTTCCATAGTTAACTTTTAAAATCAGGATGATAAACAAGTGCAGATCCAGAAGTTATCTTAGAGTTTCTCTCCCTAACCCTCCTATCTAATCAGTCCCCAGACTGTGTAAATCCTACTCCTTAATGTCTCTTAAGCTTTTCCCCCACTGCCACTGCCTAATCTCAGAACCTCATCAAACCTAGCTGCTTTCTTATTTTTCCTGAATCTAGTTTCATTTATGCTAGTTTCAGCCTGAAATCTATATCCAGAATAATTTCTTTAGAATCCAATTCAATCATGTCACTCTTTCACTTAAAATGTCCGAGTGTGTCCAAGGAAACTGTGCAGTGAGTTCCCTGGTAAGATGTTATGTCAGGAGATAGCCTCTGCAGGGTGATTCTGGCTGACATTCTGCGGATGGGAAAGGCGAATACAAAATTGTTACAAGTCACGAAACATTAAGGCAAAATCGTGGAGTGCCAAAGATGGAGGCTTATCGAAATAGATTGGCTACAACCCAAAGAAGGGATACTCTACTGTCATTAAGAATCACTTTGGGGCATCTGGGTGGTTCAATCATCTAAGTGTCTGATTCTTCATTTCAGATCAGGTCATGTCCCAGGAGCATGGTATTAAACCCCATGTTGGGCTCCACACTGAGCTTGGAGGTTGCTTGAGATTTTCTTTTTCTCTCTCTGCCCATCCCCCCTGACTTGAGCTCTCTCTCTCTCTAAAATAAATAAATAAATGAAAATATTTTAAAAAGTAATTTTGAAGATGAATATTTAATGATCTATGGAAATATTCTTAAGGTAATCTTGTAAGAAACAAAAATAGGTTATTCTTTCAAATTATTTCTAAACTGAATTTAGGATCTTGGCACACAACTTGGTAATAGGTGTTGGGAAGAGGAGGAAATTTTCTTAATTGAGCAACTGGGTCATTACCAGTGCCATTTTACCGAGAAAAAAAGAGAGAGAGAGACAGACAGAGAGAAAGGTGTGTAGGAAGTTTCTAAGGAAATGTTAAATTCCATCACAGAACAACTGACATTTCTTTCATAACTCTGAAGTGGGTCACAGGAAGACTATAGCTACAATATTCACCTTTAAAGCCATTGTATCATTCAAAGTGCATCTTTCAGCTATAGAAACTGGCCGAATTCAGACAGACTGGGTTCCAGTGAACTGCTCTACTTCAAGCTCCAGCTCTAACACTTCTTAGCTTCCTAGCCTTGGGCTACTTGTATTTCATTAACCACCCAGCAGCCCATTGTCCTCATCTATACAATGTAGATGATAATAGTACCTCCTTCGAGACTTGCTGTTCAAAGCACCTGGACCAATGATTCTCAACAGGGGCTATACACTCTGCGGGATCCTTGGTCAATGTCCGGATTCATTTTTGGTTGTCACAACTGGGATGGGGCTACCAGTATTTAGTGGACAGATGCTAAACATCCTACAATGCACATGAGGTCACCTGACTCCGTCCAATGTCAACAGCACCAAGGTTGAGAAATCCTGGCTCAAACAGAAGTTGTCGTATAATAAACTCAAACAACATTCGTACATTCTCAGCTCATGTACCTCTGGATTTATTTTTTCTCTACTGACATTATCAAATAATATCAGCAGAATTCTTATAACGTGAGTGCTCTCTTTGCAATAGTCTCCCGTTTTGGTCAGCAAGTAATTTCATCCTTCTTCCTGTAAAGCATACTCACTGCCACCTCCCAGGGAGAAAACATAAAATCCCATCCTGTTACTATGTGGAGCTCAATGCCCGGGATCTGTGGGTAACATGCAGCTCTACCCATCACTTACTGGTCTGGTCCTCTAGAAACTGAAGAGGCAGATCATCTGCCCTCCTCCCACCCCCCCCNTTTATTGGCTTTTTCCTTAATCCATCATGGACTGACACTTTAAAATTTTTAACTTAAATGAATTACTGGAAATTTTTTTTAAAAAATATGTGCCGGGGAGCCTGGGTGGCTTAGTCGGCTAAGCGTCCGACTTTCGCTTAGGTCATGATCTTGCGGTTGGTAGGTTCAAGCCCCGCGTCGGGCTCTGTGCTGACTGCCAGCTCAGAGCCTGGAGCCTGTTTCAGAGTCTGTGACTCCCTCTCTCTCTGACCCTCCCCTGCTCACACTGTCTGTCTCTCTCTCTCTCCTAGAAATAAATAAAACATTTAAAAAAAATATGTGCAAAATACAAATCTTAATCTCTTCGTATTAGATTCAACACCCACAAAATTACATGTCAGTAGATGTAATGATAATAAACTTAGCACAATGAAACGAAACCCCAACAAATTATACCCATTGCTTATTGAAAGTGTAAACATGGGAGATTAATGTAGATCATTACTATTACACTGGTTATAAGTAAAACAATGGTACCCATATTAGACACCTTTAAACAAACCTTGAACGTGGTTCACAACAATATATATAGTTTTAAATGTATAAAATGAGTTTGTGTCTGGTTTGTTAATTCACTTTATCTAAGTTGGGATGATGCCAATACCTCTCAGGGGATAATGTGTATCTGAATTGTTCTTGTGTTTTGTTTTAATGTCCCTCCTGGTGGGGGAACCTTTTTCATAGTGGTGATGTTGGTGGTTGCAGAAGAAAAGGTCTTAAAGTATATTCAACAAGCTCAAGATATTCATTTTCCACTTTTATCCCAAGAGAAATAAGTAACATCATATTTTCTGTATTCATGTTCAATTCTTCATCAGTAACCAGTTTCAATAATTTATCCAGTGTAGTGACATTTAAATTATCCTTTGGTGGGATGCCTGAGTGGCTCAGTCTGCTAAGCATACAACTTTGGCTCAGGTATTATCTCTTGGTTCATGAGTTCGAGCCCCACATTTCACTCTGTGCTGTCAGCATGGAGCCTGCTTCGGATCCTCTGTTCCCCTTTTCTCTGTCCTTCCCCTGCACTTTCTCTCTCTTTCAAAAATAAGCAAACATTAAAAAAATAATCTTTTGATAGAAAGAAATAGACCTTCTATGGATTCATTTTCTTTTAATGGAAGGCAAATTTACAAATGTTCTATAACTCAGGCTCTTCTCAACAAATGGCTTCCAAAGTCATTGAGGAAGAGAGAGAGAAAGAAAGAGAAAGAGAGATCTGTGTGTGGCAGGATAATGGGCCAGATTTGCAAAAACGATATGTCAATTTCTCACAGTCTTTCAGTGAGAATGAACATCAGCTCACCTAGATGAGTAGTACAGTTAGGAACTCTGTTATTCAGACCCAATGTTATAAGCAGTCTGATCAAAGGGAGATATAAATGCTCTCCCAAATCAAAATGGGAAGTCAGAACTCCTTTCTGAAGGAGTTCACACTGGAGGAATTAGTTGCTGGTTGTTATGGACTGGATGAGTCCCCCCACTCAGTTCATATATTGAAGACCTAACCTCCAATTCTGACCTTATTAGGAGATGTGGCCATGGAGAGGTGAGGTCACGAGGGCAGACCCCCCACGATGGGATTATTATCTTTCTAAGAAGAAGAAGAGACCAGAGCTCTCCTCCTTCTGCTATGTGAGGACACAGTGAGAAGGCGCCTGTCTGTAAGCCAGGAAGATGTTCTCACCAGCAAAGGAATAAGTGGGCACAATAGTCTTGGACTTCCAGCCTCCAAAACTGAAAAGCGAGTGTCTGTGGTTTAAGCAATGCAGTTGGTGGTCCTTTGTGATGGTAGTCCAGGCTAGCACACTAGTCGGGTAAAGGAGATGGACAGTACAGTGTGGCATAAAATGTGAGTATCAAGTAACTCCTGTGGCCCTGAGCTCTGAGATTCCATTTTTACAACCACAAAGGTACTCTGAGAATCAAGTGATAAAACGTATTTAAGAGTTCCCAGAAAGTAGAAGGAATAAAAATGGCAGGATAATTAGGAGACTGGTGTTACCTATATCATGCCCTGTGCAATCAACATTCTGACTCTCATTGTACCACAAAGCAAATTGCAGCCCCCCACCCCCACCCCATGGGGCTAAAGATGACTGACAGCCATGAGAATGGGCAACCAACTGCTTTATACAAAAATTGAGTACATCCCCACTGTAAAATGTTCATACATTCTGGTCACATGTCATCAAGCCAGTGTCCTAATTGGGGGTCTCAAATCTGTCAAAAACATTAAGTCTCCTGTCTTTCACCTAGAATGTTTGTATAATTCTGCAGGTGCAAATATCTCATCTGTCTCTGGTAAGAAGCCCATGGTTTACTGGGTTATTTGGCAGTGTTTCCTCAAGGAGGTAAAAGCTGAACACTAACCATATCAAGATAAATCATGAGCCTGTCAACCCTTCTGAGACCTGGTGAACAGTTTCAATACATCTAAACTCTCCTTGACATTTGTTGCTCTTTCATTTCACTGAAGTTTCTATTGGCTTCCCTTCTAACACTATTTCTGAGTATTTCCAATACTTCACTTTCTGTGAAGTGCTTTTGTAAGAAGAATGAGAAAATCCTGCAAGGTAGATTTGAACCAAATACAGGCAACTTGTTAAATGCTTTCTATGCTAGAAGGAAAAGGCCAGTTTTCTAAAAACTTAGGAATTTATAAAATTTTAGTTGTCACACTGAAATTATAGCTACCAAAGAGTAAATAATGCATTGCAAATTTCCTAAATGGTTGATTTCTCAGAACGCCTAGACTCAAGATTGTTTTTGAGTTTTCAGACTCATTGTTTAATTGGGTCACATTAAGAGAGCAAAATGTATTTCACTACAGAGATAGTTGAGTCTCTTTATAGTTTAACCTTTGGGTTAGATCGTTATTTCTCAGTAATTCACTCTGGAGTTGACTTCCCCAAAGCTGTACTTGAGTGATCTTAGATAGAAGACACTTAGCAAATTCTTTTTATGTTTCAGATCATGTCCATGAGCCAGTATCAAATATAACTTCCCAAGAGAGAACTCTGTAAAAGATGGTGCTCATATTCTTGTGTTCCCTATGGTAAACACTAGAATCTTGATTCTAATATACAGAATTCACCAAGACCAGGAATATTTATATTGATAATAGCACATAGCTTGCCTCAAACTAGAAATTCATAGAAATGAATAATGGGATCCATTGAAAATGACCAAACTTATATTCTGTGAAAAGAACAATCAGTTTTTAAAATGTAGTTCCAAGTCATGTTAGTATTTTGAAACACTAACAAAATTATTGTTGACTCTTGATATTTCTTCTACTCCCCAGCCCTTCCTCCATTCAGATGGGTAGGCGTTCAGCACCATTGTCTTCCAGAAGGAGAGCTGCAGCAGGAAATAGGGAGATCAGAGAAGGTTGTCCTGTGTTCAGAAGCTCCACATGCAGGGAAAAGACACAACCAGTAGATTTGAAAGAATATCTGTTGAGAGAAAGTACATTTTCAGCTCTATGCTCTCCATTCCCCTCCTACTACCAAACTAAGAAAAATATCTTTTGAATCCTTGGGGATAGAAGAGACCCAGAGGAACAGCGGTGAGATGCTTGTGGATCTGTAAGAAGGAGCATTGACTCTACCTATCACCTCACTCCCCGGTTGTCAGGAGCACAGGAGGATCACATGTCCATTCCTAGAGAGACCTGAGCAGGCAGCAAGACCCAGAGGTAACTAACAATGGCCAGAGGGGCATCTAAACAGATGAAGCACTACATAAACACAGGGTGTCTGTGGCCCAGGGTGGAGCATGAACAATGGAAAAATTTCTAAGAGGGATTCTGGAGGTGGCTTCAGATGAGGTCCAGTGGTGTACCATACCCAGAATGGCCCTGAAAAAACAGAGAGAAGGATAATGCTGAAGGACCTTGAATTGGGCTTGAGAGGTGAGTTAGCAGTACCTTTGGATGGACCTCCAAGGACAGAATAGGACAATAGTGTAGGGCAGATACTTAGAGTGACCAGATAAGTGGGAAACTATTCTTGCCCCCACAGTTGGTCTCATGAAAAACACAACACAGTCTCCTCAGAATGTAGACATATATTTGGGGAAAAAGAAGTAGAGGTGGTGAGATACACTTGAATTGCCTGTGATTAAATTTCCACAATCTGATGTAATGGGGGGCTCTAAACAGAATTTAATTCATTTTAAAAAATAATAAAAAGAATATATTAGAAACAACCTGAGTTTGTGACCTGAAATACATACTTCAGAATATATTTTTAAGTCTTCTGAACTCATAGTTCCTCCTCATGATGGAGCATAGTATAACTTTTACTAGGACTAAAAAAAAAAGGCGTTGGTTGAGTCTGGACCCTATTCAGAGTGCCTTGGGGTGTTCTTGTCACACATGCCATGATATGGGATGGCCATAGTAGCTTTGAGCATGTGCCTCTAAATCTTAGTACATATATCCAACATATATTCAAAGTACATCATTTAAGGACTGAGTCTTTGCCAGCTGATTCAATGAAAGGCTTTGTTTTCATCCAAAATTCTATGCAAAATCCTACCTCTGGCTGTGTTTCCTCATTGAATTTCTCTCTGATCTCAGGGTTCTGTGTCTGCCAGCAGCTTCATTCAGTCTCTTTGTGGAAATCAGTGCACTTTCTCTTTTTCTGTCTCTCTCTGCCAGCTGTGTTCTCTCTATAGGATCATCAGTCTTTCCACAGGCTGTGGTGATAGGATGGGTTTTTAAACTCTTTTGGCAAAAAGAGTCACTTCCTGCCCGGGGAGAAAGATGAAAGTGAACCCCACACTGTGCAGAAACGTGGATGCCATGTCACTTCCCACCATCCCACCACACTCACTCAGAGCCCCACTGCCTCAGCCCTTCTTGAGCTGCACCATCTGAACTGCATCCACCTCTCAGCTCAAGTCACCTCCAACCCAGGAAAGGCAATTTCCAAATACTCAGAAGCTCAGTATTATAGGAAGAAAAGTTGATTTCTTTTTCTGCATTTCCCACTGTTTTCTGCCTATGTTTTAATATGACACCCTCAGTAACTGAATGTGTGCACCATACATTAAAAAATAATTATCATAAAATCTCATTCCATGTAGCTATCTTAGAGAAAAAGGTGTTGTTGGAGTCATTGGTTATTGGAATGGAAAGGAAGATCCCCATTCCTGGTTCCTTTCTGTAACTTGACTTCAAGTCAATACAAGTCATGGAGGCAGTTCAGAATCTGAGATCTCCACGTATAGAAAACAGCCCATAGAAGATCTTTGACATGATTTCAATAGTCAAAGGCAGTTGAACATGTGGCTGTGGAAAGAGTCCTGAGGAGAAATAAGGACACCCAAGCCTCATGCCAGAGCTACCCGTGTAGACCTTTCTTCTGCTTTCTTTTATGCCTGTTGCCCACAGGTATTTGGGAGTTATTGCTCAATAGTTTCACTTCTTTGGAGTCTTTATCCAATTCCTTCCAAGGCCAAGAGCTTGTGGGGAGCATGAAGACCCTACTTCCAGATCACTAGCTCTCCTTGTTCAGCCCGAAGAAGTAAGAAGCCTACATATGAAGGATTTGACCTTTCACAAGTGGACATGATGAGTCTTGCTGATGTTAAGAACATCCTGCATTTCTGGACCGTAGTCACCCCAGCTACCTATCATTCCTTAGTGAGATCCCTTGGTGATATGGGAGGGCCAGGAAGATAGAGTCATGACCCAAAACAGAAGATGAGAGAAGAGCCCAAACACGTGGTTTCCACATAGACTCAGTTCCTTTCCCAGGCTCTGAGCTTAAGTAGACAACGGTAAGATGTACGATATGAATGGAAATAAAGCCAGACTCAGAGGTAGGCAGGCAGGCAGTTGCTGGAACCAACACTTCTTAGGGAACCTGAGATTAAAAGGAGAGGTCACTGATCTCTAGGGAGGAGCCAGTTCACTTTAGAGAATCCTACAGGTGAGGGATCAGGGCTGAACTGGTCTGGATCATAGATAAGAAATAGAGTTCGGTTCTAGTTTTCCTTGTTCTCCCACAGACAGTTTGGCCTCTTTCCAAATATGCATTAGTTATTATGTATTTTTTGTTCCATTTGAAAGTCACCAATATATTAACTTACTGGGTTCAGCCTGCCCAAGATACTCACATGCCTATCTTTGCCATGACCTCACAGATACTACTTTCCTTTAAAATGTTAATATTGGGATCATGAGTTCTCTTGTTTTCTTCAGTCATTTTGATTTTTTAAAACTATTACGTCAAAATATAGTTTATTTTGATTACTGAGTTTTCTGGCATCCTTTTATTTTATCATTTTATGTTATTTTATCTTATGTTATTTTATTTTCAATGTTTAGGTGTGAAAGAGAAAGAGAGAGCAGGGGAGGGGCAGAGAAAGAGGGAGAGTGAGAATCCCAACCTGAGCCGAGATCAAGAGTCAGACACTCAACTGACTGAGCCACCTAGACGCCCCTACTGGCATCCTTTTAAATCTTGCAACTGCATTCATTTCCTAGGGCTGCTGTAACAAATTACCACACACTGGGCAGCTTAAAACAAAGAAACTTATTCTCTCATGGGTCTGGAGGCCAGAAGTTGGAAATTTTGGTGGTGGCAGGGCCATGCTCTGAAACCTCTAGGAGAGAATCCTTCCTTGCTTTCTCAAGTTTCTGGAGGCCCCAAATGTTCTTGACTTGTGGCAAGAACACAAGTCATTCCAAGCTCCACCTCTGTGTTCTCATGGTCTGTGTCTCAAATCTCTCTGATAAAGACACCTGCCACCAGATTTAGGGCCCATCCTGAATCCAAGATGATTTTATCTGGAGATTCTTAATTACATTTGCAAAGACCCTTTATCCAAATAAGATCACATTCACAGGCTCCAGGGGCTAAGACTTGGACATATCTTTTGGGGGGGGGGTCACTACCCCACCTTCTACCACACAGGCCATACCCTACTGTCAACCCCACTTCAGAAAGATGTGTGTCCCTTATGGATTCTAGCTCATTGTTACCGAGCCACAGCTGGCCCTTTCAGCTCGTGCGGAATGAGAGGACAGAACAATGTAGAATAGTGAACAGCACACACGAAAGAGTGGGGGCTCTAGCCCATCCCAGCTGCACAGAGAGTATGGTGGGGAAGAACGAAACAACAATTTTTCCAAATTCAAGTTCTTCATAAGTCTTTTTTTTTTTTATTTTTTTTAGTGTTTTTATTTATTTGTGTGTGTGAGAGAGAGAGAGACAGCATGAGCAGGGGAGGGTCAGAGAGAGAGGGAGACACAGAATCCAAAGACAGGCTCCAGGCTCTGAGCTGTCAGCACAGAGCCTGATGCGGGGCTCGAACCCACGAACTGTGAGATCATGACCTGAGCCGAAGTTGGACACTTAACCGTGAGATCATGACCTGAGCTGAAGTTGGACACTTAACCGACTGAGCCACCCAGGTGCCCCGATAAGTCTTAAAATCAGATTGTAGAGATGTCACCAAACTTCTGTCATTACAAACCATACCTTTAGGTTTTGTTTCACCTGATTTTATTTGTCCCTTTACTTATATGCTTTCAATATATACTTCATGTATATATGAAATATATATTCATATAATATATGAAATATATATATATATATATAAAGTAAGTGAAAATTTTTTTTAAGCCACAGCTGCATGGCTCTTGTAAATTGAAATTCTTAGAGCGTGATCTCCTTTCCATTATCGTGGGAAAGAGCGAGCTACTTTAAAAACACACATACACACACACTTCTTGAAGCCATATGGAGATTTTATTCATACAAATAGAAGCTTGGTTTTCTCCCAGTTTCCCACCAGCACTCGTTAGCATCAGGAAGAGCTTTGCCCTTCCTGGACTTATTAGCATGACCTCCTCTGCCTAAAAGTTTTCCCTATTCCTTGCATAGGATTTTAAATACGTACATTCCTCATTACCACCACAACGGCATCAAGAAGCTATAAAACGTGGATACGGACCATAATCGATTCTGTTGAGCAACATTCATTTCTTACTTATAACACAACTTCAGATACATCTGTATATGAATTTCTACGATATTAGACAAACCCTGAATGTCAGCTCAGGAAAGTACAAATTCAGTGTGTTTGGGTAAACTTCTCGTATATTTACTACATTATTATTTGGCATAAGAGCAAACTATTTGCAGATTGGGAGACAGGATGAATAATCTGACACCATATGGAGACTATCTATGAATCACAGCAATTTCCACACTGTTGATCATGTGTAAGATAAACAATGTAACTGAAGTAAATTTCTATTTTTACATTAATTTCTGGGTGTCATTACAATACAAAATTCAACTGAGTAAATTTTAAAGATCTTTCTGGCATTATTCAATGATTTCATGAATTGGGCAGCTTCCCCTCAAGATGGAAAGGAGCTTCAAGGAGCTGTATAAGATGAGAGACTTAGAGACAGAAGGTAGTGAGACAAGGAAGTCACAGGGACCGACTGGTTGTGGAAAGATCACCTTCAGGTAGGGGAGGCAGATTCCCTTACTCATGCTGACCAGTTAGTTATTTCCAGATTGACTGGTTTGAGATTTCATTCCTGGGGAAGCCTCGACTATAATTAGGTTAACTATTACATCTTGGTCTGCTGATGTGGAACTTAGCATATGTGACTCCATTTGGGGTCTGCTATCTTCTTCTTCTTTTTTTTTTTTTTTAACAGTATACTGTATTTAATGTTTAAACCAAGAGAAGCAGTTTCTGAGAGATTTCCTTACATGCACATGAATCTTATTATTCATTAATAAAGGGGAATTATTTGCATTTGCTCTTCTGTGAATTAAAAAAATTTCTTAATCTTTATTTTTGAGAGAGAGAGAGAGAAAGAGAGACAGAGCACAAATAGGGAAGGAACAGAGAGAGAGGGAGACACAGAACCTGAAGCAGGCTCCAGGCTCTGCGTCTTCAGCACAGAGCCCAACACAGGGCTTGAACTCAAGAACCACGAGATCATGATCTGAGCCAAAGTTGGATGCTTAACCAAGTGAGCCACCCAGGCGCCCCTGTTCTCTTGTCAACACAAAACACACTTTCTTCTTTCTATGTGCCAGCTGATATTTCATAGACAAAAGGGTTAAATAAAGTTGAAGTAAGTAATGACTCTTGCTCATATCATGTAAGACAGAGAACTCATCATGAGGGAAGAGTTTGTCAAAGAGAGGGCAGGTG
The DNA here is from genome assembly GCF_008692635.1 of Crocuta crocuta. Lineage (NCBI taxonomy): Eukaryota > Metazoa > Chordata > Mammalia > Carnivora > Hyaenidae > Crocuta > Crocuta crocuta. The sequence goes on from NW_027527624.1 coordinate 3,920,262, forward strand.
AGATTGGGTATATAAGTGGGAGAGATAAAAATTTGGATTTAGCAAGCAGTTTTTCACTCAAATTCCTCCCCCTACATAGACCCTCATGAGTGCTATGGGTGAAAGGAGAGCCTGTGAGTAAACACCAAAGGAGCCTTTGGGGTATAAACACAACAAGCACTAGCTACTAAACCACCTAAATATCTTTTGAATCAGTCTGTCTTCTTCAGACTTGGTGCTATATTATATCGATAGAGATAGATAGATACATACATACATACATATGTAGATACATAGATAGATACATACATAGATAGATGATAGATACATAGATAGATAGATAGATACATACATACATACATACATATGTAGATACATAGATAGATACATAGATACATAGATAGATACATACATAGATAGATAGATAGATAGATAGATAGATAGATAGATGATAGATCTTGTTTTAATGCCATCCTAACTGCTCTCTGTTCAGTGGCAGCCCCATCAAACTTGGCATTCACACACTGCCAGAAATGTTCTTCTAAAGTGCAGACCTTACCATGTCACGCCACCGATGAGAATGTTCCACTAGCTCCCTACAGAGCAAATTTCTAATCCCCATGCATGGCTCCCAGAGTCGTTCTTGGTCTGAACTCAACCCACCTTTCTGGTCTGCCTCCCACTGCTTTGGACAGATTGAGTCGTCAACAGTTTGGCAGAGTAGACCCATAATAGCTCAGACGTAGCGATGGGGAGTGAGAGGGAAGAGACTTCCTCTAAGCCCCGAGGCAGCTGGAGGGCAGGAGAATAGCAGCATGTACATAAATACTTCAGGATTCGGGGGTGGGAAGCGTCCAGTAGTGCCAGGTCTCCATCAAGTCTGGAGAATTTCCTGGCAAATACTTAACCCTTTCACTGGCCTTTCCCCAGACTGCAATGACACACAAACGCTTTATTGCTTTCTTAAACTCTATATTTGGAAACGATTGCAAATGTCAAATGGCTCTTCCCACGGGGAACAAAAAAATCAATGTCGATTGACCAGACTCCCATAAATGGCAGGCACTGACACAGAAACTGAGGTGAGTTGGGATGTAGCTCCTATACTTAAGGAACTCTCTGGACCTTTAAAAGCTTTGGATCTTTAATGAGAAACTCACCTACTGCAGGAAACTGGGGCTCAATAACTCCTCTCACTCTCCCGAAACCAAAACCCTGGCCAAGGAGAGGGAGAGAATGGGTCTGATGAAAGATGACTGAGACCCGGGAAGCAGAGGACGTGCAGGGCTGAGAGCTTCTGGAACACAGATGAGAGACAGGTGCACAGAGCAGGCAACTGGTGCTGGTCTCAGCTGGAACGAAGGTGACGACGGGCAGCACACACCGTCCTCTTTACCCCTCAGAGCTCTTCTCTCCGTGAGGTCCTGTTTTATAGAAGGAGGCAGTTTGAACATAGAACGGTCCTTTAACTCTGAAATCCTAACAACGAGACTCACAGCTTAACCCTCTCCATATCTACCCCAAGACTTAGGAGATGAGGGACACCTTGAAAGCTGTCATTGGAGCCTGTGGGCTCTGTGTATGTGTGTTCTTAAGTGGATACTCTTTCTCACGAAGTGCAGTTACGAAGAAGCCAGGTGTTTCAGTCGGTTTCAGCTGATGCCACCTAATAATCTACCCCCATAATCGCAGTGGCTCATGACACAGCATTCACACTTCTTGATCAGAGGCCTGGGGATTGCAGAAATGGCTTTGCTTTGAGCTAAGTTCTGCTGGGTTTGGCCTCTGATCAGAATCGTGTCTGTCTCACTCATTTCCTGCTGTGAATCAGGCTGAAAATCAGCAGCTAGCAGAGCTAAGCTCTTCTCAGAGGGATCTCAGGAGCACCGAAGTGAGAAGCACCGCACCACTGACGTAATACCTCTGTTCACATCTCATCTGCTTATGTTCCATTGGCCAAAGCAAGACACCTAGCTGAGCCCAAAGTCAGTGGGGAGATGGGAAATATACTCCATCCCACGGGACAGTATAGTGTAAGTGCCTGACATTAAATTTTTTAATCGCCAAGGGATTCACTTGAAAGACATTTTACCAGCTGGATGACACAGCTATTAGTGAAACAGCAAAAGAAACCAGACTGCCCAGCCCCCATCAAGTTCCCCTCTTAGAAAGCCCTAGGTGACCAAAATAACGAACCACTTGAGTGACCCCACTTTTCCCTTCCGATGCCCTAATTCCTCTTCTAAAATTTTAATTTGTCAAAAAAGAGGAAACCCATGGACACTCAGACACTTCACCCACGACCCCAACAAAGGCAGAGGTCTGTGCTCCCACTCCCCGCACCTGCAGCCTCTTTGTACGGCCCTTGGGTGTGTCGTGTGCCCTCCAGGACTTCGAAGCAATAGATCTTTTCCTGTTTTTCAACGTTCTCTGATACTTGACCTGAAGTGGATCTTGTAAACACAATGAGAAGCACAAGGGCTGAACTAACCACAACATTGGTTCCCAGCTGGGAAATGTCTGTGGGGGCTGCCGGAAGCAGTAAGGCCCGGCTGAGCGCCCCAGGCATTCCTGGCCAGTAGCAGCACCATCAATAGGCTTAGACCAACACAAAACAGAGCGCAAAGTTAGCGAAAGGTATGGATGGAACAATGCTCTATTCGGTCCTACCAGGTGAGGCTGCAACTTTGTAATTACTAGAGTTGCCATAGTGACTGAGTGCCACAGACACTGGCTCTCCCGTGTCGTGGCCTCCACCCGCACTTTATCTCATGCTACCACTGGCAATGTCTATGACCATGATGCTACCACATGCCATAGATTACCAGCGTCCTATTTCCCTCCAGCAACAAGGTTATTCAAGCCCTCATCCAATATCAAGGGTTACCGAATCCCAGAAGCATATTTTGAGGATCTGTTTCCTGAAACTACTCCTGGTACCAATTACTCTGTCAGATACAGAAAATAATGTTCTACCTGGTTTGTGTTCATAATACTTTATGAGAGATCACACTGAATATCCAGCTTTTATACATCCCAGTGATAGGAAAGAATTGACATCTTAAAAAAAATACACCTAACCCTTCCCTAAATCTTACTATTCAAAAACTACATTAAAAATTCCTAGCATTATTCCCTTTTCAGGATCTTTGTAACAGACACTGAAAACCCCCAGGATGGTTAAGAGTTTTAAAGACACAAGGCTTCTATTTTGAAAATTCTATAGATTTAGTGCTGGTCAAAAATTGTGTCCGCAAGGAGCTGCGAAATGGAATGTATATAAAAGCATAGTAATCATTGGAAAAAATGGTCTATTATGTCAGTTGTAATGGAGACTCACAAATCTCCCAGGAAATGTTATCAATATATCATCTTTATGAAAGGAAACAATAGGAGATACAGGAGACTTTACTAAAGAAAATGAAGATTTAGGGGGAACAATGTGCAAAAACACTAAAGGAGATTTTAATCAGCCTTTCCTTAGGGAAAAAAAAGGTGAAAATAAAATCTAGGCTTAAAAAAGTCTTTTGAATGGTCAACCAATTAGTTTATTTTATATCATATGTTAGACTTTTAACGTATAAAATATAGGTGTCTCTTCTCTATGAGTTGAGCATACAATCCGTGCAGAAGTATTTGTTTCCTACCCAAAGAGGTGTCCTTGGACCAACAACAGAGATTATTTGCTAATGAAAATGTGACATTTGGTGAGGAGGAGACACCGGCATCCACTGGTGTTTAATTCACCATCTGTTTGTTCTTACAGACTGGACATCTTGAAAGTCTTCAAAACACACATCTGCAAACAAAAGATACTCTGTTATCATCTGCATGGAGACAAAGTCATCATTTGCACCTGGTGCTGAAATGTGTCTCCTTTCGAGAAGGATTGAGAAGGCTTGGGGGGCACAAATCCAGTGCTAACCAACGCTGACGGGCAGGGGGAGCGGAAGCCTGTTCCACACAACTGTACTGTCCGTGGACTCCTTCATGGTCCTGTTCTGTCCTGACTCCACGTTCAGGCACAGATAGAAGAAACCTAATTCCAGGGCCAGGTGAGCAAGGGGCTCCACATTCAGGCATGATGCACATGGAGAAGTTCTCTGGCAAGGAGACCATCTGTGATTATTGTCGCATTTGCAATTTCCCTTGATAGCTTTTCCCTTTCCTCCCAACAAATATTTTTCGCGGGGGATCCAGCTATGAAACACTCACAAGAGAAATGACTTTATATAGCAGGTGTTCTCGCAGTCCAGAAGCCTATTTCCTGTATCTCAACTCAGTTTCCATTTTGAACCTCCCTTCCTTAAGACGGGAGGAAACAAACCCATCTTCCTTAGGGTTAATCCAGGTGAGTCTATGTTCTGGTTTCCCTGGGATAGTCCCGGCTTATGCTAGTTATTCCCGGGTAATTCTTGGTACTCTCAAGTATGTGCTGTCAACATGTGGCTACCCTGGTAAATCACCTTCCCAATCCCCAGGCTGCCTCAACATTGCTACGGGCTTACCTGCTTTAGTGTAGGAGGAGGGGAGGGGGATCTGACCATTAAATTACACAGTTTAATTGTGTAGACAATCAGGTCTGCCAGCTGAGACTTTCTGCCACCCCCCTGCCGTGGTAGGTGAAAATACAAAGGTTAATACCATAAAACATTGTATTCTGCTGTGGCCGTGCATTTGCTTTCACGAGTGTGAAGCTTTTCTAAAGGCACTCCTGAAAAGAGAAGCCCCCAGAGAAGACCTGGACAGGAAATGGACATAAGATGGATTTGTAGGGTCCATGAGAAAGAAAATGATGACTTATAGGAAGAAGGCTGTGGCTAAAAGTGAGCTTAAGAATTTACATGGCAAAGCAGATCATCAAAAGTTCAGTAAATTGATCAAAATGCACAATGGAATTTTTACATGTAGACTTTTTTTTTGAGAGAGAGTGTGTGTGCAAGTGAGTGAGGGACAGAGAGAGAGAGAGAGAGAATCCCATGATGGGCAGACAGAGAGAGAGAGCCAGAGAGGGAGAGACAGACAAGAGGGCTCAGCTGATGTGGGGCTGGAGCTCACGAACCATGAGATCATGACCTGAGTTGAAGTCAGATGTTTCACTGACCTGAGGCTGTTTTCTGAAAAGAACTAGCTTCTCCAGGGGCACCCGAGTGGCTCAGTTGGTTATGCGTTTGATTTCAGCTCAAGTCATGATCTCGCAGTCTGTGAGTTGGAGTCCACGTCAGGCTCTGTGCTGACAGCTCGGAGCCTGGAGCCTGCTTCAGATTCTGGGTCTCCCTCTCTCTCGGCCCCTTCCCCCACTCATGCTCTGTCTCTCTTTGTCTCTCAAAAATGAATAAATGTTCATTTTTTAAAAAGGATGAGTTTCTCCTATGCTCCAGCTCTAGGAAGAAGTCTGTAATTAAAAGTAAATTCTGTCACTAATGTTGACTGCTAAATACCAAAATGTTCTTTAAAGGGGGGCTTTAGGTATAAAACTAGAAAAAAGAAACATAAAAAAGGCTATTTTAAGTACATGTATTTTTTTCTGTCCCTACCCACCCCAGTAAACTTATATTGAGTAGTTCATTTATTAGAAGCCTTCTTGAAAACCACAGCCCATGTGCTAAGGTTTGTTTTACATGGGTCACTAGTGTGGGAGACTTTGACACCTTATGTTGAAAGTAGAGCAGTCAATTAATTCCATGAGTGTGAACTTGGCATCATCTTCAATGTATTCTTAGGAGAATGCCAGCTTTCCAAATACCGGTTTCTAAACAAAATAAAACCTTTAGTTGTCTGACTTGATGTCAAAGTACGTTGCTTTAATTCCTGAAGCATGAGCTGAAAATTCTATTTTTCACCCTCCTGTTTCCCCTAAGGGAATTCTTGGCAAGATTCGATTCAGAAGCACAGGAATTCTGCTTCCAAACCTCCTGCCAAGACACATGCTCATCTTGCTCAGACTTTGAATTAGTCAGGATATGATAGTGTGTGCTACAATAACAAGTAATTCAGAACCCTAGTGGCCCAAAGCAAAAAAAAAAGGGGGGGAGAGGGTGTCTATCCAACAGAGATTGGTAGTAGTGTTCTATTCTGCACAATCTCTCAGTGATCCACACTTATGGAAGAGCCACATTTCAAATGTTGCTCATTTCTATGCTAGAGAGAAAGAACATTCTGGAGGACCTTGAATTTGTAAATAATGCCCTAGTCCCCATCTCACTGGTCAGTGATATTGTCATGGCCCCACTAAAGTATAATAGGGACAGAAATTCAATCTATGAGTCCAGAAGGAGAGGACTACCAGACTTGGGAGAGTTATCTCAAAGACCACCACAGGTCCCTTTAAGAAAACGAACTTGAACCATGCAAACGCACACTAGCCCTGCCGTCTTGCCTGTGCAATAGATTCCATAGTTCTGCAAAGGCTCCAAGACACTTTTCCTTCGTCCTCATCAGTTAATCCTGATATCCTCTTTCCTTCATTTTGTTAAGCATTCTTATCTGGACACTGCTGTCCCTCTCATGTTAAGGTTTGCATACATGGGTGGACATTACAGTTTTTCAAAAATGGTAATACCCAAGTGCCGCTCAAGACCAATGTCTCTAGGATATTTGGGGAACAGGAGCCATGCACAATTATCAGTATTTTTAAAACTAACTTCAGATGGGTCGAATGTGCAACAGAGATGAAAAGCACTGTTTTAGTGCAATGAATGAGTGCCTTCTATTTCTGTCTCCACATCAACCTTTCAGAGACACCAAAGGTGAAACACCAAGTCCCTCAACTCAGGGTTCACATGTCTGAACAAGAGAAACTCTATCCTCAGACCCTACAGTGAATTCTCTAATGGAGGGAGATCACATATTCCAAACCCATTTCATCAGATGACAAGACTTGTCCTTCTTCCCACCACCACACAAGTTGCCAGAAAACACCATTTATAGATGTGAAGTAAGAGAGACAATTACTTGAAATTAGAAATTGAAGTCATCCTGTTAGTGTTAATTCTTTTTGTGTCAAATAACACCCCAAAATATAGAAGCTTAAAATAACAGCAATCACTTATTTTGCTGTCAAATCCATACATGACCTTGTTGCAGGTGGTGTCACCTGGAATGGGTCACCTGGGGCTCTACGAACTACACCTAAGATAGTTCTCTCACATGGCTGGGAAGTTGGTGCTAGCTCGTGGGGCCCTCTCCATGAGGCAGCATTGTGCTTCCTTACAACATGGCTGGACTCTGAGGGAGAGAATCTCAAGATCCAAAAATCTGTATTGCCTCTTTTGACTTAGAGAGCACTTTCCAGTCACAAGTTCACCCAGATTCAACTGGATGGAACAGAGATCCTACATCTCAATGGAAGGAGTTTCAAAATCACATGGTAAGCCTAGCACATGGAGGGTGATATTACTGCAGCCATTTCTGAAAATACATTCTGCCACATATTCTCAATCATCCTCCAAATGAGAGGCAGAATTCTACAGTGATTTAAAACACTAGCTCTAGGACTAAACTTATAAGCTCTTCTACTGAATGTATGAACTTGTTTGAGTTTCTTACCCACCTACCCCCAAGCCATACCCAAGGTTTAATTTTCCATTGTACAGTGGGGATGAAGATGATAAGAATAGCACCTATCCCATATGCAAGTTGATTATAGATCCTGGTTTGCCTGTTACATTCCCATTTTATACTTATTGTCTGACAACACAGTTTAGCATTTGCCCTGAATTTTCATGTTTTAATTAAATTTTATCATTGGTATTTATATCAAAATATTTATCTCAAAATATTTTTCGTAGATCTCTACTTCCTACTTTCAACTTCTGCTATGGTCTTGTCCAGTAGTGCAGGATACACATGTGTAAAGAATAGGATTCTCGCTATAATGCGTGTTGACATCTATAAATTGACCACCAATGTCCTCACTCTTTTTGCTAAGCTTTTCCTATGAGTAATACCTCTTTTTCAAATACATCAGTCAGGGTATAACAGGCAAAATAATGGCCCTCCAACGATATGCGTATCCTAATCCCCAGAACTACAAACATGTTATATCGCGTAGCAAAAGGAAATTAAGATCGTTAATAAGGTGACCTTAAAATAAAGAGATTATCCTGAATTATCTCAGTGGATCCAACATAATCACTGAGATTCTTAAAGGTGGAACAGGGAAACCAAGGAAGAATGAGCATCAGAGTGATACCATGTGAAAACGACTCAACCGGTCATTACTAGCTTTGAAAAAGGAAGGAGGTCGCCAGCTAAGGAAAGTGGGCAGACTCCAGAAGCTGGAGAAGACAAGGAACGGGTTCTCCCCTAGAGCCTCCGGAAGGAACACAGCCCTGCTAACATTTGATTGTAGCCCCATAAATTTGCATTGAACACCTGACCTTCAGAACTTTAAGATAATAAATTTGTGTTGTGATAAGGGAATAAGTTTGTATTAATTTTTATAGCAGCAATAGGAAACTAAAGCACTCATTTACTTTTGGTATTTTATACTTGACTATAGAATAACTTGATTTTGGATTTTCCATGTTTTGATGACGCTCTTATTTTAGATAAATGTATATTTGACGGGATTCTTATTTTAGATAAATGTATATCCTGTATTGCCATGTAGCAAAATTGAGAAAGTCGATGATTTTACAGCATCTACATATAGCAAAACATTCAAAAGAATCATAGAGAAAATTTAGACATGTCTTGTCTTGTAAAAATACAGTCAAGTAAATGTTCTATGAATGGAAATGAAAAGACAGTACTCATGAAAATATTTGGGTTGAAATACTTATAGACTTCAACATGGAAAAAGTGAAAATTGATAGTTCGTATTTTTACAACTTTGCCTGAATTACCAGATAACTTAACACATGACAGGAGAGAGTTCTTAAACTAACAATATTAAGGTCTGCAGAAAAGTATCAATCAGATGTGTCAAGATTTATATATTTATTAATGGTAAAATATCACTGCAAAGCAGATGCTATGCAACGTTATGGAAAAAACACTATACACTGTATGTTAGCTAACTTGACAATAAATTATATTAAAAAATAAGACTAGATTGAAATTTAAAATCCTTTAGAAAACTACCAGTAACATGGTATAAAGAGAAGTCTAAAAATCCTGACTGAAGGATGGAAATATATTCCAGCCGACTATACTACTCGTGTTACTTTAAATCTTCAGATGATCAACATAATATTTCCTTTTAATATAGTGCACATGGTTCTAGGAGCGCCTGGGTGGCTCCATCATTTAAGTGTCCAACTTCAGCTCAGGTCATGATCTCACGGTTCATGGGTTCGAGCCCCACATCAGGCTCTGTGCTGACAGCTCATAGCCTGGAGCCTGCTTCAAATTCTGTGTCTCCCTCTCTCTATGTCCCTCCCCTGCTCATGCTCAGTGTCTCTCTCTTTCTTTCTCTCTCTCTTGCAAAAAATAAACATTTAAAAAAATTTTAATAATACACATGGTTCTAGATTACTTCTTTCTTTCAATAATTTTATTTTAAAAATTGATTTTGTAAAGAACAAAGAGGAAAAAAAGAAAGAGAGAGACTATCCAAGAAACAGACTTTGAACTATGGAGAACAAATTTGTTTTTGCAAATTCAAAATGGCATCTCACTGCCTGCTGGGTTTAGTCTACCGTACTCAGAGGCGTGTATAAGACGCTTCGACGAGGTGGCTAATGACTGGCTCTCTCTGCCTCCTCTGCACCTGTGTTCAGCCTCCATCTGCCGGATCGTGTGGCATAGGGAAGGACTGTCTGCATCTACGCTGTGTGTGCATCTAGTCCACCTGAGCTACAGCAGAGCTCAGCAAGCTCCCAAGTCTAAGGCTACCTTACATCCTGAAAATTCCTTCTAAATCCCTGGCTGCCCTACCTGAATATCGCTTGCCCCACACGGACCTGTGGGCTTGCCACCTAGCTGCCCTTTTGCCTGATAATATTCCACACTAGGTGAACCCCTTTCTGCAGGGACAGTGAAGTTGGTGGGTTTTATGGCTGCCCTGCCTGCCCTCGATGCACTACCATGCTGGAGGCCTGGGGAGTTAGTACAGCCCTGAGAATGAGGCCACAGACTCACAGAGCTCTTAGTCAAGTTGCAGTCATTATCATGAGTTAGTCTTTCTCAATTTGTTGCATGCTTTTGATCTGATGCTAGAGGGCTAAACATGGCTGGTTGTGACCATTTTGTACAGCTTCAAAGTTACTTTGGGGGAAAGGATTTGCATTGCCAGAGTCCGAACCATGCCCCAAGATGGAGTCAGGACCGCCCCGATGGACTTTTCAGAACAAGCTTTCCCCCCCACACACATACACACACTCATACCCCGCACTCCTGTGAGTATGACACTATAATACTACTGATCACCAGCGAAGTATGTGTTTAGAATTAGTTTCCCCCGGTAGAGGGGATGGGCCACACAGGAACATTTCACCGTCTTCACCCTGTGACCACCAGAACTCACTGCGTGGTGGCTGACGGGAGTGAGAAGCATCTAGGGCTCTAATTTTCTAGTACAAAATTTAAAGGCGCCTTCTCCCTCTATCTCATTTGCATCAGTGACACATTCTGAATGTTTGAGCTGCACGGTCCCTCCAGCTCACGTGTGAGTCTAAGGGCATTGAAACTGGGCCTGCTCAGAGTGTAACAGACCCCACTGCAATACCGCTGGGGCTTCAAGAGTGCTTTGGCAATATTTTCCCTCTGAAAACGTTCACGAGCTCATGCTGAAAACATCCAGAGAAATTTCAACAACAACAACAACAACAACAACAACAACAATGAAAAGATAAAGGACTGTTTAGATATAAAATACTCAAATCGTTTACATGTATTGTCTAAGCTGATGTGATTAGCTCATGAGAATAACTCCAAATCCTTGCCAGCACATAACGGGCTTTCTACATAGGTCTAGTTAGAAGGAGAAAGAAAAACTACATACAGCTGTTCCAAGGCCGGGAAATGCTGTGCAGCCCTGACAGCAGCTGTTTGCATGCCAAATAGTTCCAGCAATTTCTAATTAAATACAGCTCCAGAGAAATTTTATGATCTGCATCACGTGATTTCTGCCTGTATCTGGGATGCTTTCTCTTCCCTGTTTTGAGAGCCCGTCCGGCAAAGGCTGCCTATTTTCTTCATCTTAAAGGACTAGTTCATTTAGAGGAGAAATATCATTTTATCCTCTGAGGTTAGAACACCCACAGCAGTCAACCACCAGCACTAATTCCCAACCTCTTCACGCTAAGGAATGAGCACTGGGGTGAAAGCTTCCGGTTCACCCCCTTCCTGCAGCCCTTCTATAGGATCCCCTTGTCTACTAGAGGAAAGGAATGCACATCTGCTTCTTTTCGACTTTCATTCGTGACTCTCTAAGAACCCTAAGCTAACTATAGTAATACATTGGTGTAACACTTTGTAAAGCTCCTTCATGCCTATTATCTTATTTATAACTTAAAACAACCATGTGAAATAGGCTGGGTGCATATTAGCATCTCCATGTTGTAAATGGAAACACAGAGGCTCTCAGAGGCTAAATGATTCCTGATAAATGTTAAGGTCATAGCCAGCCATTGTCAGAAAGGAACTAAGCAGTACCTTCTAGTCCCAAAGTCTTTTCTTCTCCCGCTTGGCCCACCACCTCACTCACCTCATCAGCTGCATGGACATATCAATCTGTTCCCAAATTCAAAAGTGCCATTTAGCTCAAGAACATTTACTTATTTGGCAGGAAAATTATCTATAGTGTTGGTAACCTGTACTGATTACAATTACATTTTTCCATCTCTCAACAGAAACGCGACACATTGATTAACTCTACACGAAGCTGGAGGAAAGGGAAGCATGAGAGGGATCTAAATATTCATCAATGAATAGTAAATATACTTAAAATTACATATTGTTGCCTGAATTGGACAGCATCCTCATCTCCCTGGGACACAATTCCCAGAAATCAACCATAATGTACATTTGCAAGATCCCTGAGGCCAAAGACTAAAAATAATTTATTTCACACTGAACTAAAAATCTGGCTATGAATAAGACTGCCAGTAAGGTAAACAAAAATTACATCCTATGGCCCTTTTGCATGTTTATTCTATTAATGTCTGTTTCCATGTGATACCACATTCCAAGGTTATTGGTAAATGTTTGAAATTTCTGCAAACATTTTGTCTCATTTTTAATGAGATCAACCAACATGAAACATTTAATGGGACCAAGCTTGATGGAAGCACTTGGCTGCCACCTTTGATTATTTTCTGCGTTTATTAGTAAGACTAATAACGCTAGTTGTTGCAACAGACAAACCCCCAAATCTGGGACCTACTACAAAAATGTCCATTTCTCATTCACACGATGTATGGTGGAGTTTGAGCAGCTTTGGCTGGTTGGTTCTGAGAATTGTATCCCAGGGGTATGCAAACCTTGTACAGTTGAGGCAAGAATACTTAATTTTAAGTATACTTAGTATTCACGAATGCATTTAGTTGAACTGCTCTCAGAGGATGCTTTTAAAAACCAGACCTGGAAATAGCAAATGTCACTTCCATGCACATTACATTGGCCAGGGTCATAGCCCCAACCCCACAGTTAGAGGTTTGGAGGAATATCTTCCTGTATTCCCAAGAAAAGGCAATGTCATGGGAAACTGAAACCATCATGTCTGCCCATATTGATAGATAAATTTTTATGCAACAAAGCTTTCTCTGCAACCAGATCATTCCAGAAGTACCAAATATTTGTTTGGGAGAAATAATCCAAGAATAGGAACTCTCTGATCCTATCAGCAAGAAAGACTACTCATTTAGAGGTGTTTCTCTGTTGAAGACTTACTCTGAAAGCGTCAAAGACTCCTACTTATAAGGACTGGAAGGAAAGAGAAGACTCACAAGGCCTGAGGATGTACTGAGAAGCAGAGATTGAGCTGAGAGGGATTTAGCAATCCAGACCTGTTATTCCAATTTTGTAATCCAATAAAGGTTTTCTCCCGAAGATGCGTGTGTGTGTGTGTGTGTGTGTGTGCACGTGTGCGTGTGTGTTATTATTTCTATTCTTTCTGCTGACCAGGGAAAGCTATAACATATAATGACTACCTTGGAATCATGATTGTCTAGGGAACTCTGCATTCCCACAAATAATTCATCTCTAACATCATCCAAATGCATTAAATAGTTCAAGAAACTCTATCCCTTCTAGGATTGTTCATGCTCTTTTGCAAAATAGTGACAGAGGATACGCTCATGTTCCTATAGCGTATGCAGTTCTATATCTTTCAATGCTTTTCTCAGGATTGAGCAGGAATGTTTATCAGCATGACAATGCTTGATTATACTTGTCCTTTGACCCATTTTGATGCTTTTCCATAGAATCTCTGCAGTCATCATTCTACACACATTAGAACCCATGGTCTGAGGAACTGTGTTTCTCCAAAGCCTAGAAAATCAAGTTGCACAAGTCAGTTCCAGACCTTACGCAGTTGAATAATTTGATATTTGTTTTTATTCTTGAAGAAGACACAGTCAAGTTTAGACATCCATTCTTATTTCCATAACAAAACTGAGGCCTAAAATACTTCTGCTAACCACAGAACACATCTAAGAGAGAAGTATGGATAAAACATGGGACATTGAATTCCCAATGCACATATTATTCTGTCTTGCAGTTCAGCGGCTTACCTTTTAAATTTTCGATGCAATACACTTTTTAGGAATACAGTATGCATCTATATTTTGATGTAAATTAAATGAGGCCCTTCAGTTCTCAACAGGTCTGTTCACATGTTTACTATACATATTTCTTTCCCCAAGAGTGGAACAATGTATGTGAACCTAATAGAAACAGGATTTTAGTTTCTTATAAAGCACAGTCCATACCATGTTGACACAGACAATATCGAATTTTCTCTCATCTCCAAAAGGTTTCGTATTTTGGGGCATGTAAGCATGTCAAGACCCAATTTTCTGCCAATACCAGAGGGTTGTACATTTCATGTTCAAAGCAGAGTGACCACCATGAAGACAATGCAGTATACCTCTGGGAATTTTGAATTTATCACAGACAAAATGAAAGTGGTCACTAAAGTGGGTAGCTGTATCTATTTCCCTACTCTCAAAAGTATCTATTTTGGCTTAGGAAAATATACATTAGAAACCAAAAACTCTGTTAGGTCATTTAAACACTCCTCATATATTTTCACATACTTTAGAGGTTATTGTATATTTTAAGGAAATAAGAGAACTATAACAAGCAGCAGAAAGAAACTAGACGTCCAAATTTCTTTTTCATGATTGTTCAATTTGATTTAGAATAGATTAAGAATTAGCACAATTACATAAATATAGGGTAGGGCAGATTTCTAAGCCATTTGCATGGAACACTTAATACCATTAGAAATAGATCCCATGGTCAAAAGAAATGGAAATGCTTGAATAAAAGACATGAACAGATTTCTTTTAATGAAGGAGTTTTCAGAGCCCTTAATAAACTGATATACGTTGAGATTCTCCTAGATGTATGGTCTCCAAATGCTATATCTCCTAACCTTACTTGGCCACCAGAAACTTTTTTTTTTGGCAGATCTCTATTAACATCTCAAGTCATATTAACGTTCCACAGACCGGAGTTCAGGAAAATTACAGTGGGGACTACAGCCATCTTTTGGATTTTCTAGAAAATATTTCCTTGCTATGCAACAAGTGGTGTGGGACTTCAGCAGCTAAGTGGAAAAAATCAGAGCCAATCAGTTTAATGTGGAAGAGCAATGTTGACGTAACAGAAATTTACTGAAGTTACCACCATGTGGTATCAGTGGATCTGAAGGAAAGTACTTCATTATGAAAATAATCTAATAGAGGCAAAAGCAAACTCTAAAAAGTAACAAAATGGTCCTATGCAAGCTAATGTCTCTCAGACACACCTTTCATTTATTTATTTTACAAATAATTGAAGAGTGTTTTGTATAAGTCAAGAATTGGCCAGTCACCAAGGGGACAGCAGTGAGCAGACACCTGAAATCCCACCTGCACAAAGGTTTTGGAGATCCTTGTTAGTATGATCTGGGCATTATTCGCCTGTTGATATATTTCCTATTGATATATTTCAGTCCTACTTGAGGTTTACCGCAATAGAGAGACAATGATAATTACCCACAGTAAGAAAATAGCAGAAATATTAAAACTGAACATTTCCTACTAAAAAGCTACAGATATAATTTGATATGCAGATGATTAAATGCTTTATTCTTAAATCTTTTTAAATATAAATAAGGTACTCTCTGAAGTAATTATTGCAGTTAGAGCCAAAAATGACATTATATCTCAAGTTTCTGTTGAGTTTACAAAACAACTTTTTATAGGTTTCCTCTAGACACTTTCCATCCCAAGAAAACAGGAGGCTGTTATGTTTAGGAAAGGTCACAATATTCCCCCCACACCACAAAGGAACTGCATTACTATACTATCTCCAGGCAGAGTCGTGCATTTTCCAAACAAAACATGAGCTAATCTAAAAGTCTTTATTCAATATGTAAACTTCCCATGTTTTCCAGGCTTGCCAGGCTAAAGATGGGGCCAAGAAGATTATAACATTAATGGAATGTAACCTACTTTTGTAATATAGGAAACTGGAAACTGCCATCCTTTTCATCAAGTCTAAGGGTGGGGTACAGTGGAAAAAAAAGATAAAGTTGGGTTGAGCTCTCTTGGTTACTTTCTAATTTGTACCACTCCCCTTCAGGCTTTGGTACCAGGGAATGAAGGAGGAGCAGAGTGTAGCGGCGGTAAGGTGGGAAGATGCCCGGAGGCGTGTGGAGTGGGCAGGGTGCGAGCTTGTGCAAGAGTGCGCCGGCATGTACGTGCCTGGGCAAGGTGGAGCTGGAAAAGAGAAGCACCTTTAGAAGATGAGAGATGACATTGGTGTCCTTCTTACCTCCACTGATGTCTTCATTTACAGCAAAAACTAAGTCAGACAGTTCATAGTCTATTGACCTCTGATCATGTGTCCCTTTCTATGCGTTTGCCTTACGAGTTCAGTGACAGATGGTTTCTTGACCAAACTTACATGACATCCGTTTTCTGTTACAGGACCTCTGCCATTTCCAGTGCTTCGCTCTCCTCTCTCATTGGTAGGGGTTACAGCCTCAGTGGTTCTTGGGCCAGTTCTGGCATGCAGATGGTGTTTGTTGAGCTTGGCTTTTCTCTCCCCCTTAAATGAAGACCAAAATAAAATTCAGGATATTTCACATACAAGCTTCTGGCTTCTTTTGAAGATCTGGAATGTCTCACAATCCTGGCCTTGATATTTCTATAAGGTACAACCTGCTGGGGCTGAGGAGCCTGGGAGCTCCAATTCCATCTAAATCCCACCACTCATGTAACATCTGCAGATGTGCTCAAGGCAGGCCAGCTTCATTCATGTAAACCACCTGCCTGACCCCTGGAGGCAGTGACTACTCATCTCAGTGAAAACTGAAACTCAGCATATACAGATGACCTAATCAAGATCATTCCTGCATCCCTGCTGACTTAGGTTCTCTTCAAGGCTCATCCAGCCGGCATGCTCTGGTCCTGTGTCCCCAGCCATCTTCTGGACCTCTATCCAGCAAGTATTTCTTCTTTCCCAGTTCTTCACCATTTTCCTCTCCATTGATTCTCTCCTATCCATCCACATGGAAAAACCATCACAGAGGAAAAGTAAAGCCTAATCCTCTACACTTTGTCTCACCCAAGTGATTTCCCTGGTCTTTCCAGCAAACAAAGAAGAAAATCCTGCAAGAAAAAGTATTCCCTGTTCTTTGCAATTCTTCACCCACCGTTCACTTTTCAAATGACTGCAATCTAGCCCCAGCAGACCTTGGAAACTGCTTGTGTTAACATCCCAATCAGCCTCCTATCTCCCAACCTGACAGTTTTCATTCCTCACTGTATTAATCTTGCTCAGTAGCCACCGCTGTTGACTACTGACTCTCTCTTGAAATTCTTCTTCCCTAGATTCCATAGCAGGTCTGTCTCTGTGTTTTTGTTCTCAGCCTGAAACTCTCATTGTCCAGCTTCATTGAAGATTGAAAGCATTTTTCATTTTTTTAACATAAAATGCTACATGCTTTGTAGCCTTCAAACAAATTATATCCCTAATTCTTTCAATACCCTTTTGAGTCAGACCTAATTATACCACACCCATATTTCAGATGATAAAATATCCTTAAATAGGGCAATATGTTTGACAGGTTCATTCATCTGACAGAAGCAGAGTTGGAACTCAAATCCTGGTCTTTCTTGCAGTAAACCCCATGCTCTTAAGAATGCTACGTCATCTCACCTTTCTGAAGCTTCTAGGAGATTCCCAGGTTCACACCTCAATTCTCTCCTCATTTTATATGTTTCCATATGCAATTCCCATGACACCCATGGATTCGACAATCCCTTTCATGTTAATGTTCTCAGATAATGGGGCTCTCTTTCAGGCTTTCCCTCCAATAGTTGAATTCATTTATTAGCCCGCAGGTTCTATATGTTACTTTTATCTTAACATTTGCAGTGGTTTCATTCAGGTTTTATATGACAATTTTCTTATGAGGCAATAAAATCCTTGAGAGGACCACATCTTAGCATCTTACATCCCCTCTGCCCAACCCGGTTCCTGGTCCATAGGTGTTTAGTGAATGAATGAAAAAGCTATCTACACATCTTTACATAGAACATCCACAGTCGCCTCTTCTACCTTGTCTATATTTCCAACTCAGTAGGTTTCAAACGTTACTCTTGCCTCCTTCAACTCTGACTCTGTCTTCTAGATTCTCATAGAGCGTGCAACTAACACCCACCCACTCATCTTAAGCCAAAAATCTGCACATCAGTTTATTCTCTTCCTCTTTATAATTAATCAAAATATCTAGTTAATTTTCCTCCTAAATATATTTCCAGCTCACCCACCCACTCCCAGCCATATTCCTGGGGTAGGTTCTATCATCCCATGCACGACAATTGCATGGCTTCTCATCCTCTTCCAGTTCATTCTGTACAATATAATAGGATCATTCACTTTCTCTTTCTTTTTTGTACTCTCTGTTCTTTACCTTCTTGAAAGGTTTTCAACTATCCTTATAACCCCCACAACAAAAGGTGCCTCCTTAATTAGGCATGTAAGGTTCTCTATGATCTGGCCTTTACTAACTTGTCCACCCATCCATCATACCTCTTCTTATATACTGAGTTTGGCAATTCTGAACTAACAGGTAGTTCTTGGCGTTTCCCCTTCTTCTCAAAATTCCCTCACGCATCTTATCCTTCTAGAAGATGTTATATATTTTTAAAAGCCTCAGTTCAGGATTGCTTTCTCTGAGCAGGTCCTCTTATTTTCTGACACACATTTAGATCTCTTTATAACTGCTCTTTCACTTGGGTATATACATTCCCATTTTAGTGATGATCATATTATAAAGTGGTGATTTCCTTGCCTAGTTCTCCATGAGATTGGTAGAATGCTGAGTGTTAATTCTCTGTAAGTATGCACAATTTTATGGTGAACTTATGCTCATCAATTCTTACAATAATTATGTGGTGTGGGTAGCAATGTTCCCTTTCTTGTTTGGAGAGATAATAAAACTAATGAGATTCATAGAAACAAGCACTGGAATCCAGATCTTGTGGTCCTTAATCATGATATACTTTTCATTACACAATACCATATTTGAAGCAGGAAGTGGTGAGACTAGTGTTATACCTTAAACATTAAGCTTTAAGAGCTAAGTACACTAGAGTACATTAAATATTGTGGAGAATTTATTTATAGCTACTTTTACCCATGCAAAGAGCAGTCCAGAGTGTAAGTTTATTAATTCACAATATGTAGTCCATTGTATATAATTATCTGTGATTATTGTCAGTTAAATGCCATTGTGGCTTGAGAACAGAAAGTAACCACATTGAACTTTTATTTAATCAATCTCGATCTCTCTTTTCATTGTAAGATTATATATATATATGTATTAGAACAAAGGCAATGGGAGGCACCTTGCTTTTTTTCTCAAGAGAACATATGGTGTGATTAAAATACAGAGCAAAAGAAACAGAGATTTCATTCAAAAGCACACCTTTCCAGTTAATCTTTACATGCCCTCATTGAAGTTTGTCATTTGTTTTTATTATGATTCCATATTGTTTCTTAGCCCATCTTTCCTTACTCCAAGTCTTTATTTATTTTCATAAGGACAAGATAGGTAATAACTATTTAGAATTTAAATATGTTAGTTTCCTCTACTGCAAACACTGAAAATACTCAACTTTTCATGGAAATGACCATGTGATATAGTTCTCGACTACTGCATGTTCATGGACATCACTGGAGGGAATTTCAAGATGAAAAAGGAAAAGACTTAACAGCTGTGGCCCATTTTGCCTTTTTATCTTTTTCTTTCTTACCCCTTTTGTTGTTTGCTTTGGAGATGCAATGCTCTGAGGCACAGCCGCCACCTCACAACAATAAAAACAAATGCTTCTTACAATGAGGATAAAGCAAAAGGTAGAAGGAACCTCAGCTCTTGGTGACACAGAAACAGCTGCGCCCACCCCAAAATTATCTAAGATGTATTATCATGTGAGATGATAAGCCCCCTACTGTTTAAGCTACCAAGTTGGTTTTCTGTCTTTGCAAAGAAGGTCATTCCTGAAACAAATGTTCTTATGCAGGAAGTACTCTTCATCTCTGCAATTAAATAAGAGAAGGTGGATTTCAGGACTTATCACCAAGGCATCCACTTTATACTGCTCTGAAAAAACAAAAGTAGTAGAACTAGAAGAACTCAGAGAATCACCGAAACCACTTTATTTTAAAATTAGGAAATTAGAACCCAGAGTGGTTTAAGACTTTGTTCAAGGTCATTCTGCTGTTGAGCTTGACTAAGGCTCCTGGTCCTGAATTCCACTCTGGACACATCACTGTATCTCGAACATTTATGTATGAGGTCACCGAAATCCTAATGAAAGCCTTGCACAGATCACCATTAGCATTCTTTGGCAGACTCAAGGCAGTGAAGTAGATATCAAGGAACCTTAGGAGAAAAATAAACATTATTAAGGAGTAGAAAATTAACCAAATGAGAAAAATTGCAAATGATCTCAATATTTTTAAAGCTGATGAAACAATGAGGCAGAAGTTAATTATACAAAGTAGAAGATTAAGCTCTATTAGAATGCAGGTCTCTGTGTTGTTTGCTCCTCCATCTGTGGTACCTAGAACAATTCCAAGCATGTAAAGGACAGTCAATAAATGCTGATTAAATGAAATATTTAATAAAGGAATGGTGAATAACCACATATAATATAATTTTCATAAGACTGAGGAAAATGATCTTTTTAACACCTAAGACTTAAGCTAGTCATAAAGGAAGACATTTATGGCAGTAATTGCATATATTGATCATGAGAAAAGCATTTAAAAAACTCAGAGCAAAAAGGGAGATTAATCACAAAGGAACAATAATTAGGCAGTTAATTTCTCAGTAGTAACAAGGGAAGTTAGAATCAAGTGGTCTCATATCTTCAAGATGGTGTGAGCAAATAACCGTTAACTAAGAATTTCATACGTGGCTAATTTATCACTCAAGAATGAAGGCGAAAGTAAAGATATTTGCAAACAAAAAAGCAAAAACAAGAGAATATACAATAGCATATGGGACAATGAAAGAAGTACATCATGAACAAATAAAATTCTCTCTGAAGGGAGGGTGAAGAGCCCCTCAGGAGAAGAGAGCAAACAAAATGATAAATATATAGTGAGATCTAAACAAATACTCATGGTTTCAAACAGTAATAATGTTTGATTTTAGAAATTTTAAGAGACTCAAATAATTCATTAGGTAAAAATAAGTTTAAAAAGAATTGGTTAGTTTAAAAACTATTCTAAGCACCTTGTGTTATGTGGGAAAAGAAAATTATTCATGTTAATATTTTAAGGTAACCATGAAAATGATGTAATACAGTGTATACTGTATTACTCCAGGAAAATAAAGATAAAAAATGAATTAAGTAGTAAATCAACGGAAAAGGGAAGAGGAGCGGCTGGGTGTCTCAGTTGGTTAAGTGTCTGACTCTTGATTTCAGGTCAGGCCATGATCTCATTATCGTGAGATCAAGTCTTGGGTAAGGGTCAGTGCGGAGCCTGCTTGGGATTCTCCCTCTTTCCCTCTCTCTCTGACCCTCCCCTGCTCATGCTTTCTTTTTCTCTCAAAATAAATACACTTTAAAAGAAAAAAAAGAAAAGGGAGGAAAAGAGAAAAAAATGTGTGTGTTATAATGGACAAACTTAATACATGAAGATGCAGATAGGTTGAGGTCAAGTCATAGGAGACAGATACATCAGGCAAAACCAAGGAAAATAAAGACACTATGGCTATATTAGTGACAGACAATATAGACTTGATGCCACAAAGCACTATTAGTGAGAAAGGTTTACCTCAAAGATATGATATAAAGATACATAAACTATAGTAAGTACTTAATTACTTAAGCTCAACAAATGCACAAAACATTGAGAGAGTCACATGGACAGTATAATACAATCAAATACAATCAAGGTGTGAAAATTAAACAGATGTCTCAGTAATTGATAAATAAACCTAAATACTGATACAGAATTGATCAATATAAGGAAATAGCAATTAAAGAAAAAACTTGAACAAAAGGATAGTCCCTATTAGAGCATACATACGCTTCTCAAGCACACATGAACCTTTATGAAAATGGACCATGTATTTGGCCATAAATCAATTGCTATTGAATATAAGCTTCTTACTGATCACATTCTTAGACAACGATGAGATTAACCTGGAAAGCAACATGAAACACAAAATTATCATAACTCCACCTCCATATTTATAAATTTTTAAAATACAATTCTGAGTGACTCATGACTCAAAGAAATATGTAATAGTGGAAATGCTAAGATATGAAAAACCCTATAATATGAATATGTAATACAAAATCTTATAGGATAGGGCTAAGCTGTTAAGCTTAGCAGCTGTTAAGCTGTTTTAAAAAATACTCATTTTTTAAAAAAAGAGATAAAAAAGAAACTATACATTCCTACCTTGGAGATGTTAGAAAGTAGAATGAATCCAAGGAATGTGGAAGGAAAGAAGCAATAAAGATAGAAGAAATCTGTGTAATAGTAAATAAAAATTTAATAGAAACAGTCAATTTGACCCCATCAAAAACCATGGGTCCTCTGCAAAGACTAATAAAATAGTTAAATTTCTGGCAAGACTCACAAAAGAGAGAGAAGATCCAAATAAATAGTTCAAATAAAAGATGGTACATAGTTACTGTACAGTGTAATTTAAAATATAGAAAATATTATATATATTGCTTATATACCTGAAAACCTGATAAAAATATACAAATTGGAAAACATAACTTATCAAACCTGAACCAAGAGGAAAAGAAAATCTGAGTGGCTTTATGACCATTAAAGAAATGGAATCAATAGCAAAAAACACACCTTTCAGAACACCGCCCGGACCAGAAGGACACAAGGCTGTCAAACAGTCAACGAGGATATAATTCCAATCTTAAAAAACCCTTTCTGAAGAACAGAAAATGGGAGAGCGCTCCTCTTATTCAAATGAGATTTAGATGACCTTGCCCCCAAAACTCCGTAAGAAAAGCATAAGCTACAAAATTACAGGCTGAAAGTCAAAATCATGAACACAATATTAGAAGCTGTATCGACCATGTATTTACAAACAAGCATCGGTCCTCTCTGACCCAGGCAAGGTTAGACAGGCAGGCAGGGTGGTCGCCTGTGTCTAGGCAGAGTGTGTGTGCAGAGAGCCTAGTGAGCAGAATCTCAAGCTGCCCATGCCCTTGTGACCTTGTGATGGGCTTACTCACTTTAAGGTTAAGGAAATTAAGACCTGGAAAAATGAAATGATCTTCCCAAAGTAGAGAACTGGTAAGTAGTAGAGGTGGGAAGCGAATTTAATCCTCTGATTCCAAAATTAATTGTGTTTCCCTTACCAGTCATGTACGGTATATGATTAACTGCCAGCTCTCTAGGGGGATAAAGCCCTCATTGGTAGCCTTTGCTGATATCTGGTGTACATGCTCCCATGGCTGATGACACATGATGTGTCACATGATGTGTCCATGGCTGATGGCACATGACATCGCTGAACACAGAGTTGGTAAGAGATGCTCACCCTGGCCTTGTGAGCTGGTGCACTGCCCCAATCATACTGAGTCCTGGTACCTTAAGCCTTCAATTCCTGTTTGTTCATTCCTTTGTGTTTCCTGAACATGGCTTTTTAGTTTCTTGCATGTAATAATCCACAAAAATTATTTCATAGATATTTTTTTAAAAAGCCTTGCCTTAGGGCACATACATAGTAGAGGGACATATAGAAACTAAAAATAAAAGTAATTTACATATTATATTACACGATAGTAATTGCTATGGAAAAATCAAGGAGGAAAATTGGAGAGCCTTGACATAGGAAAGGGTACAGAGATCATGAGGCATTAGCATACCCTAGAGTTGTCAATGACAGCAAGGAAGTAAATGTGCCCAGTGCCGACAGGGAGCTGCTAAAAATAAGTAGGGGAGGGGCGCCTGGGTGGCTTAGTCGGTTAAGCGTCCGACTTTCGCTTAGGTCATGATCTTGCGGTTCGTGGGTTCGAGCCCGGCGTCGGGCTCTGTGCTGACTGCCAGCTCAGAGCCTGGAGCCTGTTTCAGTCTGTGACTCCCTCTCTCTCTGACCCTCCCCTGTTCCCCCTGTCTCTCTCTCCCTCTCTCCTAGAAAAAAAAAAAAACAACAACAAACAAAAACATTAAAAATAAGTAGGGGATAAGATCAGTAAATGGTACAGTCATGTAAGCCTATGAGGCAACTGAAAGTCTTTGGCTTTTATTTGGACGTAGGCTTCCACATAAGTTCCTATTTATCAGTTTTTCTTTGTCTACCGCAGGCCATTTCAATGTACAGTTTATTTCTTTCTTTATTTGGAGGAAATTTCCTGTATTACACCTCTGTCTGCTTTTTCCCCCTTGTTACATTAGTTCGGTTCTCTAATTAAGGAAACCAATTATTCCTATATTGCACAATTTCATAAGATTTTGTTGATTATCATTCTGTTTTTCTTTTGGGTGTGTGTGTGTGCTGCTTATGGCTGTTGGTCTGGCTGTCACTTAAACCTATGCAGAACCAGTTTTAGGGGACACGGGGATGGTTCAGTCAGTTAAGCATCAGACTCTTGATGATTTTGGCTCAGGTCATGATCTCAGGGTTTGTGAGATCAAGCTGTGTATTGGACCCTGCACTGACAGCGTGGAGCCTGCTTGGGATTCTCTCTCTCTCTCTTTCTCTCTCTCTCTCTCTCTCAAAATAAACATTAAAAAAAAGAAGCACTTTTAGTTATTTCTCTAGCTACCACTTTTAGAAAATTTTACCATAAAGTTACCTATTTTTCCTGGTTTGATTGCTACTAGTAAATCTTAGCTGTTTTTTTTTTTAACTTTTTAAAATTTATACTTACAGACATTGGAAAAATATTTGTGAGCCTGAATTCTTCTGCCACCTTTACCCATACACTTCTTCTGAATTAATTTTTACTAAAATTATTTAGCCCAGAAATACTAACACCCCACAAAACTACCAGCATGTATACTCACCAGTTAATGCAGTGATTATTGTGATGGTATCTCACAATTGCATTTACTGCCATGGTAGAATTTGAGGGATAAAGGAATAAAGAAATACTTCCAAATGCCTGAAATTCAGAGGAGGGGAGGATCGTGTTCTCTCAGAAGTCTATATCTCCTCTATTTGTTCAGAAGAAGCAGTTATGCTCAAGACAAAGGATGTGTATTTTCCGAGCTCCTGTAATTCACAGAAGAGTTAGGTAGCTCTTTAGTTGATAGGCTCTACCTCCACTTTCTCTCTGTCTCTCTGTCAATTGTAGCATTTTGACACCCAGAAGACATTTGTCATGACAATAACCCTCATTCCTAGGAAGCATAATAATACAACAGACATTGCCCATCCATCTTAGCTAGCTGATGGTCTCTAAGACTTATGGTCTAGAATACTTGTTGGCTTAGTTTGTCAAAGATTTCTCTGAACAGTTTCTGAGAAGAGACAAAGGAAACAGTCATGTTTAGTAGGCTGCATCAAGGGGGAAAATGTGTTTATTAAATTTAATTTATTAAATAATTTTGCTCAACATCACTCTTTGAGGCTTTTTTCATAGGGTTTTGGACTACATCTCCATTTGTCAGTTCTCGGTGAATAAGGGGTCTCTGGGTGTCTTGTTCTGAGCACATTCATCTTGATTATGAGTCAGTTGAACTTATATTATTTGGCAAATGTCTATTTAGTATTCTTGGCATCATTGGGCACCTTTCCAGGATAAGGGCTGCAAAATGGGATAATTTTCTACTCAGAAACATACTGCAATAACTCCAGTTCTAAGTGCTCAATATCGTTTCAAGTCATATGCTAAGTGACAGGGCTAACACCTTTCCATAGCACATCTGATAGAGAGCTGGATAGAAATCAGAAGGCAAATCACACTAGGTTCCAGAAGGCTCTGGATTGTACTGTTCAAGGTGGAAGGATTTGCTTCTCTGGTAAACAGTGGAAAGATCCTCTGTGGATTAAGACCTTTAGTTTCTCTTAAAGGATGAATGGGTATTACAAGTCCCAAGAATTCAATAAAACCTTTATAGCTTTCGTATAGCAGAGTGTCCATCAGCCAATTCTGTGATTTTACTGTGTTTGTCTTTTGCAGAAATCCATGTGAAACCTCAAATGTTCCTTTTACGAGTTCTTTTGTTACACACATATGTTTCTGGTTAAATTAGTGGTGGTTAAATCTGGAAAAAATATCTGTAATTAGAGTCTGATTTTTGAAGTTCAGAAAAAGGAGGGTTAGGACATTCTCTATCAACTTTTCTCACAAACAGCTTGCTCTACCTTCAGGTACAGTGGCTTAACACAGCAGCTCCCAGGATCCTCCAGGAGGAAAATTGGCACTTACTGCCAGATTGTGAGAAGATGAGGAGACTTCTGGAAATTTTAAAGAACTGTGTTTCTCTCTTCAAAATTCGAGTGAATACTTTATGTAATAATTCATATCACTTTTATGTATGGTGTATTAGCTTCCAAAAAGCCACACGCATAACCAAATTTGATCCTCCAGCCAGTAATTTCACTCCTGAAGGATAAGTATTATGAGTATTTTTCTCATTTATTTTAAAAGGAAGAGAACTAGAAAAATGATGCCTTTTGTTGAACTAAGAGAGAGAAGATGAAAAGCCACCTCCCTGTGTGGAAACCTAATTCCTATTTCTTTTGCTCTGTGTGATCTGTGTCAAAAGATACAGCAGGACAATGTCGTAGCAGAGGGGTGGCAGAAATGTCGCAACACAAATGTCCTGAAATACTACTGGACTGCGTTGCTCTGTTGTCCAAATAAAGGATCCAGCTGCTTTATAGGCTGAGCCACACACTTAACCGCCAAGAAGGAAGGTGGTAGAGAAAGAGGAGAATAGAGGGAAACCCCTTTTCTAGCCTAAAAGAGTCTTGCCACGGTGTCTGCTCAGATTCCTGAACTGACGAATCTGCCATTGCTTCCCATGACCATAGTTTGCCCAAGATTGATGAAGCAGTAAAAGGATATCTTGGGTCTTAAGCAAAAATAAAGAGTAGTATTCCCTACTTCTTTACCCTGAGTATGCCCTTTACATTCAATTCCTCAACTGCAAAGTAATATTTGAATAATAAAAAATTAAAGACACCCATGGGAACATTTTATTTTATGATTATATTTCTGAAAGTTAAACATGGCTATTGAAAACATTGACACCACTTTTTAAAAATATACCCAAAGTTGGGATCTGGTTGCCATTTTTTATGAAATTAAACCAAATTTTTAAAGCAAGTGAAATATTACTCTATTGAATTTATGCTGTAAGTTGAGATGAGCTATGAGGATAATAAAAATTCACACTAGGATAAATAAAAATCCTAGAAAAATTCACAAAACAAAGCTTTCAGAAATCCCCTAAGATGTCAGAATTGTTTTTCTGATGAAATGCTGGATCTATTTAAGGACCTAATTTCATATTTCTTATTAGTATATATATATATAGCAATGAAAAATGCTTCCAGATATTACAAAACGTCCCCTCGGGAACAAAAATCACTCCCAATTGAGAGTCACTGACTTAAAATGTACAAAAAAGGAGTGGTTCTAATATTTACTAACTGTGATAATACAAAACAGGGTTAAATATTCAATTCACCAACTCTTTCTTTTTTAAATTTAGTTATTTATTTTGGGAGAGAGAATGAGCAGGAGAAGGGCAGAGAGACAGGGGGAGAGAGAGAATCCCAAGCAGGCTCAATACTGTCAGCTCAGAGCCTGATGCGGGGCTCAAACTCACGAACCAGTGAGA
The DNA here is from genome assembly GCF_008692635.1 of Crocuta crocuta. Lineage (NCBI taxonomy): Eukaryota > Metazoa > Chordata > Mammalia > Carnivora > Hyaenidae > Crocuta > Crocuta crocuta. The sequence continues at coordinate 3,947,694 of NW_027527624.1, forward strand.
TCATGGCCTGAGCCAAAGTCATATGCTTAACAAACTGAACTACATAGGTGCTCCTAATGCATCAACTATTAAACGAGCCTCTGATATATTTCAAATGTAAGGCTTGCAATAATCACTGTAATATTGTCTCCAGCCCTAGGAACGTACAATCAAATAGGCAAGAAGAGTTAAGTATACAAACAACAATAACAAAGACAAAATAAGGTAAATGACATAAACATATTTTTTCTACCACTCCACAAAAATAAAGTAATGAAAGAAAAATTGTTCATGGACAGCAAACAATAGCATATTTACAAAATGCTATGACCTACAAAATACTTTCACATACTTTTTTTCACATTTATTCCTACAAACTTATTAGGTGATTGAACCTCTTTTAAAGATTAGTTACCTTTGTCTCCTCCATGGCCATGCCACGAATCTATGCCAGACTGATTGATTGTAAATCCAGTCTTCCTGTGGTTACAAATGAGATACCCTCAGCATCTTCATAATGTCATAAAGAGTACAGAACACCACCTTCGGAATGATAGAAGATTGAGAGAAGGCAATACCAAGGCACACCGGGTCTTGTTGGACAGGTAGGCTTTAATCAGACTGAAAAAAGTGAGGGCCTTCCAAGTAAAAGAATTGGCAAGGAGTTAAAAACCATCTTGGCATGATGCCTAATGCAGAGGGAGAGCTTTTGGAGACAAAGTTGGCCAAGTAGACTGGAGTTAGAACTGAAAGTTCTTGTATGACAAGCTAAAAGTTTTTACTTTATCGTAAGTTTTTAAGTGACTGTAAACCACTCATATTTTTAAGTATGGCAGTAAGAACATTTCCATTTGAAAAAATAAGGCTATTACCAGTTTGGAGGCGATCTGGAGACGAAGCTAGAGAAAAGGGCATAGGTAAGAGATAATTTCAATGGCCTGATGAAAGATGATGAGTGATCATGAGTTTAAGAGAAAACAGACTAAGAAGCTACTTAGGAAGCAGAGCTCATAAGGGATTTGGGAAAGACTGAGCACGGCGAATGAGTGTATGAAAGAAGACATCAAGGCAACATGATCCCATTTTCCAGGGCAGTGTACACACGAGGAGACACACATTTGGGGAAGGAAAGTGGAAAGGCAGTAAATGACTAGTTAGTACCTTTTAAGTATAAGGTGCCTGAGAGATAAGCAAGTTGAAATTTGCTTTATAAAGATGGAAATGTGGGACTTGAGCTCAGAGAAAGGGCCAGATAGGGAAACAGTGATGGCAGACAAGAGCATATGGGGAATAGTTGAGGTATGAGTGTACATGTGCGAAGGCAGAGACAGACCTGACACCGGCTTCTGGAGGATTCCATCACTGAAGGTGAGATGAGTCCATGTAAGCTGAGAAGGAGCATGTGGAGAGCTACAGGCCATGCCATGAGAATGTCAGCAGGGTGAAGTGGGATGGGAGAAAGGTACCAGACAAAAGATAAGGGCCAAGAGTGTAGGAAAATGCAGAAATGCCCTGTGAGATGGGGTCTCAGAACCTGGCATCAGATGATCACTTGCCACTGTCTCTCTTCCAAGCTGTGCCAAAAAGGCCTAAGATTCTTCTGTAAGGTTGTGCTGTTTTTCCGCAATACTACTGCTGAATCTCTGGGACAGAGGGAGTCCAAGGCCTGGAACTTTCTCCATTTTCAGAAGCTGTTTTCTTCCTCTAAAAAAAAAAAAAAAAAAAAAAAAAGGGGGGAAATAAAAAACCTTTTTGTNCAAGGTCCATCTGTAGGGGAATGTTGGGTAGTCAGGCTTCCGAGACTCCAGACACATCCAAACGAGATGCCACATGCATGTGACAGTCTTTTTCCTTCAAAAAAAAAAAAAAAAAAAAAAAAGGAGGGGGAATTAAAAAGCCATTTTCTGTTTGAGTGACATGAGTGAGTAGGCATTTGTTCAAAATCTAAAACTAGCCACAAAGATCTGTCTTTAAGGGAAATAAAATACAAACCTTTTTAAAAACCTCTTTCTGGTTTTTGTTAGGTTTTTTTTCCCCTCCTCAGAATTAATGCACTGGTAGAAAAGTGAAAACAGAAGTCAGACTATCACGGATTAAAAGTGAACAGAGGATGAGGAAGCAGACAGTCTTGAAAAATTTGTGAGTGAAAGGAAGGAGCAATACTATAAGCCAGCAGCTATAAAGTATGGCTGACTAGGTGAAGGGAGCGCTCATTAAGGCAAGGAGAAAACATGGCGGAATGGTATGAATGGTCATGTCAATAAAAAAGGCCTTCTTAGAATCAGAAGCATCTCTAACGCTCCTCAAAGCTCAGAGTTTGGGATGTTCCTCTGGAAGACCAGCTCCTATTTAACGTTAGCAAATCTGTTGACCTACTTAGACAATTTTCTTCCACCTTCCATCTTCCCAAGCCAAAAGACTGACCACCTGTTTTCTCTACTTAGCATTAAGAAAATAATATGCTTACAAAAACCCCTTAAGCATTTTCTTTTGTCTAGATCATTGAATTTAAACTTTTGGATTGAGATGTACTCTGTAGAAATAAAATAAGTACAGTCAAATCCCTAAGGCCACTCTAAGGACCGTGAAAAGAGTTCCTAGGATGTGTCAATTGAGTGGCTTTTTGAAATGGATTTCAACAACCTTCTCCAAAGAACTATAGATGATCTTTTTGCCAAGTCACAAACAGAACAGTGTTGAGGAAATAGACAGCTTTATCTTATAAAATTTTTAAAAATCCTTCTTTGAGGAATAATAGAGAGAAATTTGGGCCCACAACTGGAGGAAATATACAGATTTAACAAATCCACTGAGAATGGTAGAGCTTGGTTTTCTATGTTTACTTATTCAGAGATTCCCTAGCTTGCTCAAACTTTGGGTTTTGGTTTATTTGTGGGTCTACTTAAAAATATTCATAAAGCAATTACTGGTGTTTGTGTGTGTGTGTGTGTGTGTGTGTGTGTGTGTGTGAGAGAGAGAGAGAGAGAGAGAGAAAGATTTTTTCCCCTTCTGTTGTGCCATCAACTTGGATCCAAATCTCAAAATTCAAAACCTCACTTATCAATTGTTGCTATATTTTTCTACTTACATAATACAGAAGATTAAAGGCTGAACCTGTGGGAAATGTGAAAATTAATCTTACTTGAAAAACAGTGAATTAAGAAAACACTCTGCTAAGCATTTGTAATGTGTAAAAACCTGTCTAAAACAATGAAACAAAAGCAGACAGAATTAAACTCTTGAGAGATGTGGGTAATGTAATGAAAATAGCTGAAAATAGATGGAGGGTGGAAACCGAAGAATCATCTAGAGCTTAACCTTCTGTCAAAACAATCTGAATTCAGTATGTCCCAACAACAAACCTACAGGACAGCAGTTTACGGTCTATTGCCTTTTAACATTTTACTGTGTGGAGTTCATTCAACAAGCAAACTACCCACCAAACACACTCCGGTTGCTTTCAGGAATTCAAAACAAGAATATGGGGCAGGGAGAGGTTTGCCTTCAGATATCTTCCATTGTTAGTTGCATATACTTCAGGATTCATCTGCATTTTCATTTTCATCCTTGATTTGCTCTGCTAATTCTTTTTGCCTTAAGCATTTATTTCAAACTCTTTGTTATTCATATATGTATTAATAGCAAACTTACAAGATGGTGGTCTCCTCAACAACAGGGATGGGATGGACTTCATTCTAGCCAAGGGCATGTTTGATGAATGCATGAAAATTGAATGAAAGAATGAATGAATGAACAATTGAATGAGTATAGTATACAAAGTATTGAAGGGAATCAAAGATGTTTAAAAATTAATACAAGATATAATTCGACATCAAAAACACAAACAACCCAATTAAAAAATGGGCAGAGCTCCTAAATAGACATTTTTCCAAGGAAGGACCTACAGATGGCCAACAGGCATATGAGAAGTTACTCAACATCACTAATCGTCAGGGAAATGCAAATCAAAATCACATGGAATATCACTTTACACTTACCAGAATGCCTAAAATTTAAAAAAAAGACAAGAAATAACAAGTGTTGGCAAGGATGCAGAGGAAGAGGAACCCTCCTGCATGGTTGGTGGGAATGCAAATTGGTACACCTGCCATGGAAAACAGTAGAGGTTACTTAAGAAGTGAAAAATAGAAATACCATGTATAGCGTATGATCCAATAATTTCACTACTGAGTATTTACACCAAAAAACCTGAAAAGCACTAATTCAAAATGATATATGCACCCTTATATTTATTGCAGCATTATTTACAATAGCCAAGCTATGAAGTAACCTAAGAGTCTATAAATAGATGAACTGAGAAGGAAGAAGTGATATGTGTGTGTGTGTGTGTGTGTGTGTGTGTGTGTGTGTGTATAATATGCAGTCATTAAGAAAGATGAGATCATGTCATTTGTGACAACATGGTTGGACCTAGAGGGTATTATGATAAGTGAAACAAGTCAAATTGAAAAATGGGATTTCACTCATTTAAAATCAACTAAATGGAATGGAGCAGTAAGTCATTAATAGAAACTATTAAAAAAAACAGCAGCAAGTGAATAAACAAACAAAAAACAGAATCAGACCTGTAAAAACAGAGAACAAACTGATTGTTGTCAGAGGGGAGGGGGGGAGGGGGTCGGCAAAATGGGTGAAGGAGATACAGGCTTCCAGTTATGGAATAAGTAATGGGAATAAAATGCATGGCATAAGGAATAAAATTCCTGACATTGTTGCATGCTGATAAATGGTAGCGACACTTGTGGTGAGCATAGAATAATGTTTAAACTTGTGGAATCACTACTTGTGCACCTGAAGCTAATGTAACATTGTGTGTTAACTATGCTCAAATGTAATAATGAAATTGATATTAGAAATTCTAGGGCTGAAGCTAAATAATTAAGCATTTTTTATTACACCTGAAAAAAATTAGCTGGGTAAATACAATCTTATTACCAACAAACTTTCCTTAAGCTAAGCAATGTATGTGTAACAAATAGCTTTGTATGCATTCTTCTTTCCATATTATACTATGTAACCATCTAGAGGGTTCTCAGCTCCCCTTTGCTTCCATTTTCTTGTGAATTTCCAGAGTTGCAAAATCAACAGAGTTGATAGATGTGTTAAAAGATAAATAACAGTCTCTCTCCTAGAAATAAATAAAACATTAAAAAAAAAAAAGGGGGCGCCTGGGTGGCTTAGTCGGTTAAGCGTCCGACTTTCGCTTAGGTCATGATCTCGCGGTTCGTGGGTTCGAGCCCCGCGTCGGGCTCTGTGCTGACTGCCAGCTCAGAGCCTGGAGCCTGTTTCGGTCTGTGACTCCCTCTCTCTCTGACCCTCCCCTGCTCACGCTGTCTCTCTCTCTCTCTCCTAGAAATAAATAAAACATTAAAAAAATAAATAAATAAAAGATAGATAACAGAAGCTATGGTTTCTGGAAATCACTGCAGTGGTACAAAACATTATTTTGAATAGTCTGGGAATATTACATGACTCACACAAATGAAAGCAAAGAGAAACTACCTTCTCTCTATTTTGAAGATATCATTCATCTTAATGTGAGGCAACTGTCTCTTGACATCCACTGGAAGTAATTAAAAATTTTTCACCTTTTAGACCAGATTTCTTTCTCCAGTTGTCCCCTTTTAATTTACTCAGGCTGCAACACTGAGGTTCACTCCAAGTGAACCACCTATAAACAAGAGCTGAAGGTATTACTTGACTTACTGTAAAAACAAAACAAAACAATTTCAGGGCACCTGGGTGGCTCAGTCAGTTAAGCATCTGACTTGGGCTCAGGTCATGATCATGCAGTCTGTGAACTTGAACCCTGCCTTGGGCTCTGTGCTGACAGCTCAGAGCCTGCAGCCTGCTTCAGATTCTGGGTCTCCCTTTCTCTCTGACCCTCCCCTGCTCACATTTCGTCACTCTCTCTCTCTCTCTCTCTCTCTCAAAAATAAACATAAAAACCCCTTTTTCCTAACACTATTTTATGTGAGTTCAGGTAACTTGGTTATTACATTTTGATGATATATTCTTGAGACAAGTTTGAGGTTTACAAACGGATAGACAGATGAACCTGTGTGCACTCAACAATTTTTTAAAAGGCTTGCTTGAGTTTAGTTTAAATACATGTAATTATTTATTCCATTTAAATACATTTAATGTTACTAATTTAACCATTCTCTTTCATTGAGCTGTGGGGTTTTGCTCGTGTTGGTCTGAATTTTCTTCAGAAAACAGGCTCCTTGCTAGTAGCATTAGGAGCTCACTAGGCTGTCCAGACATAGGTCAGAAAGTTGGATCTGAGATTTCTAGACTTTTGAGATTTCACTCCTGGATCTCAATCCCACATCACAAGTGAACCTCCTTGATCTGCCTCATGCTCTTTCACCTTCCCCCCTGCCAAATACACTACCTCCAGAGGCCAGGAAACCACAGGTATCAAAATAGCGCTATGGCTGAGAACATAATTGGGTCAGCAGGAGCTGGGAGCGGCCTCTCCTCATACCCAGCAGTGAGGAGAGAGATCAAAGACCATGAAATATCCAAGTCAAGTCTCCCACCAGGGGGTTTCCTGTACGTAACCTTCTTGTTTAAAATAACTCACCTGGGACCTGTAAAATAGCATTGCTTTTCCTACAAGTGCTTCTCTGAATGGGAGGGGGAAGAACACTGATCTTCAAAGAAAGAAACAGGAAACATTCTTAGGGCAGATGGATGGGTATTAGCAGAAAACTACGAAGGTTTATCAGTTAAAGATAAACTTCCTTTAACAGACATACTTTGGGCAGTTAGTTGGGTTCAGGAGTTATGTTATAAAAACTTCGTTGGGGGAAGCACACAGGCGTTTGGATTACTGGTATTGCAAGTCTTCCTACCCCAGACCCCCAGGTTTGCCCATGCTACTGTGCTCATTCCAGTTCCGGGTCTTCTCACGTGCCCAGGTTTCAAGGCACTTGTTCACTCTGAAGCACAGATTCATTTTCTCGTATGTTGCTTTTTTTCAACCCTAAAAGTTTAGAATATACGATTGAAAGTAAGAAGCAGTTACAATCAGGAGTGAAACACTCCCCGCTGAAGGTCACTGACTTCCCTTTACAAAACGGAATAGACAGTCTTACTGATTTCCGCAAGGAAATTGGTATTCATTTTTTCACTCTGACTTGCTCCCTGCGTGGTTAGCTAGTGCAGTGATAGCTGCACTCACTACTGAAAAGGGTCTGCTCTTTGGGAGCTCAAAATAAAACATTTTTTTAAGAGGGTGAGGTTAATAGGGTTTGTCCTGAAGCTGACGCTCCCAACACTTTCCATCTGCCAGTATCTTCATGTGTTCAGGTTCCTTTCAAACAGAGGGGTTTCTGATTATAATCCTGGATTGTTATTGCCATGGCTGATGCCATGGATATTTATTTTTATCCATTTAGTAAAGAAAAATAGTTCCAAGGAAAACCCTATTTGTGATTCATAATGTGCTTCACTATGACTAATACGTAGTATTTAAAATGTTCTATTTTAAAAGCTCACTAAAAATAAATGACTCATTGTACTGACTTTACCCTTTATTCTATCCACTCCTCTTTTTATCTAAGAAAATAAGTATTAGTGAGAAGAAAAGTTCAATCGGGGTGCCAAAGCAAGATTATCCCCATATACATTTACTCATAGTAGTTCTTTTACAAGGGGTCTTTGTTGCAGGGGGTAGATCTGTCAATTGTTTCAATTGGCAGATTGTTCTTTTTATCCCAATTTGTGTGTCCTTTTACTTTCTTTAGGTCACGCAGGCAGTCAGCATTAGAACATGATTAGAATTTAAATACTCTCATGCTGGTTAGCCTGTTTCCAATGCAGTAAGCCCTCCTTTCCTTCCCTAAACATGATGAGTCATTGGATGATGGTCCCACAATATGGGTGGTAACTATAAAATGGTGTGCAAGATTCCTTAAGTCGTGTAAGAAAGTAGTTCTTCAAGTTTATCATGACACATTCTTAAATGGAAAGATAAAAACAGAAACGACAAAAGTAAATTAACTTATCAGTTTTCAAATGGGCTACTTTACAAGTGTCAGTTTTTGCAGAATCCATGACTCCAAAGGAACAGAAGACCAACTGTCCAAAAGCAGTAGAAACATAAGACGTGTAACAACTGTAATTGGTGGTTACCATTTCTAATGAGTGCGGGTCCAATCATTTTATAAATCTTAGCAGAAAAAAAACCTAATCTGTAATGAGGGAACTTCAAGGTCAAGAGCTTAATTGCTTAGCTGTTCCATTAGTTAACAACACACTATGTTGTCTCCCTTTTCTGACATTCTTTTGCAGACTTATGACATTCTCAGTTCCACCCGTCACAAAAGCAAATTTAATTAGTGTCTATTCTTTCTCGGAGGTCGATAAAAGCATCAGAGGTGAGTGAAAAAAAAAGCAAGATTCCTGAACCTAACCACCTCTAGTGATTTGACATGAAAGGAAATTGGTCATTAAAAGCCAATTTCTCAGGGCAGAAGGTCTCTGCTGAAACACCTTCCTTTCTGGGTCACCTCAATTAAAAGTTAATTCCTTTGCCATATACCTAGTAGGCGATAATCCACTCTGGTTTGTAAATTGACGTAAATCTGAACTGATGGTCCCACTTCCTGTGTTCAGAAGAAGGTCAGGGGCACAATTACAATGGCAGCCAACTTTGTCTAATCTTTCTATCTTTGGCAGGAAGTTTGAAATAAAAGTTAATTGGGAAAATATAATGCCTGAAATGTCGTCTCCCAAGAAGACTGAATGTGGTCTAAAGAAAGGCTTCTTGAAACCAGTTCCCTCTACCCCCTCATTCTCAGAGTCTCCTAGCAGAATGCATATTAGCAATTCCAAGTAGGATTCACAGTGTCCTACTAATGCACCGAACATTCATTCTAGTTTCTAGCCCCCTCTGAGATTTCACTTTGTCAAGAACACACATCAGTTCAAAGATATCACATATTTTGGTCCAAACTCCCATTATATTTTAAAAGATGGTTGATGGGGGTAATGTCAGCAAGATAGTACACTAGAAAGTTTTGGGCCTTTCTTCCCCTGTAGATATCAATTTAACAATCAGAAATGGACTAAAATAACTTCATAGACACTCTGGAAATCAGTTTAAAAGCCTACAGAAATCAAGAGATATTCAATTAAGAAAAAGCCACATTCAAAATGGTAGGAATTTTCCTTGCCTTTGTCTTATCTTTTACTTGGCAAGATACAGCAGTTTAGAGGAACTAGTGGCTTGCTCCCCAATTACCTTCTATGGAAGGGAGGGAGCAGAACAGAATGAATTTGCAACATGATAGTCTGCAGGCTGCCTGATGTATTAGTCTTTGAGTTACTTAATCTTGTTTCAGATGCTGAAACGCAATAGAGATCTCAAACGGAGGGAAGCTGTGGGAAGCACCAGACACAGATTGTGAAAACATCAAGAAGACCACCAATCCACAGATGCCCGTGGTAAGAGCTTTCTGATTGAGAAATTGAACAACTCAGGTGCCAAGAAGAGGCAGGAGTAAATTTCTAAAGGAAATCAAGACATATAAAAGCAACCATGTATAGGGTAGAATTAGAAGAAAGCATACACACACAAGCCAAGGAAAGAGACAGACCATGAAAAACCTTAAGAAAACCCTATGCTGTAATGAATAGTGAAGGTTTTCCCTGTACAGAGACAGTCTGCAAAGACTGAGAAAGGTGGATGTTTTGGGATAAGTCCAATTTTAAAAAATAAGGCATAAGGCATACAGCGATGGGAGAAAACATGGTCCATTAGAGGAAATAAAACAACTCTATAAAAATCATTTCTGAAGTAACACATGCATTGGACTTACTTGAAAAAGACTTTAAGAAAATTACCTTAAATATGCCAAAAGGGTTAAAGGAAAACATAAACAAAAACTAGAGGAAATCAGGAAAATGTTATATGAACAAAACAAGAATATCAACAGAAACAGAAATTATAAAGAGCCAAACAGAAATTAAGGAATTGAAAAATTCAGTAGAGGAGTTCAATAACAGATTTGAACAAGCAGAGGAAAGAGTCAATGAACTTAAAGACAGTGAATTTAAAATTATTGAGTCTAAGGATTAAGAAGAAAAAAATAATGAAGAATGCAAAGAGTCTGAAGGATTTCTGGAACTCTAACAAGCAAACCTATATACACATTATGGAGGAGAGAGTCCCAGAGGAAGAGAGAACAAAAGAGAGTATTTATTTGAAAATACAATGGCCAAAAACTTCCCAAATTTGAGGATATACATGGATATACACATAAAAGAAGCTCAACCAACTTCAAGCAGTATAAATCCCAAAACAGTCACACTGTACATTATATTAAGACTGTTGAATATCAAAAAACAAAGAGAGCATCTTGAAAACAGCAAGAGAAAGGTCACATACAAGGAATCCTCAACTACATTATCTTACAAACCAAGTAAAGAAGAACTGAAAGAAAAACCACAATGAGATACCATGTCACACCCATAAGAATGGCCATTTTAAAACAAACAAACAAAATAATAAATGTTGGCAAGAATGTGGAGAGATTAGAATTTTTGTGCACTGCTCATGGGAATGTGCAATGATATATAGCTGCTATGAAAAATAGTTTGGTGGTTCCTCAAAGAGCTAAATGTAGGATTATCATAGGATCTACCAATTCCATGTCAAGGTATATACCCAAAGGAACTGAAAACAGGGACTCAAACAGACACTTGTACATCAATGTTTATTGTAGCATTATTCACAATAGCCAAAAGGTGAAAGCAGTCCAAATGTCTATCAACAGATGAATAGATAAACAAAATGTGTATATACAAATAATATATACAGCCATAAAAATACGGCTTTGATATATTCTACAGTGTGGATGAACTCTGAAAATATTATGCTGAGCAAAATTAGCCAGATAGGAAAGAATAAATACAGTATGATAGCTCTTACATCAGGTACTCAGAATAGGCAAATTCATAGAGACAGAAAGTTACCAGAGACTAAGAGAAGGAGAAATGAGAGTTAATGCTTAATGATTACAGAGTTTCTGTTTAGGGCAATAAAAAAAGTTTAGGAAATATATAGTAGTGATGTTTTTACAACACTATGAATATAACTAATTTTACTTAAACTAGTTACATATGCCCTAAGGACCACATCCTAGAAAGATGCCAACAGCAAACCCACTATAACAAGGCCTAAAGCCAAGTCCCAAAGCCATTTGCAAATAGAGAGAGTTTGAAGTTTGAGTTGCCAAATTACACAGCCTTGGAAAACACTATTTTTCTTTGTATCAATCTTCCTTAATAAACCATAATGCTAAGCTTATCCAAATTCAATTTAATCAATAGATAATTCATCCATCCAATAGAACAAATATCAGTGTTCTTCAGAGAACAAGAATGGACTCTGAAGTTCTATAATGTACCATCCATATTGTCTACAACAAAAAGTTCTAATTATGCAAAAAAATAGGGAAGGTAAGCCTGAGTCATAATCAAGAAAGAAGCGTCCAACAGAATCAAAGTCAAAAATGGACAAGATATTGGCCTTAGCAGACAAAACTTGAAAGCACCTGTTAAAAGTATTTTCTAAAAATTAAGAAGAGTGCCTGGGTCGCTCAGTCAGTTAACCATCAGACTCTTGATTTCAGCTCAGATCATGATCTCACAGTTCATGGGATCAAGCCCTGTGTCATGCTCTACACTGACAGCCCAGAGCCTGCCTGAGATTCTATCTCTCCCTGCCCCTCTCCACCTCTTATGCTCTCCTTCTCTCTCTCAAAATAAATAAATAGACATTTTTAAAAAAGAAAAATGAAAAGAAAACATGTTCAAAGAATGGAAGAAATACAGTTGTAATGAGTCAACAAATAAAGAATCTCAGGAGAGAAATGGAAATTATGAATAAGAGCCAAGTGGAAATTCTAGAACAGAAAAATTCAAAGTAATAACAATTCAAAATCTACTAGATGGACTCAACAGCAGACTGGAGACAGTAGAAGATTCAATGAACTGGAAGACACAAATAGAAATCATGTCATCTGAAGGACATAGAAGATTGAAGGAAAGGAACAGCATCTTAGGACGTGTGAAACAATATTTATGATAGAAACAAAAATGCACCACCCAGATATCCTTTCAGGGACAGTCTTTCAATCCAGCTGTAGGCAATACAGTTGGCATAGTCTCCAGCTATTATCTCCTTCAGGGCCTGCCTTACGTACATAAATCTGTCTTGTCCAAAATCATTTTGGGTACATCCAGTGTACCCAAGCCTCTGGTGACTGAGCAAAGCAGAGGTAAGTGGGCTTGATCACTTAAATCTAACATGAGCAATATGAACTCCAAAGATTCCTACACTTTGGGCAATCTTTTCTTGGCCTACATCACAACTCTTCTTCTGTCCAGGTGAGCTCCTTCTCCCTTCCTTGCACATGGATCAATCCCACTAGAGATTTTGCATTGCAGCATCTACCTTGAAAGAACTCAAGTCTGGGAGCATTTATACTGACAGTGTTCTAGAGAGCAGTTGATAAGCTGAGATTTTGGAAGTAAGTCACTCATTGTTCCTAATGAGGATCCTAAACTGATATGCAGAAGAGGACAGATAGCCCTGGACACAAGGGGGTTTTCAAATGCTGAACTTTCAGCAGGAGTAAAACTGGGATGATCTGCCATTGAAAAGCAATGCACGAGAGGAGGCAGCACATGCATCAGACTTATCAGAATTTTCATATTCATGCAAAATATAGATAAAAATATTGGGATCAGATGGCTGTTGTTAAGTGGCATTGATGCTCTACAAACAATATGACCAAAAACTGAGGAATCATAATAGGCGATGAAGACCTATTACAAAGAAGATTTCATTTCCTGTAGCAGCAAGGCAGATAACGTAAGGCCAGGAATTCAGAGTTCAAATGGCTAAAATTCAAAGATTTTTAAATTCCCAACTAAGTAACCTCTGAGAAGCCAGAGTTGGAGCTTTAGTGGAGAAACCCATGGCCTGGACCCATCTGGTGGACACACCCAAAGAGCTGATTCTTGAGACTTCTCTGAACCTTCTGAAAATGCATCAGTTCTCCAGGGTTCCCTAGAAAGAGTTAGCCTTGGATCTCATGCTGAAAATAATGCAAACACCTCTCCCTTCAATAAGCTTTCCACTCAGAATTTACCTCTAGCTCACATTTTGGCCATTCAGCCTAGAGGGTTAAATCATAGGAAACCTTGGGAGAATCTGGGTGGCTCAGTCGATTAAGCATCTGACTCAGATCTCTCTCAGATCCCATGGTTAAGGTGATTGAGCCCCACATTGGGCTCTGCACTAACAGCACAGATTCTGCTTGGGATTCTTTCTCTCCCTCTTTCTCTGCCCGTTCCCCCATCCTCTCTCTCCAAATAAATAAATAAACATGAAAAAAAAATTTAAAAACCACAAAAAGCTTATTTGTGGATGTACTGAGGCTGACAAAGGAAGACATTGACTACATTTAAAGGCGCTGAAAGATTTAGCTGGTTAGGATTGGCAAGAACTATTAGGAATATGTATGGGACCAGATTCTGAGGGTGTTGAATGTGATGATGAGAACTGGGATCTGAAACAGGAGAGGACTGACCTGGGAATGCTCTCCTGAGATGCTGTATGGTCCTGGGAAGGGCCATAGGAGATGAAGCAAAGTTGCAGGAACGATGGCCCTTAGCAGCATGAAAGAAATAACGGTCCTCACTGAGCAAAGTCTAAATTCCAGAATTGCCATGGAAGATGGTAGAAAGGGGACTACAGGCTCAAGGCCAGAAGAGAACACAGGCAGTAATTTCTCTGGCACTGGCTGTGGCAACTTCTGTCTAGGTATGTCTCATGAGGCAAGGGAAACAAAACCAAAAATAAACTATTGAAACTACATCAAAATAAAAAGCTTCTGCACGGTGAAGCTAACAATCAACGAACCTGTAACACAACCCATGGAATGGCAGAAGATATTTGCAAAGGATATATCAGCTAAAGGACTAGTATCCAAAATATATAAAGAACTTATAAAACTCAACACACACCAAAAAACCCCCAAGTAATCCGATTAAAAAGGAAGAAGACATGAATAGACATTTTTCAAAGAAGACATCCAGATGGCCAACAGACACATGAAAAGATGCTCAACATCACTCATCATCAGGGAAATGCAAATCAAAACTACAATGAGGTATCACCTCACACATATCAGAATGGCTAATATCAACAACACAAGAAACTACAGGTGTTGGCGAGGATGTGGAGAAAAGGAACCCTCTTGTACTATTGGTGGGAATGCAAACTGGTGCAGCCACTGTGGAAAACAGTATGGAAGTTCCTCAAAAAGTTAAAAATAGAACTACCTTATGATCCAGCAATCACACTACTGACTACCTAAAGAATACAAGAACACTTATTCAAAGAGATACATGCATTCTGATGTTTTTAGTATCATTATTTATAATAGCTAAATTATGGAAGGAGCCCAAGTGAGCATCAATTGATGAATGGATAAAGAAGATGTGATATATATATATATACACATATATATACATAATACACATTATATATATATTATATATACACATATATATACATTATATATACACAGATATATATTATATACACACGTATATATACATACACACACACACACACACACACACACACACACACTCCCACACCCACAATGGAATATTATTCAGCCATACAAAGGAATGAAATCTTGCCATTTGTGAGATTAAAAACAAAGTGGATAATCTGAATAGATACATATGTATATTGGGAAAAGTTGTCACATGATTAGTTTCCACCAGAAACACCAGGGGATTCACCTCATTAGAAGAAGAAGAGACACCAGAGATGTATGCACAGAAAAAAAAGCCAAGCGAGGGCACAGCAAGAAGACAGCCATCTGTAGGCATAGAAGAGAGGCCTCAGGAGACACTAAACCTGCCAACACCTTGATCTTGGACTTCCAGCGTCCAGAACAGTGAGAAAGTAAATTTCTGTTGCTTAAGCCACACAGTACGTGGTACTTGGTTATAGCAGTGCTAGCCAACTAATATGATACTCAACACTGCCCCTAGTGGCTCAGGCAGGAATGATCCTAACCTCACTTCCACAATTCAAATTATGGCCAGGTAACAACCCATACACGCCCAGTCATAAAATCTCACCCTAGGCCTCAGAGATTGGTTCAGAGTTGAGCATTTAACCCAAGTCAGGCCAATCAGAGAGTCTCAGGTTGCACGCTGAAACTCGGGCCAAAGGGGCACTATTTCTTCCTCTGAATTTACTTAGCTGATAGAATGGGAACGTATAGCTTCTAGGATTCATGTTGTCCACCATGAAGAAAAGAGCTTTCCGAGAATGAAACTAAGACAGGGAAAGCAGAGCCAGGAGATGGAGAGAGACCAGTGCCAGATATCAGTGTGTTCGCATCTGGCTTCGGCCTTGCCTGATATTATCTGGCCTAGACTTGGTGCTCTGTGAGCCAACACACCTCCCATGGCCAAGACACTTTGAGTCAAGTTTCTTTCACTCACAACCAAAAACTTCCTGACAAAAACAGGAGCCTGATTCTTCTCTTACTATGTAAATATTAGAATATGATTTGATACTCTCCAGAAAAGCAGCCATACGTTATTAGAATATCGGTAGCACTTATTTGCCTTCAAATAAAACATTTCTTTAGTATTTATTGTAAATTTTTATTTTTTAATCTCTCATAAATTATCAAGTGTTTTGCCTAAACTCACAGGCTACAACCGTCCTATTCATGAAAACATGTCTCACTTCAAAGGTGAGGGGCTCAGTTTCCCAGAATTCCTCCCCAATCACATGTCAGAGCCCAGCAGCCTCCAGCAGCATTTCCGTGCAGCTGCTTCCTCTGAGAGGTGTGTGTGCACAAGGGGTGTAGCCACTGGGTTTTCTACAAGGAACAGTTCAAGAGGAGCTAAGGCTGCAAATTGAAACCATCATTATTTCTCTCTTCCTAGTGACATAACCAGCCAGGTGTTACTCCTTAGTCAAGTGTCAAATGCTCTTTTTCTTACTTGGAGGAAGAGATTCCACTTTGGATTGACTTGAAATAGAGAAGGGATGTTTTTTCAATAAACTGCTGCTGGATGGCAATTCAGTGTGTTTCTCTGCTCCTTCAGTGGTGGGATAAACACATTTCTTGAATAAGGTAAGTCTTGGTAGACCCCTTTTACCGTCAACTCTAGAACATTCTGTGAGTATATTTGGAATGTCCTCTGAATATAGAGCAACACTCCTTCGGCACAGAGTGATTAATTTCCCAATTCTTCCCTGAAGGGACCTTTGATGCAAGGGTGCTTCATCTAGAAGAAACCCTTTTCTAGAAAGTATAGACTTTCTCCAATGAAGAATTTGTGTCATTAAAAAGTTTATTTGTGTCAAAACATATTGATCTTAAATACATAAAGGGTGCCGACATGACCAGAAAAATGTATTACCAATGTATTAGTCTAAGTCTATACTATAATATTTAAATTCTGCTGCATCATACAGAACCAAACTCCAAACCCAACCAAGTTAGAATATGAATGGGGTATATCTAATTCATTTATATCCAAAAATTTATTCAAATAACTTCATTTTAAAATCTAATATCCATCTAAAACTTAACAGATCAAAAATTGAACTCCTAAATTCCTCTGGCAAAAATAAAATAGTCCAGGGGCGCCTGGGTGGCTTAGTCGGTTAAGCGTCCGACTTTCGCTTAGGTCATGATCTCGCAGTTCGTGGGTTCGAGCCCTGCATCGGGCTCTGTGCTGACTGCCAGCTCAGAGCCTGGAGCCTGTTTCAGAGTCTGTGTCTCCCTCTCTCTCTGACCCTCCCCTGCTCACGCTGTCNTTGTCCAAAATCATTTTGGGTACATCCAGTGTACCCAAGCCTCTGGTGACTGAGCAAAGCAGAGGTAAGTGGGCTTGATCACTTAAATCTAACATGAGCAATATGAACTCCAAAGATTCCTACACTTTGGGCAATCTTTTCTTGGCCTACATCACAACTCTTCTTCTGTCCAGGTGAGCTCCTTCTCCCTTCCTTGCACATGGATCAATCCCACTAGAGATTTTGCATTGCAGCATCTACCTTGAAAGAACTCAAGTCTGGGAGCATTTATACTGACAGTGTTCTAGAGAGCAGTTGATAAGCTGAGATTTTGGAAGTAAGTCACTCATTGTTCCTAATGAGGATCCTAAACTGATATGCAGAAGAGGACAGATAGCCCTGGACACAAGGGGGTTTTCAAATGCTGAACTTTCAGCAGGAGTAAAACTGGGATGATCTGCCATTGAAAAGCAATGCACGAGAGGAGGCAGCACATGCATCAGACTTATCAGAATTTTCATATTCATGCAAAATATAGATAAAAATATTGGGATCAGATGGCTGTTGTTAAGTGGCATTGATGCTCTACAAACAATATGACCAAAAACTGAGGAATCATAATAGGCGATGAAGACCTATTACAAAGAAGATTTCATTTCCTGTAGCAGCAAGGCAGATAACGTAAGGCCAGGAATTCAGAGTTCAAATGGCTAAAATTCAAAGATTTTTAAATTCCCAACTAAGTAACCTCTGAGAAGCCAGAGTTGGAGCTTTAGTGGAGAAACCCATGGCCTGGACCCATCTGGTGGACACACCCAAAGAGCTGATTCTTGAGACTTCTCTGAACCTTCTGAAAATGCATCAGTTCTCCAGGGTTCCCTAGAAAGAGTTAGCCTTGGATCTCATGCTGAAAATAATGCAAACACCTCTCCCTTCAATAAGCTTTCCACTCAGAATTTACCTCTAGCTCACATTTTGGCCATTCAGCCTAGAGGGTTAAATCATAGGAAACCTTGGGAGAATCTGGGTGGCTCAGTCGATTAAGCATCTGACTCAGATCTCTCTCAGATCCCATGGTTAAGGTGATTGAGCCCCACATTGGGCTCTGCACTAACAGCACAGATTCTGCTTGGGATTCTTTCTCTCCCTCTTTCTCTGCCCGTTCCCCCATCCTCTCTCTCCAAATAAATAAATAAACATGAAAAAAAAATTTAAAAACCACAAAAAGCTTATTTGTGGATGTACTGAGGCTGACAAAGGAAGACATTGACTACATTTAAAGGCGCTGAAAGATTTAGCTGGTTAGGATTGGCAAGAACTATTAGGAATATGTATGGGACCAGATTCTGAGGGTGTTGAATGTGATGATGAGAACTGGGATCTGAAACAGGAGAGGACTGACCTGGGAATGCTCTCCTGAGATGCTGTATGGTCCTGGGAAGGGCCATAGGAGATGAAGCAAAGTTGCAGGAACGATGGCCCTTAGCAGCATGAAAGAAATAACGGTCCTCACTGAGCAAAGTCTAAATTCCAGAATTGCCATGGAAGATGGTAGAAAGGGGACTACAGGCTCAAGGCCAGAAGAGAACACAGGCAGTAATTTCTCTGGCACTGGCTGTGGCAACTTCTGTCTAGGTATGTCTCATGAGGCAAGGGAAACCAAACCAAAAATAAACTATTGAAACTACATCAAAATAAAAAGCTTCTGCACGGTGAAGCTAACAATCAACGAACCTGTAACACAACCCATGGAATGGCAGAAGATATTTGCAAAGGATATATCAGCTAAAGGACTAGTATCCAAAATATATAAAGAACTTATAAAACTCAACACACACCAAAAAACCCCCAAGTAATCCGATTAAAAAGGAAGAAGACATGAATAGACATTTTTCAAAGAAGACATCCAGATGGCCAACAGACACATGAAAAGATGCTCAACATCACTCATCATCAGGGAAATGCAAATCAAAACTACAATGAGGTATCACCTCACACATATCAGAATGGCTAATATCAACAACACAAGAAACTACAGGTGTTGGCGAGGATGTGGAGAAAAGGAACCCTCTTGTACTATTGGTGGGAATGCAAACTGGTGCAGCCACTGTGGAAAACAGTATGGAAGTTCCTCAAAAAGTTAAAAATAGAACTACCTTATGATCCAGCAATCACACTACTGACTACCTAAAGAATACAAGAACACTTATTCAAAGAGATACATGCATTCTGATGTTTTTAGTATCATTATTTATAATAGCTAAATTATGGAAGGAGCCCAAGTGAGCATCAATTGATGAATGGATAAAGAAGATGTGATATATATATATATACACATATATATACATAATACACATTATATATATATTATATATACACATATATATACATTATATATACACAGATATATATTATATACACACGTATATATACATACACACACACACACACACACACACACACACACACTCCCACACCCACAATGGAATATTATTCAGCCATACAAAGGAATGAAATCTTGCCATTTGTGAGATTAAAAACAAAGTGGATAATCTGAATAGATACATATGTATATTGGGAAAAGTTGTCACATGATTAGTTTCCACCAGAAACACCAGGGGATTCACCTCATTAGAAGAAGAAGAGACACCAGAGATGTATGCACAGAAAAAAAAGCCAAGCGAGGGCACAGCAAGAAGACAGCCATCTGTAGGCATAGAAGAGAGGCCTCAGGAGACACTAAACCTGCCAACACCTTGATCTTGGACTTCCAGCGTCCAGAACAGTGAGAAAGTAAATTTCTGTTGCTTAAGCCACACAGTACGTGGTACTTGGTTATAGCAGTGCTAGCCAACTAATATGATACTCAACACTGCCCCTAGTGGCTCAGGCAGGAATGATCCTAACCTCACTTCCACAATTCAAATTATGGCCAGGTAACAACCCATACACGCCCAGTCATAAAATCTCACCCTAGGCCTCAGAGATTGGTTCAGAGTTGAGCATTTAACCCAAGTCAGGCCAATCAGAGAGTCTCAGGTTGCACGCTGAAACTCGGGCCAAAGGGGCACTATTTCTTCCTCTGAATTTACTTAGCTGATAGAATGGGAACGTATAGCTTCTAGGATTCATGTTGTCCACCATGAAGAAAAGAGCTTTCCGAGAATGAAACTAAGACAGGGAAAGCAGAGCCAGGAGATGGAGAGAGACCAGTGCCAGATATCAGTGTGTTCGCATCTGGCTTCGGCCTTGCCTGATATTATCTGGCCTAGACTTGGTGCTCTGTGAGCCAACACACCTCCCATGGCCAAGACACTTTGAGTCAAGTTTCTTTCACTCACAACCAAAAACTTCCTGACAAAAACAGGAGCCTGATTCTTCTCTTACTATGTAAATATTAGAATATGATTTGATACTCTCCAGAAAAGCAGCCATACGTTATTAGAATATCGGTAGCACTTATTTGCCTTCAAATAAAACATTTCTTTAGTATTTATTGTAAATTTTTATTTTTTAATCTCTCATAAATTATCAAGTGTTTTGCCTAAACTCACAGGCTACAACCGTCCTATTCATGAAAACATGTCTCACTTCAAAGGTGAGGGGCTCAGTTTCCCAGAATTCCTCCCCAATCACATGTCAGAGCCCAGCAGCCTCCAGCAGCATTTCCGTGCAGCTGCTTCCTCTGAGAGGTGTGTGTGCACAAGGGGTGTAGCCACTGGGTTTTCTACAAGGAACAGTTCAAGAGGAGCTAAGGCTGCAAATTGAAACCATCATTATTTCTCTCTTCCTAGTGACATAACCAGCCAGGTGTTACTCCTTAGTCAAGTGTCAAATGCTCTTTTTCTTACTTGGAGGAAGAGATTCCACTTTGGATTGACTTGAAATAGAGAAGGGATGTTTTTTCAATAAACTGCTGCTGGATGGCAATTCAGTGTGTTTCTCTGCTCCTTCAGTGGTGGGATAAACACATTTCTTGAATAAGGTAAGTCTTGGTAGACCCCTTTTACCGTCAACTCTAGAACATTCTGTGAGTATATTTGGAATGTCCTCTGAATATAGAGCAACACTCCTTCGGCACAGAGTGATTAATTTCCCAATTCTTCCCTGAAGGGACCTTTGATGCAAGGGTGCTTCATCTAGAAGAAACCCTTTTCTAGAAAGTATAGACTTTCTCCAATGAAGAATTTGTGTCATTAAAAAGTTTATTTGTGTCAAAACATATTGATCTTAAATACATAAAGGGTGCCGACATGACCAGAAAAATGTATTACCAATGTATTAGTCTAAGTCTATACTATAATATTTAAATTCTGCTGCATCATACAGAACCAAACTCCAAACCCAACCAAGTTAGAATATGAATGGGGTATATCTAATTCATTTATATCCAAAAATTTATTCAAATAACTTCATTTTAAAATCTAATATCCATCTAAAACTTAACAGATCAAAAATTGAACTCCTAAATTCCTCTGGCAAAAATAAAATAGTCCAGGGGCGCCTGGGTGGCTTAGTCGGTTAAGCGTCCGACTTTCGCTTAGGTCATGATCTCGCAGTTCGTGGGTTCGAGCCCTGCATCGGGCTCTGTGCTGACTGCCAGCTCAGAGCCTGGAGCCTGTTTCAGAGTCTGTGTCTCCCTCTCTCTCTGACCCTCCCCTGCTCACGCTGTCTCTCTCTCTCTCCTAGAAATAAATAAAAATATTTTAAAAAAATAAAAAAATAAATAAAATAGTCCAAAAAACTACAAAACATAAAACTTGATGTTCTTTCTCATCTCAGTAAATGAAAAGTAATTTCCTTCTTCCTTCCTTCTTTCATTTCCTACTTCCTTCCTGCATATTTTTCTTTCCTTACAGTTAATCAGTAGATAGTTTTTATTTATTTTGTTTTTATTTGAGAGAGAGAGTGAGTGAGTGAGCATGAACAGGGTAGAGGGGCAGGGTGAGAGAGAGAATCCCAATCCACGCTCAGCATGGAGCCTGATGTGGGGCTCAATCCCCCTACCCTGGAATCATGACCTGAGCTGAAATCAGGAGTCAGACACTCAACCAACTGAGCCACCCAGGCACCTCATCAGTAGATATTTATTATAGAAAATATAAACAAGTATTTCATACATTGACTTTTAGGGCTTGTATCCTTTTAAATTTTTTTTGATAGATGTTAGATCGCTTTCCCATCGAATGTGTCACTTTATACCCTCACCAGCCATACTTGAAAGGGTCTCTGTTTCTGCCTTAAAAACAGCATCACACATTCATTTGTTTTACTTTTACTATTTCAATGAGCAAAAATTGAAATATCGCTGCTTTTCGATTTTCATTTCCTTTATTACCAGTGGGTACAATTTTTCTTGCTAAGAGGGACATTATACAACCTGTTCTCTCCTCCTGGAATTCTATTTTATGATTCATAGGATGTTAGATCCGGAAAGAGGTCCATCCTCTCATTTTACAGAAGAGAAGATTGAGGCCAGTAAGGCAAAGTGTCTTTCTCTAATTCATTCTCCTAATTTGCAGCAAGACTGAGACCGGAAAGAGAAACGATCTGACTCCAGACCAGCTCTCTGACCATTACACATATTTAAAATGGATGACCATTTTATTAAAGTTCTTATAATGGGAGGAGAGTTTAGAAAATACTTGCAGTGCTAGTCAGGGTCCTTAAAAAGAGCAGCTCCTTGAGATGCTGAACGAATGTGGATGGATCCTTTGAGTAGCAGCCCTGGAAACTCGAGGGCAGAGTTTCAGGATTATGCTCAGAGTTCAGGGGCGTGGCCTTTTCAGACACACATGATGATATAAGATTTTCCTCTCCGGTAAACACACAGAAGAAATTTGCCCAGTTCTGCCACTTGGCCATGCGCCCCGAGACTGCGTGATTAGCAGCACATAAGCAACTCCAGCAATGTTACTGCAGTTTGGAAGACCAGCTTCTGGGCGTTTGTAATTTCCCTTCCATTACCATTTCTGTAATTCCTCCAGACGGAGGAAGGAATTCTCCACCCAAAGATATCTTCCTGGCTGGCTTGGCCTCCACTTTTTTAACGCATTCTCTCACTGATTCTTGCTGGGCGTGAGCAAAGAATGATTTAACATGGTTGCCTCTACAACAGACAAAACAGGCACAGCCTTTGTCTGAAAGAGATTAGGATCTAAATAAGCTTGACACAAGATGCCTATGTTTGCTCAGGGAGAGGGTCTCTAAGAGATTGATATTATGCAGGGGATTCTGGAATGAGATTGCACCAGTTTTCCCTGGAGGGGAGGAATCCGGGCATAGGGCTCCAGGAAGAGCAATCTGGAAAGAGTGAAGCTCTGTCCGTCCAGAAGTTCGGACTTCTCAAGATTTGTCCATAACGTTTATCATTTGTTGTTCTGGAAACGCTTAGAGGGACAAAAGAGTAGAAGTCATTTCAAAGCCACTTATCCGGGTGAGATAGTCAGTTCATGATCTGTGACTCCACTTTTCTACAGGAGGCCAAGAACTTCAACAGTCTCACATTCTTGTCTAAGATCAGGGCTCTGCAGAGACTTGCCGCCATCCCCAGGCTGCCCTGCCATCAGTAAAGCTATGGCCCCAGACTTTCTAGGCTGAATAGATGGCCCGCCTCCCCACAAACCCACCTGCATCTCACCAGTCAAAGAAGCCTGAGCCGCCCACGCCCTCCCTTATCCCTTGGCCTCTACACCTTTCTGAACCTAACCCACCTTTCTAACCTCCTCTACTTTTGGCTCTGAAATCATGCCCTCTGCGTCTCTGGCATCCAGCAACGCCTATGCATCTTCAACTTCTCTGAAAATTTCCTTCACTTTCTTTCCCCTCTGACAATACTGATTCTTTTTCACCCTCTTCTGTGAATATAGTTCATGACCGTTTGCGTCTTTCAACATAAACTGTTCGACAGGGGTGTTCATGCCTTCTGGAGGCCTGGAGGTGGGGAGAGGTCCCTCCATGCTCTACACTGCTGCTTCCAAATCACTTGATTTCTTATTTCAAACCCCCCATTTCCTGGGAAGTTATACCCTCCAGCAACCTTGTCAGTTTGTCACTCAGTAACCCCTCTTTGGTCATCATCTACCACATCCTTCATTCTCTGATGGCGCCTTTAGCACCTGCATCACTGGCGTTATTTTCACGCCGACTTCATCATTTTATTTGGCCTCAACATCTATATAAATGAGTTCCTCATCTCCAGCGATCGTATTCTCTACCTCCCATTAGCGATCTCACAATCCCCTATGGACCTCATCATCTCTCATGACCACATTATCTTGAAATCCTCAGCTTCAAGCTTCTGACTCAGCAATAACTACTTTCTATTATTCCAGCTCATTAGTTAATTCCATCATTTCGTCCTTTTAAACAAAATATGAAACGCATTGACCATTCAACCTTTTCCCTATTCATATTCAGCTGCATGCCTTCCCCTCTCTTTTTACCCAATTTAAACTCCATGGTCCATCGTTATAATCTTTTCCTGGCAAACAGTCTTAACTCCCCTGGCCCCTCTTCTTTCATTCATACTAGCCTGGAAAAAATCCAAACTCTGCTAATTCCATCCCTGAACCTGAGCAGCTGAATATTAACTAAAGAAACCTTTGAAACTATGCTGTCTGGACTCACTTTAAATTTATTACCACAAACCTCACAAAGTAGTTTACTATGACTCATCATTCCTACCGTATTTGTCTAGGATGCTTATTTTCTCACTTTCCAAAATGGGTATTTCTCATTGTCTTCTTCCTCTCTGCACACCTGTTGCCATTTCTTCCTCACCCCTATCTCTTAGCTGATTACCATACCTCATACTGCACAGAGAAACTGTAAAACAACAGATGGAAACTTCTGCATCTCTCCTTCCAAATCTGCTAATCTTCGATGATATGGCTTTACTTGTTGCTTCTCTCTTGTTACAGTGGAAGGAATATCTCCACTTCTATCCCAGGCCGATCCCAATCCCACCCCTGCTCTGGATCCCATCATCTCTCACCTTCCCAAGCACTTCATTTCTGCCCCCTCAATTTTTGCCTTGCTCCTGAATAATTCTCATCAGTGTACAATCAAACCCTAGTATAGCTAACTTAAAAATCAGATTTCTTCTTTGTACATGCCTTTTCAACTACCTCCATTTCCACTTACCAGTAATCTGCTCCCTTTTAAAGAAAACACCTCAACAGAAGTCTAGTGTTACTGTTTCCATTCCCTCATCCCCATTCTCTCCTCAATCCACTGCAATACAGCTACCATCTTCACTGCTTCAGTGACCTTGCTGTTGTCAACATCATCAATAATCTCACTGCCTCAAATTCAGTGGTTGGTTACCCACCCTCATTTCTTAAAATCTTAGCATTGCTATCTTAACATCGTAACTTAACGTTTCAGCAACAATTCATCACAGTTGACTCACTCCTTTGCCCCGGAATGCTTTTCTTTAACTTCATAACGTCACACTCCCTGAATTTCCTGCTTTTCCTTCTACCAGAAAAGTGTCTTACCTTTTAGTCTTCTTTGACGAGTTCTTCTCCTCTGAAAGATCTAGAGATGTTGCATTCGCCTAGGCCCTCGTTCTGGAAATTTTGTCGTCTATCTGCCTTGTCCATATAGGTAATGTAATTTCCTTTCATCGCTCAAAATGCCATCTGTATGTTAGGGAGTCCCAAGCTGAGCATTATATGCATTTAAAATATCTGTAGACAATGGTAAAGTAATGCAGAATTTGCAGTAACAAATTCAAATGGGTCATGAAGAATCTTGTCTCTTACTCACTTCTCAAGAATGCCAAGCAGAACAATATAATAAGAATAATTAACAATCCAATGCATATGTTTTCTATCAACTCAGGATTATTAATGAAGAATATCTTTGATACTCTATGTGATGTGTATATGAAATGGTGTATGTACGTGTTTGTGTGTGGGTGTGTGTGTCTATTTCCTCATAGAATGTTCATAGCTTTAATCAGATTGTCTTCAAATTTGGGGTAAGCTTGTTTTCTGAAGCAAATAGTTTAACAACTATTTTATCAATTAGAGCTGATGCCATTGTAAGTTTATTTTCGTGGCTACTGTTTATACTAAGTAAAAATTTCCTGAGTCAATTCACCAGATCTAAAGTTTACAACGTGTGGTTTAGTGCCTTTTATTTCATTTTTATGTGTCCATAGCTACTAATTATCATTAATTATGTAAACTGGATTAAAGACAAACAATTATGTTACTACTTAGCTAATATCATTCTAGTGAATTAAAAGCCATTCATTCTAAATGTTGATCTTCTATCCAGACACATTACATTTTTTAATTTGTTCTTATATATTTTCAATAATGGGCAATTATTTTGTTGGTAAGAAATATATCTTGCTGATGCTTTTGCCCAAAGTAATTTTAACACTTCAGATAAATGCATTAAAACACTTGCAAAATATTTCTTAACTAAAATCAGAAAAATTGAACTCAAAACAATGATATCACTCTTGCTCATAACTGGAATTCATTTTTTAACGTTATGATAACCCGTGTTGGCAATGGTGCCAACAGTCTTCTATAATTTTCATGGAAATGTAAATTCACCTAAAGTTTTGTGAGGGAAATATAGCAGAGTGAGTCAATATTTAATTGCATAACCCCTTTTTAAAATTATACTTAAAGGTGTCTGTTGTATAGAGTTTCTGGCAGATGTACATGAAATGACAGATACATTTTCATGGAGGACATGACACCCAAACAGAGACTTGAAGGATAATGAATAAAATTTTACAGGCTGAGAAGACCCAAATAAATAAATGGGTTTCATCTGCTTTGTTTTTCATTTGGATGAATTAGCATGTTTAAAAGTTTAGAAAATCTAAAAAGAACTGTGAAATCTAAAGGAACATGATAAGCAGGGGCACCTGGGTGGCTCAGTCGGTTGAGCATCTGACTCCTACTTTAGGCTCAGGTCGTGATCTCATGGTTCACGGGTTTGAGCCCCGCATGGGGCTCCTCACTGACAGTGCAGGCCTGCTTGGGGTTCTTTCTCTCTCCCTCCCTCTGCCCCTTCCCCTCCCTCTCACTCTCTCCTTTTCTCTCAAAATAAATAAATAAACATTAAAACATGTTTAATCAAAAAGCAAATGTATAACTTATTACTGGTCATAAGTTATACACACACACACACACACACTCACACACTTATATGGCTTTCTATTTGCTAAAATAGCCACAAACTGACCCCAATTCAAGGGGAATAACATAAAGGTGTATTTCTAAATTGGATGAAATGTCAAAGAATTTGGGGTCGTATTTTAAAAATCACCACAGTACCTGCTCTTGTTTTTCTAGCAGAAGAAACAGACAGAAAAACAAATAAAAACACAATATGTCCACAGTAGTTCACTTAATCCTCACAACGGCCCTGCGCTTCTCATTTTACAGATGCGGAAATCGCTGAGAGAAAGTAGTTAACTGGTAAAATGTCACAAGGCCTGTAAATAAAAGCTAGCATCGTTCTATTTTTGAAAGAGGGGGTGTACGTCAGAACACAGTTCAAATCAACTTAGACAAAGAGGAGCGTGGCTTGGCTCCCACCACTGGGAAGGACTAAAGTTGCAGATGCTTGGGTTACCCCTGCAGCTGATTTCTGCTTCCTACTGGCCATCAGTTTTATTATCTCCTACGGTAGCCTGACAGTGGCCCCGGGACACACACCTTAGTTTTGCCACCGAGACCAAGGGCTGTTTTCCTACGTGTCACCATTGGAAAATCCTAACGGAAAGACTGGCCAGGCTGTGTCTGTGCCCTCCTTTGTTTCTTCAGCAGAAAAGGGATAGTTTGGCAGCCAGGATGTTATCACTGGCCAGAGTGGGAAGTTCCTCTGAAATAACTGAGTTGTCCTCAAAAAGGAAGGGACGCTGAGCAGGATGACACTACCTTCTGTCCAAGTACAGCAGGAACACCATAAACTGCTTCCACAAAATTTTCTCCTAAATGCTTTGGGGCTTTGCATTTGAAGGCGTTCCCTTTACTGCATCTGCTGAGAGTCATGCCAGAGAACTTTCAAAAGAGAACTTTTTGCTACATATGGGTCTTTTTGTTGAAAACAAAATATTTGCATAGAGCATAGAATGTAGTAATAGTGCAGAGGCGCTGGGACTTCTTCTGCGGACGGCAGAGTTTGGCAGTAGTTAGCAGCTGCTGTGGCATTAATTACATATTTTCTTTTGGTTCTGGTGTTTATTGGAATGTGGAAAGTGTTTAGAACCTTGTACAGTCGCCGCTAATTTCTGCTGTAATATGCCTTTAATATCATGAAGATTGTATCTGGTCTCGCTCAGTTGTGCCACACCCATGCAAATTTCATTCTAAGGTACCATGAAGCTGGAAGGGTTGTCAAGGTTACTGCGATGGGGAGCCCACTGTTCCCCATGCAGCGTTCTCCTTTGCTTTCCAAAATTAAAATAAGCTTTACTGCATTGATCATAAATAAGGGCTCTGTGTAACAAAGTTCCCCAGGGATTATACCTTCCAGAAAATATACCTCCTTTATGGTAAAGCCTTGAAGAATTATCTTTCTTTCAAGGATATTTCTTGACCCCCTGGAAAATAATTCAGAATCATGTATTGAAACTTATAGTTGCCTAAAATTTACAAAAAGTTAAAGCGAATTACAAATAACTGGATTTGGTACATGATGCCATACAATGATTTTTATTGCAAAATAAGGGTTTTATGGAATGATGTGATCCTTGTGGACAATCAGAAATCGGCTAGGGGCTCCTGGGTGTCTCAATCAATTGGGCAACTGACTCTTGATTTTGGCTCGGGTCACGATCTCATGGTTTGTGAGTTCCAGCCCCACACTGGGCTCCGCACTGACGGCACAGAGACTGCTTGGGATTCTCTCTCTCCCTTCTCTCTGCCACTCCCCTGCTCGCGCTCTCTCTCTCTCTCTCTAAACATAAATAAATCAACTTTTTAAAATGTTAAGAAACTGACTAAACGGTGTTATTTTTGTTCAGTGTATACCATGCCAATACATAATCCTCATATGACTAAATAGTTGGTTTACTAGAGGACTCTAGTTTTAATATTCTGGATAAGTAAACGTTTTCTGTATTTTTATTTAAATACAACTAATATCAGTCTTTTTGTCATGAAAACTACACTGTCAGTTAAAGAAATGCTCTATAGCTTTTAGGAAGTCTTAGGGGTTAATTAAAAATTAAGTCCTTTCGGGGCACCTGAGTGGCTTAGTCGGTTAAGCGTCTGACTTTCACTTAGGTCATGATCTCGCGGTTCGTGGGTTCAAGCCCCGCGTCCGGCTCTGTGCTGACTGCCAGCTCAGAGCCTGGAGCCTGTTTCAGAGTCTGTATCTCCCTCTCTCTCTGACCCTCCCCTGCTCACGCTGTCTCTCTCTCTCTCTCTCTCTCCTCTCGAAATAAATAAAACATTTAAAATTTTTTTTTAAAAAAATTAAGTCCTTTCAAACTAAATAGAGAGAGAGAGAGAAGAAATGCCACTACATAACAAATATATGTCTTATCAAGGACCAAAACAGTGTAAACCTTTATACAGAGCAAAGAGTGCAATGTTTACTCAACAGGATTTTTATTGGCAACGTTGACTGAGGTACGCATTTGCTACTACAGATCAGAAACAGTGAATTTCACAGACATTCTCCAAGTACTTGAGGATACCCATTTAGTGAAGCAATTCAGGATTGTACTGCAGTACATAGGATTGTATGCCATGTGTCTTCATTAATTCAATTCCATGCGTTCATTATGTCTCGAGCAACTACCATGCATATGTACTTAATTCATTTCTTTTTTTGTTCTTTTGGATCTTACATCCCTTTTCATTTTCGCAGCCCAATTTTTCTACAAAAACCTCTCTTTTTCTCTGCCAAAAGATTTTTCAGTGTAGACCCATAGGCAGAGCTCTCCTCTTAGTGGCCACTATTGAGGAGTTAATTTCTAAAACCAAGGAAAAGATTTAACTAAGGATCTAAAATCAATCAGATAATAACTTCTGAGTGCTCCTTCTGAGGTGTTTATAACTGTAGAATCACCACTAAAACATGTGCTTGGCAAAATAAATAAAAGACATCAGGCAAAATTGTTCCCATTATCCATTTTACATTAGCTTTGGAGGAATAGTCTTGGTGGTTATGATGCCTTCTTCTCTTGTGTCGTGGGATTTAATCCCTGTCCCAACCTAACAGCCAACTCCTTCTTTTCTTTTTTCTTTTCTTTTCTTTTCTTTTCTTTTCTTTTCTTTTCTTTTCTTTTCTTTTCTTTTCTTTTCTTTTCTTTTCTTTTCTTTTTCTTTTTCTTTTCTTTTCTTTTTCTTTTCTTTTCTTTTTTCTCTCTCTCTCTTTCTCTCTCTCTCTTTCTTTCTTTCTTTCGGACACCTGTTTAATTTCCTAGCCTGTTTAATTTCCTAGCCTAGGGTCAGTAATCACCACTAGCCTCACTTTTTCAGCAACTTCCCCTGGGCACGTGACTCCACTTAAGACTGTATTAAAAGATCTGTCTCTTCCAATGTTCGGTGTTTCCTCCGTACTACCTCTGATTGCTTTCTCTGCCAATGTGCCTATATGTTCCCCCTCAGAATCCAAATAGTGACACAATCCTAATTATTTTCAGATGATCTTTAATGATGTCATTTTATTTGAGTACATGGCAAAGAATAAAAGAGAGCCATCATATACCCATGCTCGAAATAAGTACCTAATATGAATAAACTCCCAAATCCCTTTAACTAAAAATTATGTGTTATTTACTGCTATTTTCAATAGTGCAAACTTCCCATTTTGCCTTTCACCCCAAGGAGACATTTTCAAAATAGCAGACCTATGTTTGAGTGAGCCAAAAATTCTCTGGAAATGAACCATTCAACCATATGTCATATGTTAGATATTTCAGGTACCAAGATCTTGCCTCATGAGGACATTACTGTCTTGTGGAATTCAATCATTTCCCATTCATGATGAGTTTCTTTTAAAGAAGTGATTTGCTGTGGAATTATGGTTTGTTGAATTAACATAACCATAGCCCTTTATCCAAATAGAATCCATAACAAAAATTTGAAGTATTAAATCATTAGTAGTTTGGTTTCATCAAGCTAGTACCACTTGCTATAGAAGTTTAAAAGTCTATTAACTATAATTGTTATTCAACATTGTGTGTCCTACCAGCACTAAAGCAAAGTGGGGGAAAGGTATTATTATTGGAAAGTAATTATTATTTGCAAATAATATGATTTATCCATCCAGAAAACCCAGAAAAATAATGAAAGCTGCTGGAGCCCCTAAGATCAATTAAGAATTATGTGTCTAATATAAAATAAAAATAAATTAATAGCTTTCTTTTATATTCACAATAATCAACTTGATAATATAAAGGAGATAAATCCATGTATATTAACATTTCACATAAAATGTGTAGAAATTAACTTTATGAGAAACGTGCAAATTTGATACAAAGAAAAACAATTTTAAACTTTATGGAGGGTCATAAAAGAAAAATTGAAAAGATAGGAAAACCTATGATGTTCCAACCTGGATAATCTTAGTAATATAAACCTTCCAACTCATCAAAAATGCATTCTATATATTTCATACAATATCAAAGTTCCAAAGGCTTTGTTCCATTTGCAAATTGACCTTAAATTTCATCAGAAAGATTTAATGCTCAGATTCAATGGTAACTATAGGTAACGTGGTCTGGGAACATGAAGATGGGATTATTAGATTTTATTTGCTCCATGTAGCCCTTTATGTGATAATCATATAAAGAAAAACATAAATATTGCCATGAGACATTTGGGAAGACAGGGAGAACAGATACTTAAACCTAGCTTCACCTTTGTTTTTTCTCATCTTTCATCTCTTCTTTTCCTCTAAGTATTCAATTAACCAATTGTCAATGTTGTCTTCTAGCTTTCATACTCACCACTGCACGCTGCTAACCCAGCCTGTTTGTAAGTCTCTGTGTCTTGATTCCTTCAATGCTCCAGAACATTCAAAACACTGCTTTTGTAACCTTGCACAAGAACACCAAAATTTGCAAAGACCTGCAGTCGACTATCAAATCAAATTTAAATGACTGCATGCCTAGTTTTTAGGCATTACGCCTATGAAGTTAGAGACACTCCCCACTAACAGTACAACCCCGAGTGTATTTCTAAAACCTGCTAAGTCTCATTTCCTCCTCCTTAATTGTTGCAACAATTCAATGTGCCTGGATTATCAATTAAGATATCAGTTTAGGGTTTATGCTCGTAGACACAGAACACTTAGAGGAATGAATAAAAGATAGTCTTCTGTCATCCCAAGAAGTTAGACAGACATTGTGTTTTGTGTTCTGACTTTCTTACCTCAAGATTTCGAATCAGATGAAAACAGAAATTTCCAAGTACCCTTCACATCCCAGGCCCCTGGATGGCCTTAGCTCTCAGTAAGTAAGAGAGAAGTAGACCAGCCTAGAAATGAGAGGTTTTGAGAACTCTTCCACAAACTCAGAAGGTGGTTAACTGGAACGTTTCAGGTTGATGAATAGTGGAACAAGTGTCTGGTTTTTCCCAGGTGTCTTGAGGAGGCTTTAGAATCTTAAATAGGAAAAGATGTTAGATGCTTTTACTTCTCAAAGACTCTTAGGCTCACACTTGACAGAGCCACTTGCCTTCAAAGAATCTCATACCTTAAAAACTAAGCATATCAAGGTGAACTCAAGGCCCACCACCTTTTCTCTGAATGTTCTGGTCTTGGATTCAGGCATGGTCTGAGGGAGGGGAACAGTCCCCAGTAAATACAACAAAGAGAGAATTTCCCATCAGCTGAATGAGCAGGAATGGGAAATTAAATTGGGTTTTCTGGTACCAATTCCAAATAATTCTCAGTCACCAGCTGTGTGTGTCTTATAGTTCAACTCAGTTCTGACACTCTACCTGACATAGCATCAGATTCCATAGGTTAAAGTTTCAGTCCTCCACATCTGCCCATCCCCCACTTCAAACTCTAGTGACAAGCTGATTGTTACCTCTACTTCCGGCCAACCAGCTACAAACTGAGGATCCCAGCAACCTCCTCCTTGCACTTCAGACACCAGTCAAGTCCAAACCCTTACCTATACTTCTGACCCACTGGCTAATACATCAAAAGCTTCCCAAGACTTCCTCCTCAGGCTTGGTTAATTTGCTAGAGCAGCTCACAGAACTCAGAGAAACATTTTACTTACTAGATTATCAGTTTATTATAAGAAGGATTGCCCAGGGACAGTCAGATGGAAGAGATGCACAGGACAGAGTATGGGGGAGGATGGAGAGTCCAGGCCCACTCCAGGGATCACTCTTCCTGCATCTCCAGGAGTCAACGAACCTGGAGGCTCTCCAGACCTTGTTCTGTTGGGTTTGTATGGACGTTTCGGGACACAGGCTTGATTGGCTAAATCACTGGTACCCCTCCTCCCCCTGGAGGTAAGGGGAGCAGAGCTGTAGGTTCCAACCCTCTAATCAGGTGGTTGGTCCCCCTTTCAAACAGCCCCCCATTCCTTAGGTGGGGTCCAAAAGTCACCTCATTAACAGAATAAAAAACCTTTCTCACTCTCTTCACTTAGGAATTCTAAGGGCTTTCAAAATTCTGTGCCAGAAATAGAGATGAAAACCAAATTCACATTTCTTACCTTAAGTTACAATTATCATAGTACCAAATTTAAATTGATTTGGAAAGAAAATTTTTAATGTAGACCCTCTTATATCAGAATGGCATGTGATAAAGTGTTGTGCATGTTACATAAAAAAGATAATGAAAATAAAGCACTCAGAGCAGTAAAAGGCATACTTTAAGTGCTTAATACATGTCAGTAATCATTATCCTATTTGTTTTTAATAAAATGTTTTATTTATTTCTAGGAGAGAGAGAGAGAGAGCGTCAGCAGGGGAGGGTCAGAGAGAGAGGGAGTCACAGACTGAAACAGGCTCCAGGCTCTGAGCTGGCAGTCAGCACAGAGCCCGACGCGGGGCCCGAACCCACGAACCGCGAGATCATGACCTAAGTGAAAGTCGGACGCTTAACCGACTAAGCCACCCAGGCGCCCCTCATTATCCTATTTTCTAATACATGTTTCATTCACAGCATGTTTTCACTCAGTACCAAGCAAGCCACAGTCTGTTTCCCAATATGGCTATTCGTTGTTGCTGCCACACGTTTGGTGACCAGTGTCTCTGTCCTTGTGAATTTCACTACCTCTGGCTAGAGGGCTAAGCCCCCATCTCACTGACATCCTGCTTGCACCCATCCTTTATAGCCTCACTGGAAATAAACTCCCTCCAAGGACACTTCCTTGAATAATGCTTGATATTCTCCCATCTCTAGTTTATTGATATTTATAGTTAGTTATTACCTAGGATCACCTAAGTATTTCTATAGTATATGACCACGGCACACCCTTATCCCTTCCTTTCTCAATGTCCCGTTACACACTTACGGCTTTATACTACAAGAACCTATGACTGTCTGGAGGCTTTCTCTGGTCAACAGCGCATGCTCACCAGCATAAGTGTGGAGCAGGACGAGGCGCCAGAATGCCCCAGAAACAAAGAAACGCTCACCAGTGACATATGGAAGTTGGAGGATAAACACTTCTAATCTCTCACTGTATTGTGGGGGGTGCTCAACCCATTTACAATCTGAGGACCCAGCGGGATTTGTTTCAGTCTACCCCAGCAATCACTCGCTCATGAAGTCACTCTTTATTGGTATGTTTCCTTTCCCTACCTTGCATCTCTCTCCTCTAGAAGTACTGCCTGATCATTTCCCCATGATCTACCTTCATCTAAATTCTTGTCTACAGGCTGGTTCACTGGGGACACAGTAGAAACAACAGCACTCACAGTTTCTTACATGCTGCCTTAGACATAGTGACTTCCCTTTCTTAATTATTACTGTGCCTTCCAAATGAAAAATTAAAGAACCCAACTGAAGGATAAAATATTTATTTAGCAAAAAAGTATTGCAGATACATGAAGTTTCCAGATGCACTATTCATAGCTTTGATGAGCTTGAGATCTTCAGCAAATAGAAGTTTTGAATTTTCCCCACATAAAATATTAATAGATAAATTGTTAAGATTTTCTATTATTGCCTAGGGCCCTCCAGTGGCAGGACATTTGTGTGCCGCATGATGTTGGGTTACAATTATTTTAAAGGATTATTGAAATGTATCAACAACAAAATTCATTTCTCTTACAAATTCATTCATTTAAGAAATATTTCTTTTTTACCTACCATGCCTACTATATAAAAGGCATTGTCATTGAGTTTCAGCATGGGAAAAAACACTGATCCTTGCCCTTTTGGGTCTTATAATCAAGATAATCAATTTAAAAATAAAATGAAACAGTAAAGGATATACTACATTAGAAGGTATTTTTTTTTTACCTACGGTAAGCATGTAGGCAAAAATTAGAGATAAAACAGTTGTGTAGAGATCTGCGAGCTGAGCATTTATGGAGTTTGTCAGACAAAGATGTCACTGGAACCCCACAGCCAGGGGCATTACCAAACCCCTACTACCATGGTGAAGGCCTTCCACGGTGGTCCAGGCTCAGTACCATAAGATAACATCACCCACAGTGATTTAACAACCTCCCAGCTCTTGGATTAGAGACATGATAAGCCACTGCTGTGCCGTGTCCAAGAACACCGTGTAGACCCAAGCCAACCGGTAAGTCTCAGACTTCACCTGTAATTTACAAACAGTAAAATCTATCTCCTGGCTCAAGAGTTATCTATCACCTTCCTTGATTGCTCTAACAGGATCCTTGCCCCCTCAGGTGACACAGAAAACAATCTCCGACAGAGGTCGCCTGGCCTGTGTCAATAAGAAAATTAGAAAACAGAGACAGAGAGAGAGAAGAAAAGAAAAATGAAAAGTTTAACTGTTTCCATCAAAGTTTGAATTTCCCATATAGGTTGATCATTGTTACCTTAAACTAATTTTAGCACTGGCTGCCTTTAAACAAGGTTAAGGGACAGCAAATTTGGAGACAGGAATAATACACTGATATTCTCTTCAGGAACTGATTTAATCACTTTTTTCCAATGGATAATCCATTTCTACTCTGGACCTGTCACCCACCCGTTGCTGGCCATCGTACAGTGCTGGTTGTGTCTCGTCCATTACAGAAAGTCTGTTACTAAGGACAACGTGTGGAGCAGTAAGCAAACACCCCAGGGGCTACTCATCATTCCCCTGCCCCTAACCTCTCTGATGTGGTCAAAAGTCTCAACTATCGGGTAAAGAGGATTCTTTATCATGAGCCAATTAAAAATGGCCCCTGCTGAAAATTATGGGCTGTAGTTTTTCTGCTACCACATTTTGTTTATTGAAGCACAAGGGGCTAAGAACAATATGGCCCTTCATCCTACTTTGAAGATACAAAAGGAATATAAGCTTCCACATGCTGACCTTTCATGTGCCACACAATGCTGAACGGATATCATCTTACATCACTGGAAATGTATAACAATTAAACATCAAGGGAGTGAAAACTCCCTGAAAGTTGTGCATATCATAATAACCTTACTTTTAAAAATTAGCCCTCACAGTGGATTTAAAAATCCACCCTCACAGTGGAGAAAATGTAGAGGCACCCATCCTTCAATTAACAACTCTAGTCCCTAGGTTATTATGCTATGCCAATCATGATACTGGCATTTTAGAAAATAATTATATCTTGGGCTGTGTTCAGAAAGAAATATTTCCAAGATAGAAGATTACCCTGAGGGAAAAATGTAGTCTTATAAAAGAAAGTAAGGTAAGTATAGTACTTATTTTGAAAAACCAAGAGATATAAGTTGCCTGAAGTATAATGATAATGCTGAGATTGAGATTCTTGTTAGGTATGAGTAATGTTGATGAATGATGTGAAATGGTAGCTGTCTTTCCTAAGATGTTAAACAAAATATATGTGTACAAATTAAGGTGGGGGGGGACATTTAAACATCTGAAAGCAGATCTTAAACAGATCCAACTTTGACGTAATAGGGTACCAAAAGAGGCACCAGGAAAGAAAATTATTGAAGACTATTAAACCTCCTTATTCTTCCCAAAGACCAAAGCACATAGTCTTTTGCTAAGTTTTTTTTTGTTTTTGTTTTTGTTTTTTTGTCTTAAAACAATCACTATTTTATTTGCCCATGATTCTGTGGTTCAGGAATTCAGGTGGGGCTCAGTGGGGTGGCTCTTCTCCTCCATGCATGTTGGCAGCAGCCATACACTTGGACGTATTTGGCTGGTGGCTTGGCTGCTCTATCTCTTTTCGTGATTTTTTTAAAATATTTTAATTTATTTCTAGGAGAGAGAGAGAGAGAGACAGCGTGAGCAGGGGAGGGTCAGAGAGAGAGAGGGAGTCACAGACTCTGAAACAAGCTCCAGGCTCTGAGCTGGCAGTCAGCACAGAGCCCGACGCGGGGCTCGAACCCGCGAACCGCGAGATCATGACCTAAGCGAAAGTCGGACGCTTAACCGACTAAGCCACCCAGGCGCCCCTTGGCTGCTCTGTCTCTTATGTGGGTGTCACATCACTTAGCCCCTCTGGCCTGGTTGTTGCATCTTCCCATCTCCGGTGCTCTGCATTGCCAGTGCCATGTGTGGGTCCCAAGGTACTGATTGCTGGGGATTGTTTCTAGGAGGCAGCATCAGCCTGCTGGGAGAGCAATCTTCCTTGCCCGGGACACACAAGACACAGGAATCCAATATCCATCTGCGCAGCCAGGGCCCTGTGCCCATCGAAAACCCTATATTTCTAACTCCATTCTCATTGAGTGAAATCCTGTCTATAATCATGAATACACTGGCTTTCCTAAGTTGTTTGTATAAGGAATTCTGAAAAAACTGGGGTGGGGTGTTCAACTGGGTCCAAGAAAGACAATTTGAAAGACCAAAACCATTGAGAAGAAACCTGTTAGTTAAGGTTGAAGACTGAATATTCACTAGAATTAAATTCTTCTCAGGGTCTATAACCAAGCAAGCATTCTTTAAAAAATTTTTAATGTTTTTTTAAATTTATTTCTGAGAGAGAGAGACAGCATGAACAGGGGAGTTTCAGAGAGAGCAGGAGACACAGAATCTGAAGCAGGCTCCAGGCTAGCTGTCAGCACAGAGCCCGATGGCTTGAACCCATGAACTGTGAGATCATGACCTGAGCCAAAGTCGGACCCTTAACTGACTGAGCCACCCAGGTGCCCCGCAAGCATTCTTTTAAACTTGTCTATAAGAAGCTCCCTTGAGGGACACCTGAGTGGCTCAGTTGGTAAGTGCCTGACTCTTGATTTTGGCTCTGGTCATGATCTCCCAGTGGTGAGATTGAACCCCACATCTGGCTCTTCCGTGGGCATTGAGCCTCCTTAAGATTCTCTCTCTCCCTTTCCCTCTGCCCCCACCCCTGCTCATGCTCTCACTTCCTCAAAAAAATAAACAAACAAACTCCTCAAATCTAGATGGATTTCAAAGTTTCAATGTTATTTCCCATGGAATGTAAAAATATTACATGCTAATTGACTGTCATGGTACCTACATTGAAATGTATCTGTAACTCCAAAAAGTTCTTTTTAATGTTTTTATTCGTGTGTGTGTGTGTGTGTGTGTGTGTGTGTGTGTGAGAGAGAGAGAGAGAGAGAGAGAGAGAGATCATGAGTGGCGGAGGGGCAGAGAGAGAGGGGTTACAGAGGATCCAAAGCAGATTCTGCACTGACAGCAGCAAGTATGATGCAGGGTTTGAACTCAGACGCCTGGGTGGCTCAGTCGGTTGAGCATCCGACTTCAGCTCAGGTCATGATCTCATGGTTTGTGGGTTCGAGCCCTGCATCGGGCTCTATGCTGACAGCCAGCTCAGAGCCTGGAACCTGCTTCAGATTCTGAGTCTCCCTCTCTCTCTGCCCCTCCCCTGCTCACGCTGTCTCTCTCTCAAAAATAAATAAAACATTAAAAAAAATTTTAAACGTCCAAAAAGTTTTGACTGGTAGAAGAGCTAACACCCATTCCATCTCTTCTCCATTTGGCCAAAGGAACAGTTAATAAATCAATGACACTCCAAGGTCATGCATAGAGAATTGGTACCACCAGTTCCAAAGCAGAATTACTCTTCACAAAGTAACAGGAGAAGGTTTGCTAATACTCTAGATCTTTGCCTCAGGTAAGACAACAGCTAGACTTTTGTGGTCTCCTCACACTCTACATTCCTAAAGCCGGAGAGTGGTGTTAGAACTTCTAAGATTCTGTATAGCTCTAGAACCTTTAATTCCGTACCTTAAAAACTTCAAAATTCTTCTGTTGACTTCAGAAAAGTCAAAATACTGCTGGTCTTGATAACCAAGATT
This sequence comes from Crocuta crocuta, assembly GCF_008692635.1. Classification (NCBI taxonomy): domain Eukaryota; kingdom Metazoa; phylum Chordata; class Mammalia; order Carnivora; family Hyaenidae; genus Crocuta; species Crocuta crocuta. The sequence goes on from NW_027527624.1 coordinate 3,986,920, forward strand.
CTTCATAATCTGGTTCCCCCACCACACCTTCCAGTCATCCATTCTCTTAGTACATTTCAAGATATGACTCTAAAGCAGCCAGAAAGCCTCCTCACTGTCCGGAAGCATACTAAACTCATTATATTATGATATGGGAAATGACTCCTCTCTAGATATACCAATTCCACTCAGCTCTGGTAAACAGAATGACGGCTCCAATTCTTGGAGCTGTGACTGTATTATCCGACCTGGCTAAAGGGCTTTTGCAGATGTGGTTAAATTAATGGTTTTAAGATGGGGCGATTACCCTGGATTATCTTGGTGGGCCTGTGTAATCATAGGGTTCCTTATTGATGAAAGTGGGGGACAGAAGAAGCAGGAGAAGGGGGCTTAGAGAAAGAGATGCACAGACAGAAGCAGAGATCAGAGCAATGTGATTGCTGGCTTTGCAGATGGGATGAGGCATGAGCCACAGGACGCAGGTGGCCTCTAAGAGCTGCAAATGGCAAGGAAATGGATACTCCCTTCTCCAGAAGAAGTATAACCCTGCTGACACTTTGATGTTAGACTTTTAGAACTATAAGAATAAATGTGTGTTTTAGGCCCCCAAGTTTGTGGTAATTTGTTATAGCAGCAGTGGGAAACTGATACGTAAGGCTTTAAAACTGATCTCAAGTCTTACTTTCTTGGAAGTTCTACCCAAATGCTGTAACCTATCTTACACAGTTCTCTTTCAAGTTTCCTTGAATATCTACTTGTTTTACCATTATGCCTCCACTGCAAGAGATCTGGTAGCAATCAAATTGCAACTCCAAATACAAGTGAGAAGTTTGGGTTAAAGATTAGGATGAAATCACTTGAGGTTTGTGGCATCTTTGAAGAACTATGTGCCCTTCATGTTCTGAAATGTTCTTGTATTATATATTGATTTATTTCTTCCCCAGGCTTTGTTCTCCTTCTAGAACTACCCTTACTCAAATGTTAAATCTGTTTGGCAGGTTCTCTAATTCTTTTATCATTTCTCTATTATCCTTATTTTTCCTTTACTTTCCACCAGAGTCCCTTAACCTCGTCGTCTAACTCTTCCAAATGTCTTTAATTTCTGCCACCTAGTTTTCAATTCCCAAGATGGATTATTTTTTAATTTTTTAAATTGTCTTTATATTTTTGAGAGGGAGGGGGGCAGAGGCTGAGAGAGAGAGAGAGAGAGAGAGAGAGAATCAGAAGCAGGATACAGGCTCNAGCTTGGACCCACGAACTGCGAGATCATGACCTGAGCCGAAGTTGGACACTCAACCAACTGAGCCACCCAGGTGCCCCTGAAGTCAGATTCTTAACTGACTGAGTGACCCAGGTGCCCCTCCCTAGTTGGATATTTATCCTCTGATTTTTTGGTTTTTTTTTTTTTTTTTGTCTTTTGGTTTTGTTTTTACAAGATCCTGTTCTTGTTTTGTAGATGCAACATATTCTCTCCTCTCTCTAGGGGTGTTAGTTTTAAAGCTGGCTTGGAAGTTTTCCTGTATATTTTCTGTTTCTCTAGGTTGCTTTCATTTTCTGTTGGCTTGTTTGAATCTCTGTCTTCAGTGGCTTTTCCTAGATGTCTGCTCACAATTTGTTGTCTGCTTATGTTTCACAGCAGGGATGTGCAAGCCCTTAGAAGCCCTGAACATGTGGATGTAAGTGATCAGCTTGAGCACTATTGTAGAGTAATCTTGGAGTGCCTTTTTTTGGGAAACTAGTGATGTAAGTAAATTTACTCATTTTCCTTTCTTGTTCTTTCAGTCATATATAATGCATAATATCATGCATTATGTATATGTGCAATGCATAATGTCACCTATAGATATTCTATGTGTGTCTGTTTTGTTGAATTAAGATACTTTTCCTTAAATTCCTGCCTTGTGGGGTTTTTTTTGTAATCATGAATGTGTAAATTTTATAACACATTTACTGATGTATCAACATTATTATATGTTTTCCTTTCTCTGTATTTATATTAGTATGGTAAATTACATTTAATGATTTTTCATATGTTAAACCAATCTTGCATTCCTGGGGTAAACCCCATTTAGTCATAATAAATTATTCATTTGGTAACCTTACTAGATTTTACTTGTAACTTTTTAAGAATTTTTTAGTCTAAGTTCAAGAAAAATACAGGGGAGTAATTTTGTTTACCTGTAATACCTTATCAGGTTTTGGTATCAGGGATATACTGGCCTCATTTAAAAAAATGGGGAATGTTCTGAAGTAATTTGTGTAAGATAAGTATTATTTCATCCTTAAACATCTGAAAGAGTTAATTGAAAATAATATGGTCTTGGGAAATTTCTTCAGAATTATTTTTAATTAAAAATGTATGTAATAATCACAGGGCCACCAAATTTTCTATTCTTGCATTTTTTTGGAAACTTTACCATTTTATCTAAGTTGTTGAATTTATTTATGTGAAGTTATTTATACTTTTATTATTTTTGTATTGCCTAGAAGATTAATAGTGAAATATCCTCTTTCATTCCTGATATTATAACTTGTGTGTTCTCTCTTCTTGTTTCGTTTAGTGGGTGTTTTGGTGTGTGTGTGTGTGTGTGTGTGTGTGTGTGTGTGTGTAAGGTGAATGTAGCTAAGGGATTATAACTTTTATGATTATTATTTTCATATGAAATTTATTGATTTATTTCATTGTTTTATTCTGTATATCTACACTTAGTTTATTATTTACTTTTCTTCTGTAACTTTGGGTTTAGTTTCTTATTTTTAAGAATTTTTTTTCCTTTTTATAGCTTCTTGTAATATTTCATAAATATAAATATTTATAGCCATGATTTTGCCTCCAAATAGTGCTTTGGCTGCATACCATAAATTTTGATGTGTTGTGTTTAAAAGTCATTTAATTTAAAGTATTTTCTAACTCATCTTGTGATTTCTTCTTTAATCCATTAGTTATTTGGAGAAGTGTTGCTTCTTTTCCAATATTTGATGATTTTATGGATTTTACTTCTGAATTTTAATTCTCTTAAGAATAGTATATTGTATATGTCAATCCTCACTTATCAAAATACATTTTATGATCCATCACAATTGTTTTATGCCTATTTGGAAAGAATTGTATATTCTACACCTCTTCGGTATAATTGTTCTAGATGATTGTGTTTTGGATGTTAGAATTTTTCAATCAATTTCAATGTTGTTTTTATTATATGTATTCTATTTATTATTGAGAATGTGGTGTTAATACCTCCAATTGTTAATTGTGGACTTTTCTATTTCTTAGTTCTGCAATTTTTAGCTTATGTATTCTAAAGCTCTATTACAGCCTGTGTATACATTTGGTATTGTTTTACTTTCTCAATTAATTCACCCTTTTTTAAAAATATGAAATAACCCTCTTCACCTCCAGTAAATATATTCTTGCCTTAAAGTCTACTTTGTGTGATGCCATATGGCACATAAGCTTTTACACTTAGAATTTGTATGCCATATCATTTTCTATTCAGTCTGTTTAGTTTTAGTGGGAAACTCTTATAAATAGCATGTAGTTGGATATCACTTTTGAAAAATCTAGCCTGTCAATCTGCCTTCTACATAGAATTTGTAGTACATTTAGATTTAGCACAATTTTCTTAAAGTTTATTTCTTTATTTTGAAAGAGGGAGAGTAAGCAAGAAGGTGGGGGGCAAAGAGAGAGGAGGAGAGATTCCCTGGCAGGCCCCACACTGTCAGCATGAGCCCATCATGGGGCTCGATCTCACAACCCATGAGATCATGACCTGAGCAAAAATCAAGAGTTGGTCACTTAACTGACTGAGTCACCCACGCACTCCAGATTTAACATAATTATTAATTAAATTGTGTTTAATGGTATCACCTTGCTATATGTTTTCTAGTCATTCCTTCTGTTTGTGTTATTGTTTTATTACTTTGATCCTCATCTTCATTTCCTCTTGGATTTATCAAGTGCTTTTTAGTGTCCCCTTTCATTTCCTCTATTGGTTTATATGGACACCTTCACATACATATGAAATGATTTTTGGTGATTGTTCCAAGGATCATATTATGAATCTTTAACTTATCAGTCAGCCTTGAATTGATATTATCTGACTTCCAATATAATTTAAGAATCTCACAACAGTATAGTTCCACTTATACCCACTACCATCTTGTTGCTATTATTGTTGTATATTTTATTTTTACATTTATCACAAGCCCCGTTAAAATGTTTGCTATAAGAAGTCAATTGACAGGAAAAGAATTTGAATTGTTTGGTAATTAAAGTAACTGCAGTGAGACAGGGGGCAAAAAATAAATAAATAAGTAAAGTAACTGTAGTGAATATATTAGAAGACCAATAATCTTTGGTAAGTTGGAATTCTAAGTCAAAAGTATTTTTCCCTTTTATTTAAGTACAGTCTTAGTTGGAAATATATTAGAGATAAAGCAGGGAGTTATGCTAAGAGTTGCCTGTAGATTCACGTGTCTTTTTTTTCTTTCTTTTTTTTTTTTTTACCATTTGGTCTGTTGCACAAGTTGGTCCTTAGGATATCGTTTTTACTGCAAGTGTAAAGTTTCTATCTAAGGACTATAGAGAGGTGTTCTATTCCTGAATATGATTTTCAGGCAGTGTATGATATATTCTATCATTTTCCCTATGAAGCTTATTGGCCTCATTTCAATGCAATATGTACACAAGGGGGCAGAGTTAAACTAGCCATAAACCAGATCCAAATAGCTCAGATTTCCTCTTTGATTTACAACAATCATTTCCTATGTAGAACATCTTCCCTTTCCATGGAAACATATTTGACTATGAGAAACAGTTTCATTAATGAAGTAATGCCTGTGCCTTAGAAACAAACAGTCTATATTTACAGGGTCGTTCTTGTTCTTGAATGTTTCTCATTCAAATGTTACTTAGGTCTCACAATTTTTGGTCTCTAGGGAAAATGAGCATATACATAAAATATAATGGCTTTTTCAATAAAATAAGCAACTAATGAGAATGCAGAGCTTGGCTTTTCTTCTGTCGAAAATATGATAAAATTCAAAAGAGGACAAGACCTGAGCAAACTTGAGAATTGCCGTCAGAACTAAATATGCTGATTCCTCAAAGATTTTTAGACGTCTCAAATATGTGTCTGTTTCTCAAAGGCAAAATTCTTCACATATCTCCTCTCTTTATCCCGCAGGCATTTTTGAATAGGAGTATTTGTTCCTGTTCTGGCCAACATGACCCATCTTAAGCATTAAATGGATGGTCACCAAAGGAGCAAAAGAGATGCTCTTTCACTTTAAAATATGCTTCCTTCACCTGTTAAAGATGTAATGCAGGTTTCCAAAAAGAAATCATGTTCTTCGATATTTATTGATAAGACCTAAAATGCAAATAACTATGGAAGAAGTAATTCACCGACTTCAATTTACTTAGAGAAAAATTGAATGAAAACAAATACCTGCCTTGGGCCATGTTCTGATAAAGCTAAGAGGAAAGTTCCACTGGGCAAAGGAGAGTTGAAGAAGAAAATGGGAAACAACCCAGAAACAGAAGTGGATGGAGGCCAAGGCAACTTCCTTAGATCACAGTTTACTCTTGGGAGAAAACTACTACTAGCAGCCTGCATCCCCGTCACTTATTTCATGGGTCCTTTTAGAAGAGACTTCATTGAAGACGGATGCAGAAATGTGACGTGTCTGATGTTTGACATGACAGAAAAAAAAACCTGATATTTACTCCTCTTAGTTCAAACTTGCAAGTGCAATTTTTTGTTAGACACCAGTAACTGATTTATAAAATGGTAACAAAAAAAATCTTTTACATTGTGATGATCACATATAAAAACACAATGAACATATCCCTGACAACTAAGACTTTAAACAGACAAAGGTATAGCATTCAATAGTGTTTTATAATTTTTAATGTTTCCTTTGTTCAAGTAAGACAATATTTTGACGAAGGGAATAATCTCAAAACATTGAATATTCTGTTACTAATTTGAGACGGACTATTAGAAAGCGAGCCTCATAGTTCTATGTTCTGAGTAGAAGAGCTGAAAATCAGCAGTGCCCTGATAGAATAAATGAGGCATAAGTGGAGAGAGTGCCTGGTGAAAATTCTAATGGAACTAAAACTAAGCGTTATTGGCTTCTAATTCCCAATTATCTACTAATTAACAAGGAACACATCCTGCCCCATTTTTGTACTTTAAATTGTAGCCATAAGGAAAAGTTTCACAATTATTAGATTCTTTCAGAATGTTTAATTTTCACATTTAAAAAAAATCCATCCAACGCTTAAAACAAGCAAGCTGGTTAAACTTGTCAGAATGCCAGGAAAATGAGGTTAATGGATATTTTTTGCTAATTATCTTAGGAAGGTCTCATTTGATATCTTTAATAACATCTTTTTTTCCCTTCCATTTCAAAACAGCTGCTGTTTCTTCTTTCCATTAACACAGTAATAACTATCTGGCATTGAGATTAAAGGTGTATTCAGATAGGGCATTCGAGAAAACAGTAATGCAGACAAGACATGGAAATAAGAGTTTGTAACAAACAATTCCCATCTTCAGGACCCTGCCACTTACAGTTCTCATTTATTTCTCATTAATGTCACCATCATAAGGTGAGCAGACCAAGGATTATGATCTCATTCTAGTAAGAGATTGAGGCAGGGAGTTCAGTGACTTGTCTGAGTTCATAGGGCTAGTGGAAGACAGAGGGCTTCAGTCTGGTTTCTCTGACTTTGTTATTTAAAAAATACATGCAGTCCCTGGGTGGCTCAGTCTTGATTTCGGCTCAGATCATGATCTCACATTTCATGAGTTGGAGCCCCCAAGTGTGCTGACAGCACAGAGCCTGCTTGGGATTGTCTGTCTCCCTCTGTCTCCCTCTCTCTCCTCTCCCTTCCCTGCTTGCTCTTTCTCTTAAAAATAAAGAGTAAAAAACTACAACTAATAATAACTAATATTAGTAAGCCCCTACTGTGTGCCAAACACTACTCTATAAAATACATGTGTAACATGTAAACACATATTTTATTATGCAATCCTCAAAACAACACCATCATTTCGATCCCTATTTTATACAAGAGGAAACTGAGGCATGGGGAGTTGAAGTCGTGTACTAAGTGGTGACGACAGAGTTTGCTTCTTATACTCTGGCCATCTGCCCCCTACAGCATTTTTACTGCCACATACTGCAGGAAATTTGCTTTCTTCCTTTCCTTCCTGATTTTGTGTGCTCGTCTAAATCTAATCTACCATGAAACGTTTGAGGCTATCAGTTATGGACATTGGTTTATCTTCCTTTTCCGTGCACTCCATTCTTTCATTTGGGGAGTAAAACTTGCACCCTGGGACTCCCAGTCCCCACCGGCTGCAGCCAGTTGGTGCCTCGGGTAAGGCCATCCAACCTTCTCTTGGTCTTTGCCTTCTCTAAAGTGAAGGTCTAGTTGGTTCTAAAGAAAAGAGGTTAAAATTGGTGATTCATAAAATCTATTTCCATTCTCACATTCACAGAATTATGCTTTTACAATCTACTCTTCTCAGTTTTGAAAGAAAGATTTGTTATTTTTTTAATTGCACTGTGGTAGTGTATGACTTTAAAAGCTACACAATTGGGGCATCCGGGTGGCTAAGTCAGTTATGCACCTGGCACTCTTGATTTTGGCTCAAGTCATGATCTCATGAAAGCCTCTGGAAGTCGCCAATCCCTGAAGGGTGGACTGTCCTTGACCAGCATGACTCTCATTTTCCATAGTCAGCAATAAACACTAGTCAATTTATTTCAGTTATTAGGTGGTGGTATCATTTGACAAATGTACATAGGGGAAAAGTATGTGAGATACCTTTGGGAAAATGGGAGATGTTTTAGAAATGTCATTTTAGGGGCACTGGTGTGGCTCAGTCTATTAAGTTCCAACTCTTGACTTCAGCTTAGGTCATGATCTCATGGTCTGTGGGATCGAGCCCTGTGTCAGGCTCCATGCTGACAGCACAGAACCTGCTTGAGATTCTCTGTCCCCTCTCTCTTCCCCTTTCCCCCACTCATGCTCTCTCCCTCTCTCAAAATAAATAAACTTTTAAAAAATGACAAAATGGTTTTTTAAAGAAATGTCATTTGACATTTAGCATTATGTTAATATTGTGTCTTATGAATCACTAATTATTAGAAAAAACAGATATCTTGTCTACATATTAAATTATTCACTGAGGCGCCTGGGTGGCTTAGTCAGTTCAGCATCCAACTTCGGCTCAGGTCATGACTCTCAGTTAATGAGTTCAAGCCCCACGTCTGGCTCTGTACTGAAAGCTCAGAACCTGGAGCCTGCTTCAGATTCTGTGTCTCCTTCTCTCCCCCCGCCAACTTACACTCTGTCTCTCTGTCTCTCTCTCTCTGTCTCTGTCTCTCTCAAAAATAAATAAACATTAAAAATTATTTAAAAATAAATTATTCAGGGGGTGCCTGGGTGGCTCAGTCGGTTGAGCGTCCGACTTCGGCTCAGGTCATGATCTCACGTTCGTGGGTTCGAGTCCCGAATCGGGCTCTGTGCTACAGCTAGCTCAGAGCCTGCATCCTGTTTCAGATTATGTGTCTCCCTCTCTCTCTGACCCTCTCCTGCTCATACTGTCTCTCTCAAAAATAAATAAAACATTTTTTAAAAATAAAAATAAATAAATAATTCAGAAACTGCGCTTTCATCAAGTGATCATATTTTCTTGTTCATGTGTTACCATTAATTTAATGATTAACTTAATTAGGCTAGTTATTCATTCATTTAGTCCTTCGTTTCTTCAACAGCTTAAACACTCCAAGTCTATCTTCCTGCAGCAACAAGTTTCTTAGAGTGTCCATTTCGTTACTTACAAAACCTACATCACTAAGGTGCATATGTTTGAGAGGCCTTTATTCATTTCGGTGCTGCAATTACTGAGTGATTAGTATGTACCAGGAGCTGTGCTGGGCCCTGGGTAAAAGCGTTCTCTACCTCAGGGAGCTTAGAGCTTAGTGGCGGATTCCGACAGTAGATTGATGGCAAGATGCTATATCTATGTGTTCACATTGTGTGCTCAGCAAGTGCCTCATGCCTGAGAAGCAGCGCCAGGACTGAAAGAAGTCACGGTAACCAATAAGGGGAGGGGGGAGGAGTGCAGTGTGCCAGGTGAAGACATTCCTTGGAGTTATGAAAGCACTTTCATGTAGAGGCTCTATTTTAATATCTATAACATCCAGGTAACACACGCATATGTCTCATCTTAAGGACAGTTGACACTAAGAAAAGGTAAGCAGGTGAAGACAAACAACCAGTAAGTGACAGACATGGAAGTAGACTGCAAGTCTTATTGTCACCCTCAGCATGCCCTCCACATGCCCAACTACCTCATCTTGTTCTCTTTATAACTAAAACCCAGTATATATTACTCACTACCTGGGACTTACCAACACAACTCTCATTTCCCGTAAGTTTTTCATTGTCTACATCCATTCTCCGAAAACAGAAATGTTGCTTACACTCCCCGTATTCTGTGAATAAGACATACACAAATGTATGTGTATGGTCGTCCCCCCAAAAAGCTACACCCGTGTCCCGATCCCAGAAACCTGTCAATTTTACTTTATTTGGAAAAAGAGTCTTTGCAGATGTAACTAGGTCAATCATTTTGAGAAGAGGTCATCTTGGATTATCAGGTTGGCCCTAAATCCAAAGACAAGTGTCCTTGTAAAAGGCATACAGAGGAGTAGACAGAGAGGGGGTGGAGGGATGTAGCCATGGGGGCAAGGATTGGAATGCTGAGCCACAAGTCAGGGAACTCCTGAAGCCATGAGAAGCCGTACAAGGCAAGTAGTAGAATCTCCCCAAGGATCTTGGGAGGGAACACAGCCCTGTCGACGCCTTGATTTCTGACTTCTGGCTTCCAGATCTGCAGAACAAATTCCTGTTGTTTTAAGCCACCCAGCTTGTAGTAATGTGTTAAAGCAGCCCTCAGAAACACATTTCTGTCTCATCAAGTAACCCCAACAGATTTCAAACTGGCAATAGACATCAGATCCAAGATGTAACTGCATTCTCTTTTTCTCCTGTGTTTCTTCCCATAAAGGTAGAATTTTACTGCCGCTACTAATAATTAGAATAGAATTATATAATAAATAATAACCATTATTATTAATATAATATATTTATTAAGTGGCAACTCTTCTAATACCCTACATCTTTTATATCACCTAAGACTTGCAACAATTCTATGGATTAGGTGCTCCGATCAAGCCACTTTTGTTCAGTTCATTAGACAGAATCTCAGCTTAATTGCCCATGATTGCACAGTTAGTGTGTGATGGAAATGACATTTGGATTCTGGTTTTATTCTCAGCTTTCCTACCACACCACAGTGACTCTTTAGAAAGGGATCGTCTATGGGGCGCCTGGGTGGCTTAGTCGGTTAAGCGTCCGACTTTCGCTTAGGTCATGATCTCGCGGGTTCGTGGGTTCGAGCCCCGCGTTGGGCTCTGTGCTGACTGCCAGCTCAGAGCCTGGAGCCTGTTTCAGAGTCTGTGACTCCCTCTCTCTCTGACTCTCCCCTGCTCACGCTGTCTCTCTCTCTCTCTCTCCTAGAAATAAATAAAACATTAAAAAAAATTTAGAAAGGGATCGTCTGTTTAATTCCTTGGATTACTCTTCAGTGATGGGGATGGGACCTCTCTTGATGTTCGACTACTTTCTTTCTCTCTCTTTCTGTCTCTGTCTCCTCTTCCTCCCTCCCTCCTTCCTTTCATCCTTCTTCCTTTCTTCCTCCCTCCTTTGAATTTGTGCCCACAGAAGGAACCCGTGTCTCCTGACACTTTGTCCAGTTGAACCGATCAGAGCTCCAATCTCAAGAAGTCAGCAGGTTTGTTGGAGTCCAAAGCTGCCCAGCCCTCTAAGCATTCCAGACTGGGCTTTGTGAAGATTTCCTGGAAGAAATGTCACATCCATTATTTTCAGTCTTCGCTTTGCAAAGGTTGCCTGGAGAATGTCACTGAACACCAAATCTAACCATTCTGTGGTATTTGATATAAGAACAAATGAAACAGTCTATAAGCTTAGACCTCCCTAAAATAAAGATGTTGAATAAATCCAGCAAATATGCTGAGCCATGTGAGAGCTTTCATTCCTAACTTAATGGGTTGCAAGCAAAGTGTCCAACTCTTCCAAATACACAGTTCAAGGTTATGATACAGTTGTTGAACCTGTGGATGGAATAAGTCTGGCCAAAGAATGGTTGGGAAGAGTTTTAGGTGACTTAAAAATGACCCTTGACCTTAAGAGAGCTGGCACAAGGTAGACTAGGAAACTCTTAACAGTTCCTTGGGGAATCAGCTCGAAAGCCTTACAGAACTTTCCTCCCCCCGTCCCTGGGATGAGTATGGTCTTCTCCTTGGGGCTGCCCACCATGCTCATCTCATTGTATGAAATGTTCTGGTCTGTGGCCTGTCTTCCCTAAAGAACCACAAATGTCTCAAGGAGGAAGTGATTCCATGCCATTGCATCCCCAATGCCTAATGCAGTAACACTGTGAGCCCTTCATACAAGTGTGTTCCTCATGAACCTCCAAAGCCTCAAGCACTGAGAGGACCATCTCACAGGTGAGGGGGCAGCATGTTTCCAGGAATAAATACAAGGCCTGGAGGGGCACACCGCATGCTCTCCCAGCCCTCCTCTGCTTAGAGGACCAGAGTGGACTAAAGTGGAGGTTGGAGAAAATGAAAAATGAAAGCAAAGACCCCAGCAAAGAAGCTGATAAGCTTTGACTTTTGAGACCCGAATGTCCATGTAATGTTAACCCTAACTGGGGGTCACTTTTTGACTTGGGGATACTGCAAGCTCTTCTGCAAGACCAGAGCCCTTGGGGGGATATCCCACTTCCTGTCACCAACCAGAGTCCAGAATGACTGCTTTGAATACAGACTGGAATCTAAGTTAGAGAACCACCCCCCAAAGGGAGCTGACCCTGAGAGTACCTTTATGGGAAATCTGATTTTCCTGGAGAAAAAGCACATACAAACCAGGTATTAGAGATTTTGGCATCAGAGCAGAGTAGAAGTCAGGATTCGGTGTGTGACACAGACTCTCTGGAACTCAAAGACCATCCTGTCCCAAAGTGTTTCTCTCCAGAAGTGGTTCTCTACCCGGCAACATTTTGGGTATTGGAGGCAGTCTCTTTTTTTATTTTAGTTTATTTAATTTTTTTTGAGAGAGAGACAGAGAAGGGGAGGAGACACACACACACACACACACACACACACACACACACACACACACGCAGAGAGAGAGAGAGAGAGAATTCCAAGGAGGCTCCACACTGTCAGCGCAGGGCTCAAATTAATAATCCTCAAGATCATGATCTGAGTCAAAACCAAGAGCTGGACCCTCAACCAACTAAGCAATTCAGGTGCCCTTAGTTGTAGTAATCTTTGGGTGAGGAGATGCTACTGGCATTTAGTGGGTGCAGCCAAGGGCACTAGAAGACCTACAGTTCATGGGACAGTCCTGCAGAACAAAAATTGTCCAAATTGCACATGATTTTTAGAAGTCCTACCAGACCTTTTTTGTGGCAGAATTCCTCTTTATTCTGACAACATCTCTGTTTCACCTGTACAATTGATTCTATTAATTTGTGTTCTGCTCTGTTCGAGAATTATGTTCCGTAGAGCCACCAAAAACACTGAGTTAGTGAAACCAAACCACGGCTCCTAGGAAAAATGCAGTCAGGTCCCTATGAGCCTCGGGTCTTAACGTTTTCATCAACCCATCAATACATACCCTTGTTTTATGTCTGTTTAAAGACACCTGATTTAATATTTATGGCTGACTCGTTAACATCAAACTCACAGCCAACGGCACTATAGTTCATTCCTGAGCAAAGCTTACCCAACACGCGTATTTTCTATGTCAGGCAGAGCAGAGCCTCCTTGTACTTAGAAGAGTTGACAGAACTTCAACACTATGCCTGAGGACCATTTTCAACAGCAAAATCAATTAACAGCTGTTAATTTCAGCTCAGGTAATGATCTGCGGTTAGCTAGTTCGAGCCCTGCCTTGGGCTCCACATTGACAATGCAGAGCCTGTTTGGTATTCTCTCTCTCTCTCTCTCTCTCTTTCTCTCCTCACTGCCCCTCCCACATGTGCTCTCTCTCTGAATATAAATAAACATAAAAAAGAAAGAAAGAAAAGAAAGCAGAGCCTTGCAGTCTCACCTCAGCTGGGAACGTGCACAACCCAGGACTCAAAGTTTTCACTGCTGTGTACATGTTCTGAAATGCCTGCAAAAGCACCACAGACATCAGTTTGGGGGCCACAAATACATTTTAGCAAGTAACAAGTCACATATATGCAATCCATGAATCAGGAGCATCGGCTGCATAGGCAAAGCATTATTGTACCGTTTTAATTTAGACTGAGCTTTTCAGAAATGCACAGGCTATGAATACCCAGCGACAGTTGTACTTAGGGTTGGCCCTTCACCAAAGTTACGCGATGTTTTGGAACTTATGTCCCTGAAGGCAGTACTGCTAACGATGTTTGAGCCTCCAGAACAACACGTTATCATCGCTCTGCATTTGTAGCAACGCCATTTGTGCGATTGTCTGTGTGGGTGTAAACAACTGTCTGTCTCCTTGTGCTGTCTAGCACAGCTGCGAGTGAGTCTTGATATGTAGCGACACATGGGATTTCAGTGCAGGTCAGGGTCTTTCAGGTTAATTGTATCTCCATTTCTACCCCCCATCAGGACAATAGAACCCAATCCATCTAGTTACTGTATGCCTGCCATCTTATATTTTATTTTTGTGTAGAATGTGTTACAATCCCTTTTTAAACATAACAAATGGTGATGTTTTCACAGTTGAAGTATAATGTAATTTTCCTAAAATACTCATGCATTTTTGTTTGGCTTTGCATCCCACTTCTTTTCTCTGAGTTATCTGGTGCCCTCAATTCATTCTTTTGATGGAGAGTGATGGCGGTCACACTCCAGATGCTTGGAAATGTCTTCGTTTAACACTTGGGCATAAACTATCACATTTTAAAGGAATGTGATATCCCGGGTCAAAACATACTTCCCCTCAACATTCTGAGCATAATATTCCACTATCTTTTATCATCCATTTTTCCCGTGGAGAAACCTGTCGTCACCTTGTCACTTGTTTGCAGGTAAGCTGTACCTCCTGTCTGGTGAGATTTGTGGATCTCTTCTTCTCCCTGGTTGCTCTCAAGATTTTCTCCCAATGTTTGCTGTATCGTTTAGATGTATCTGGTATGGACTGATTTTTTATTCATCTTGCTCAGCACTCAGTTTACACTTTGTATCTTGGGTCCGTATAGGTTCCTAATTTCTGGAAGCTTCTCTTGACCTTTTATCTTCAAATAGTGACTCTCCAATCACCATTACAATATACTTACATAATAATACATAATGACATACTATATTTAACATATACTATGTAATAATATGTGTGATAATTTTTATGTAATTTAATAAATCTGCCTGATTTTATTTAAAGAACTGACTCAGAAGATTATGGGGACTGGCAGGTCTGAAAGCTGGGCAGCTTCACAGACTAGCAGCTTCTCAGGTAAGAGCTGATGTTGAAGAGTTTTGAGTCAGAATTGAGAAGAAAGGGGTTAGGTGAGGGCCCAAGTAAACTTTACTTGTTGGAGTCTTGAGTCAGAATTGCTTCCTCTGTTTGACTAGGAGTTTGTTTGCTTCTTTTACTATCTGGCTCTGTGCTCTCTCTTGCCTTAAGGCAGTTTTGCCTCTACCTATCTGCTCAAGGTTCTGTCCCAAAGTAACGTTAAGAATATATTGTCCCTGTCCCTCACCCAGTGGTGACTTGGTCCACACCCTGCTGGTGAAGCAGAGTCTGCCTCTCCTTCATTCCTCAAGATGTGGACCATAGGCAGAAACCAGTCATGGCTCCCTCCCTTTCCTTCCCCTGGCTTTAAAGCAGGAAACTGGCCCCCCTCCCCCCTCCCCACCTCACACAGAACGTATTTATTTTCCACTAATGTACAGCAAGAGGGCAGCCAGGCACCTCTTCCCGCTTCCTTACCTGGAGTCAACAGCCCCACCATGTTTTAGTTCCATGAATGTGGCCATGTCATCTGAGTTCAGCTGAGTTTCGGTTCTGGAGATGGACAACTTGATTTTCGACTCTGGCTATGACTTTGATGTTTTTTTCCTTTTTTAATAGTTAACTCTCATTGATACACATAAAATGTATGTATAGTCACTTTGGTTTGAAGAAGAAGAAAGAGCCTCAAGGCATACACGCATCTACTGTGCCCCCTTGACTAATGTGCTCATGACACATTTATTAAAACACTGCTTTGGTCATGTCTGTTTTCCGTCAGAGCTGGTTTGATTACTATCTTTCAGTCTAAGAAACAGAAACACATTCTCTTAAAGTAATGAGAGTTCATTGGTACGATACATCAGATGCCGTTAAGCACAGAACCTGCGAGGAGGCCTGAATGCGTCCATGAAAGTAAAGCAAGACTTGTGTCCTCTCTTGTGTCCTCCCCTAACCCGTTTCTTCTCAGCTGGGCCCTTTCTCTGTTAGCCGTGGTCATGTCCACTGTCCTCCCCATTGGCTGCCCTTCATGGTTTCTGCCCATCCACAGTTTCTCCGGCCACGCTGCTTTCTGATTACATCCTACTCTCCCAGCATCTCTCGAACTTTGTTTCATTCCACCATCTATTCCAGTCTTTCCCATCTTACCTTCAAGCTTCTCAAAAGAGATATCATTGGCTCGTTGACGTTGCCAGCAACAGGAGCAGAATGCCCTGCTAGATAGAGTTCTCCTGAAAAGCCACATTCTCAGCCACTCACCTTTCTCATGCCCAGACATGATTGTGGTCCCATCAGTAGTTGCCAGATCTACAGGGTTTTACAACCTGAAGCGTTGAAATCTAGGTACAAAGCAGTCTTTACTTCTTCACTCAGAAAAGCAGTGTGGATGCAGCAGGCACTTGGAAAAGAAAAAGCTATGTGGTGCAAGCTGGCCTCAGTCCCCCAGGTCCCCAGCCCAACGTATCTACAATTACGCTCATGGTAATTGATGGTTCTTTGCAAATGTCATTATAGGATTCCTTTTATCTATTAGCAAATCTCAATTTTTCGAGTCGTATTTTTTCCTGTGAAATTATACCCTTGGGAAATGTGCATTTCATAGGACTGCAAAATACACATAAGTACTCTTCAAAATCATGAATGCTGACTCCAGAATGAGATGCACAATTGGCAGAAAGATGAGAAAAATTCTAAGATAAAAAATATACCTGCATATTTCTTCAAGTACCCTTTGAGCATTTATGTCCTAAGGCAAATCTGATTTTCTTTACACTAGTTTAAGTTATCATTTAATTTTCTTATCTGAGGCCATTTCTTAGGGGGTTTTAATTTAACAGATAACATCCACCTAACCAGCCATTTGTACTTCTTTTTTTTTATGTTTTTGTTTTTGTTTTTTGTTTTTTTTTTTTACTTATTTTTGAGAGAGAGAGACAGCATGAGCAGGGGAGGGTCAGAGAGAGAGGGAGACACAGAATCCGAAGCAGGCTCCAGACTCTGAGCTGTCAGCACAGAGCCCAACGCGGGGCTCGAACCCACGAACCGAGAGATCATGACCTGAGCTGAAGTTGGACACTTAACCAACTGAGCCACCCAGGCGCCCCCAGCCATTTGTACTTCTAATGAGCCACGCTACCACAGGCAAACAATTGCCCCAGATAGCACTTAGAAACCTTGTGCCAGTTGGGGTGCCTGGGTGGCTTAGTCGGTTAAGCGTTCGACTTTCGCTTAGGTCATGATCTCGTGGTTCATGGGTTTGAGCCCCGCGCCGGGCTCTGTGCTGACTGCCAGCTCAGAGCCTGGAGCCTGTTTCAGTCTGTGACTCCCTCTCTCTCTGACCCTCCTCTGCTCATGCTGTCTCTCTCTCTCTCTCTCTCTCTCTCCTAGAAATAAATAAAAATATTAAAAAAAAGAAAGAAAGAAAGAAAGAAAGAAAGAAACCTTGTGCCAGCAAATGAAAATATGCTCACAGCTGGGGACCTATTTTCCCCATCCCTAATCAAAAGCTGAAGACTACTGAAGACCATTCATAAGGCACTTAAATTCTACTTTCTCATTAAACATACTCTGTGTGTAAAAAGTCATTATAATGTTGGTTACTCTGCTAGAAACTCCCTCAACTTCCGATATTATTTCTGCTAATTCCATCCCCTCTGTGGTGAGATGGTGGTAGAAGAGTTACCATCTGTTCTCTCTAACGAGATGAGGCAATCTTTCGTCCATATTCCATATCTGGCCATTGGCTCAAACTCATGTTTGTAAAATCCACATGAAACAAGGCCCAAGGCACCTACGTGGTGCCTGAAAGGGCTTAGAAGGTCTGACCATGCCACACAGAGCAAGGAGAATTCCTGGTAATATGGTAGACTGAGTATTGGACTAAGTTTTCCCACGAAAAGTAATTTTAAATGCTGGTGAAACTAACAGCCACACACACACACACACACACACACACACAAATATTGATGAGCCACAAGATAGTGAGAAAGTCTGAGGCCAAAATCTAAGTGGAAGTTGCAAGCTATAACAGGAGAACTGTGCTTTAGCCTCTGGCCTGAGGGCATTTGCCAAAGTAGGAACTTGAGAGGTGATTTTAAGTTCTCATTCAGGCATGTGGC
This sequence comes from Crocuta crocuta, assembly GCF_008692635.1. Classification (NCBI taxonomy): domain Eukaryota; kingdom Metazoa; phylum Chordata; class Mammalia; order Carnivora; family Hyaenidae; genus Crocuta; species Crocuta crocuta. Next base: position 4,004,620 of record NW_027527624.1, read on the forward strand.
CTGGAGACAAAGTGGGTGGTCTAATAACAAACCTTCCCCTCATAAAGTTGGGACCCCAACGGGTTCCACTTTTGGTTTAAGGATTAACTGGAAGAAAATTTATCACCTCCCCCACCGAAGACTGCAGGGAAAGTTGCTTTGTTGCTTTGGCAATAAGCAAAGCAGAGGAAAAGAAGAGGAAAAAGAAAGAAAGGAAAAGAAATGGTAACGACAAGCTGACTTTTGCAGACTTTTAACCCAAATTCACAAAGGCAAATTCAAGCAGTGTATTTAGTTTAAAGACTGTCCAGATTGGGATGGCTCCCAGGGACCTGGCAAAGCCTATCTGGAAGAACTTGCTTTCATTCTAGACCTTTAAACAGTTCCCATAATTAATTCTTGAAGAATAAGGAACCATGAACAGCAACCAACAGTTCGGAGTAAAAATTAAAGCCAAGTTTGAAAATATCTGCAAAGTAAAGGAAGCTAAAAAGAACTACAATGTGTACTTGTGAGAAAGCAAATAAAGCTTTTAGATGGAAATGGAAAATATAATTGGAAATAAAAAATCAATAGACAGGTTTAATAGCATATTAGATACAGCTGAGGAGACATGGAGATTAGCATGAGTATATGTGGAAAAATCTCAGCCATTAATATGGGAAATATTGCCTGTGCTCTATTCTCTGTTCCTTCCTGGAACTCTTACTATTTGATTTTTATAACTGAAAAATATTCACTAACATCCAAATATTCAGAGTTCCCAATGGAGAGGACAGAGGATGGAACACAGGCAATATCTGAAGTTTTCCAGATATTGTGAAAGATCAAAGCGTATTTGCAGGAATCCAAATGAATCCCAAGCAAGGTAAATAAAGATAAATTGATACCTAGACACAATAGCATGCAACTGAAAGCCACAAAAAGACAAAGTATACTCTTCATGGAAGCACAAAGCCGAAGTGTGAGCATAAGAACATCATTGAGATTGACAGATGACTTCTGAACAGTTATGATGGAAGCTGAAATGGAGTATATAGTCAAGTCTGAGTTATTTATTCCTTGAAAACAAACCACCTCAAAACCCACTGGCTTGAAACAATGATGATCATTGCACTCAAGAATCTGTGATTTGGGCAAAGTGTGGCAGGAATGTCTCATCTCCATCCCATGAAGTATCAGACAAGGAGTTTCTACTTGGTGCTGAAGGATCTCCCCACAGTACAGCTCACTCATGTGGCAGGTGAGTTCTTGTAATGCGAGGCTCCCCACAGGCTGCTTGGTATTCCTAACAGTATGGTGTTTGGGTTCCAAAAGCTAGCATTGCAAGACAACAATGGAGAGGTATGTGGCATTTTTGTGACCTGTTCTGAAAAGTCCTATCACCTTCTTTCCATCACCCTTTATTGGTCAAGCAAATCACAAGCATGTGCAGGTTGAAGGAAAAGGGACAGACTTTACCTTCAACAGAAGAGTGACAAGTTTTCATAAGGTTGTGCAGGAGGAGAGATACTTGACCAGCCATCTTTAAAACATGCAATTTGTCGCAACCTTCATTTGGCACAACAATTCACATCCTTCCCACATACAATATATAGTCACGCCCTCCCTCCAAGACCTCAAGTTCACCCTACAGCATAAGGCTTAGGTTTGAGGTTCAGAATATGGTCTCCTAAATCACATCTAGGTGTGTGCGTAAGAATTGAGTATAGTTCCTCAGATATAGTTCTTTAAGAATCATTCCGTTCACTCTTAAAAAAAACATGAATTAAAGAGAGAAGATATCTCACTACACACATGCCCAGCATACGATAATGAGACAGGCATAGGATAAGCACTTTAGATATTACTGTTCAAAAATGATAAGATAAAAGGTACATAGCTGTCAGTGATCCATAATAATTCTGAAACCCAGCTCGGCACATGTCGTCACTTGCTTAATTAGCACTAAATCCTATTCCTTGGGGACATCCTCCGAAGTTCTTGATTCCTCTTTCTGAGTTGTCTTTCTCTTTCTCTTGAAAGTAGCCCATATTTGAAGCTGGGTAGTTTTCTCAGCCCAATTAATAGAAGTTTTGTGGTTTAAAACCCTCTTTTTATTTTGTTGTATGTCTGAGTTTCTTTAATCCACTCTGGAGGTATTTATTTCAAAAAATTGTCTTTAAAACATTGTGGGTTTTCTATCAACCTTATTGGGGTTTCCTCTGCCCGAAGACAAAAGCCACAAAGACACGATTCTTCAAAATAAGCCTTTTCTACATCTCCTTAAACAGCTGATGGACAATGCCCTTAAGATTCTTATAAGCCCTGTTGTTTAATGGAGAAAATCTATAAGACAGGCATTCCCTTAAGATCCTTGGAGGCCCTCAGAATCACAGAAAGATTCTAAAAGGTATGGAGTTGGATTTTTATGATGTCTGTTAAATAAACCTTATAATTCCACTTTGGGTTTACTCTTAGCCTCAGGTTCTTTCTTACTTTGAAAATCGTTTGAGGTCTGGAGAAGCTGGGAAAGCCTTGGCTCCGTTATATTTTAACAGTTCAGATCTTCAGCTCACATCTCTCTTCTTGCATTTTGTCATAGACAATAAAGAGGGAGAAGTTCAATATTGTGGAAATCTCCTTTTCTAAATCTTTCAGTTTATTAGGTATATTTACTGTTCCCTTTACTGCTTCAGATGACAGGATTGCAAAAACTCTCCACCACTCACTGCTTATCAAGGATTTACTTCTCTCCAGCTTCCACTAATGTTCTCTTTTAGGTCTTTTAGGCTCTTATTAATGCTCTTCTTAAAGCCTCTCCAGCTTGTACCTGCTACTCAGTCTCAAAGCCAATGTCAAAGGTTTTCAGGTTCTTTTATGGAAGTAGTCCACTCCAGGTACTAAACCTGTTTCTGTTTCCTATTGTTGTAGAACCACCCTCAAAACTTAGTAGCTTAAGGGGCTCCTGGGTGGCTCAGTCGGTTGAGCGTCCGACTTCAGCTCAGGTCATGATCTCATGGTTCGTGGGTGCGAGCCCCACGTTGGGCTCTGTGCTGACAGCTAGCTCAGAGCCCAGAGCCTGCCTCTGATTCTGTGTCTCCCTCTCTCTTTGACCCTCCCCTGCTCATGCTGTCTCTATCTCATGCTCATGCCATCGACCCACTTTCAAGATTGCTTGTTCAAGGAGCTGACTAGCCCACCTTTAAAGTCACGATCACTGCATCATGCTTCAAGCTCAGCTGCCAAGACCAAGCCTTGAAATAATCATTGGATTAAATATCAGAGAAATTTATTCTCCCACACATCACAGTCCATTTTGGCAGAGTGTCACTGCCTCGTATGGTCATTCAGACACACAGCTACCTTCCATCGTGCTGTTCTGACACCATCGAGGGTATTCTTGTTGTCCATGTGGACAAAGAAAGCTCAGAAGCTTCTGTGTCAATAGTCCAGCCAGGAAACAGGGTGAAAGAACATGAAAGAGCCCAGGTTTGATGCTTCAAGCTCAGACTTGGCAGCAGCATGTAGTTCTTCTCGTGGTTTATTTCTAGGAACTTAGGAAAATCGCCACATAAAACTACAAAGGAAGCATGAGTGTAAACCTGGCTGGGGAGCCAAGTACCCAGGTAAAACTCTGTGACTGTGGAGGAAACTGAGAAAGGGTTTTGGTTGACAATTTCAGTCATTGCCGCAATCATTAACCTTGAATGGGTCCTCGGTGCTGCCCCATAATCCTGCCACACATAGTTAACCCATTACGTCTCCCACCCTTTTGGATCATTTGTGACACCTTCATTCTCTCCGCATGAATGGCCTGTTCTTCCCACATCATTGCTCTTGAGACTGGACTTGGTTCTTACTTGCTGAGAAATTTGAAGTAATCAAAGGGACTTCCTGAGGCTCCTGCCATATCCGTCTTTGGTCACTAGCATGCATCCTGTATGAAGGCTCTATGTCCCCAGCTAGGAAAGACTGTTCCACTTGCCCTCCAGCCCCCATTCCTTATCACCTACTCAGGGACATCAGTCCAACAGTGCTCTCTTCCCTCTCCCCATATCATCAACTTTTCCCTCTTTCGGATTGTCGCCGAGTGTGCTGGTTTTTCTCCCAGAATATGAACCTTCACCTTGACACCCACTTTCCTCTTCCAACCACCACCAAATTTCTGTTCTTCATTTTTTTGTTATTTTTTTATTTATTATTAAAGCATAGTTGACATACAAAGCAATATTAGTTTCAGGTAGACAAACATAGTGTTTTAGCAGTTCCATACATTTGATAGCCCAAAACAAGTTAATTGTCCTCGCTACCACCGATTTCTCTCTTGCCATTCTCATTTGAATCAAGTCTGGTCTGGCTCTCATCTACACTCCACAAAGGCTCTCTTCTCAGGAGCATTGAGCAAGTCCATGCTACAAAATTCTGCAATTGTTCTCACACCTCATCTTCTGTGACCGTCAATATTCTATGATCTACCTGCTAACCCTCCATTCCCCCAAACATTTCCTTCACTAGATTTCTAGGTCTTTACACTTGCCTGATTTTCCTGATCTCTTAGACCACACTTCAGTCTTCTCTCCTGGTTCTTCCCTTTCACCTGACATCCAAATATTTCAGTGTCCCAGAGTTCAGGCTTTCATCTTTCTCATTTCTCTCTTTTCACAATCTCTTTCAAACTCCTGGAAGTGAATGTAATCTATATGCAAAATCTTTCAAATGGATATCTAGAGCCTACACCCCTTTTTTGAATTTCAGATTCACTTACCTACCTGCTTACCATGACTCCACTTAATATCAACAGGTATCTCAATCTTCACCTGTTCAAACCAATCCTCTAATGTTTTCCCTAAATCTACTCTTTTCCTACTCTCTACCATCTCAGAAAGTGAAAATAGCATTCCTCCACTTGTTCTGGCCAAAATATTTTGCGTTATCATTTACTACTAAGAATACTGCTGAATCTACCTTCAAAATAAACAACGGATCTGTTCACTTTTCATAGTCTCCTTGGCTACCACTCAAGTCCAAGCCACCATGATTTCTTGACTGGATTATTGTAGCACGACTGGACTTCTTGTTTTTACTCTTGACCCATCACAATCTTCTCAACACTGCAGCCAGAATGTCCTTACTGAAATGAGAGCCAAATCATACCATACCTTCCCTCAAAACCTGCCCATGGCTTCCTATCCTCAAATATATTTGCATGGCTTCTCTCCATCCCTTTCTTTAGATCTTACTTAATTATTATTTTCTTAGTAAGAATTCATCCTAGACTTATTGAGGACATTCTCTAGATACTATATCTAAAATTGGATAAAACAAACCATAAACTACTTGGATGTCACATTCTTCTCCTGCTTTGTTTTTCACCTTAGCACCTAACCATTGCACGCTATAGATCAGTATTTCTCAGACATGAATATGCCTACTAATTGCCTGTGGATCTTGTTAAATTGAAGATTCTGATTCAGCAGATTTGGGTGGGACCAGAGTTTCTAACAAGCTTCCAGATGATGCTAATCCTTCTGGAATGTTCGCCACACATTGAATAACCAAGTTTCATAGAAATAAAATGTGAGCCACATATGTCAGTTGCAACTTTCCAGTAGCCACATTTAAAAACTAAATAAGCAAGATATTCATTATTTATAGTAACATTTTAATTTTAGTACCATATTTTAGTTAATCCCATATATCTTTATAAAAAGCATTTTACCATATTAATAAGTATTAATAAAACAAGTATTAATAAGATACTTTACACAATTTTAATAGTATACCTCCAAAACCCAGTGTACTCACAGCATGTCTCACTTTGTGGCCACATTTCAAGGCTCAGTAACCACAGGTAGCTAGAAGCTACCATACTGGATAGATCCAGACTTTAATTAGTTACCCTGCTTTTATCTTTCTCCCCTTCTAGAATGAAAGCTACCTAAGGACATAAGTTTTTGTTTTGCCCATTAATGTATCCCTCCTGTGCTTTCTTGAATAATTGGATTAATAAGTATCTAGTGTGCTGAAAGAAAATGCTGAGTTAACTATTTTATTTTCCAGAATCTCCCAGAGAAAGTAAACTCTAGCCACCCACAGTGATAGCTTGCCTTTATTGGCCACCATCGCTTCCATGACCCATGTCCATATTCCCTTCCCAAGTAAGTTACTTGCAATAGAACACTTATCTCAGCATCTGCTTTGGGGGAAACAAACAAATACATTGGCTTCCACCTATCCGTTCACTTCTCCTGGATTCAGCTGGTTATGGGTCCTTCTTTCTCAGATTTCCTCACACGGCTGGATGAGGGCCATGACTCATTTGCAAAAGAGACATGGGACAAAGTTTAATGCTCAACATAGCTTCTCATTGAGCTGACATTTCTCCATTCTCCTTTCCCACCCACTACCAGATTTCAAAGAAAGCAATTTGTTAGTTAGAAATTACCAAAATATTACCCAAGGCCCATTAACATGCCTGGAAAAGTTAAAAGTGAGTTACACATCCCAGGAATTCCTGAGGAGTGACAAGGCTTCCTTTATGTTTTGTTCTGGTATTGACAACTAAGAGAAAATGCACACAAAACAGTCCTTGCCATAATTCAGCCTCAGGCTAGCTAGGGCTGGACAGTACCATTTCATCTTAAGTGACAGACACAAAAAGCCTTTTATTTAGGATGACTTCTCCAAAATCAACATTTTTGAAATGGTGCCCATTCTCATAGCCTCCTTCTCTGAAGCATAAACATTGTAACCACCTCTCTGAATCTCAGGAGGTAGGCCACCGGGTCTGGGTACAAAAGCTGTGTTCCAGTATTAAATGCTAGATCAGATATCGGCTGTAATCCCAGGGGTCTTTTAGTCCTGTATAGCTGTCTGAAAGGGAAACATTTTTTTTTCCAACATAGCAAATTCTGTAGCTCTGAAATTCTGAGTTCTGGATCGGGTTTGTTTTGATAATGCATACCTCAGCTTCTCCAGAGAAAGTTCCTCTCAGTAGTGAAATGATGGCTTCAATTAGACTTGGCTACACCAGTCAAAGCCTGCCATTGTGATTCAATGGGCTGTCGATGTTTTATTCTGCCACCTTTGACATAAATTGTTTTTTGTCTGTGGCTCCGCTCCAGCTCTGTTCCATGGAAGCCATGCATGAGGGGAAATGTGCCCCTTGCACAATAGAACTATTGATGCCTTCTGAATGGAATGGTGCCCATATCCCTCTTAGTACCTACAGATCCCTCTCTAAAAGGAGAACCCTTCATCTCACTTCCCCCCACCACAGTAAGTCCACATGTCATTGCACAGTGCCGGGCTAAGCCAGGTGCCCCAGAAACTCTAAGAAAAGACACTACAAGCTGACTTCTTATGATGCTGCCTGAAATATTAGAAAAGCTTAGAAACAGAGAAGAAACTGAACTTTAAAATTGTAAGCAATGGGTATCACTCCCCTGCTACTCTTCCAGGAGCAGAAAAGCCATTATCTGTAGAAAGTGTTTTAGATAAAAATATGTTTCAATTCTCAGGAATGATTCCTCGACTCATTTTCTCATCTCAAAAACCATCTCCCTTGCCTCCCTCAAGTTTCTGTTCAAATACTCAAATGTTATTCTCTCAATGAGGTCTACACAGACCATTTGATTTGAAATTGCAAAATCAATTCTTCCCCCTTCTCCATGCTCTTTCTTTTGCTATATTTATCATCTTCTAATATTTTATATAATTTTCTTATTATGTTTATTGTCTGTTATATTTAGAGGAAGCTCCATGAAGGAAGGAACCCCTATGAGTTCTGGTCAAGCACCTGGAATAGTTTCTGCCCAAACTAGCACTCGTAGATTGTTCTTAAATGGATGTGTGCATGCAAAAGTGAATTGAAGAACTGCTATGAATACAAGGAAAACACCATGATAGATGATTATGGATCAGAGTTTGCAAACTCAGATACCTTCAGGGGCCAAGGAGATATAATCCATGAGTGACGTGGACCAGGTATAAAACAATGGAAGGCGGTGGGATGGGGAGGGCTTGGAGAACACCCACTCCTCCTAAAGGCATTCAATTCAATTTAGAAAAATTCTCTGCCAAGCAAAACACATCTGCAAATTGTATGAGCTTCCACATTATGATTTCTATAATTCTATGTATTTTCCAGCATACCCAAATTTTCTTCCTTCTGCTTTTAATTCTTTCCAAACTTCCTATCTCAGAAAGTCAAAATACTATAAAATCAGACTCAACTCTAATAAAATTGATGTTCCATTTTAACGTGATCCCATTTCTGGTTCTAATTAAAAAGTTATGAATAAGAGTTGAATAAAAGACTTAAAATCTATTTCATGTGTAAGAGGCACCTCCCAGTATCTGCATTATTGTTTATAGAGGTATAGATGGAGATCCAGACTAGTCTAACTTATTCTTTATTTCTCTCTAAATTGCTGTGTGAGCTGGGATCTTTCATTTAACCTCTCTGGATCTCGTTTTTCTCATCAGTGGAAGAAATACTGTGTTCTTCTAATTTTAGGATTCTATATAGATTTTACTTCCCCTCCTTGCCCCAAGAATCTAAAACCTGACATATTTTAGTTGCTGATGTTGAAAAGTGAAGTGGTGTAAAGTGTTTTGTATTGGGCCATTGTTGTATGATTAGGCTCTTGCTGGGTAAGAAACCAGCACAAAACCTCAGAGCTATACACTCGACTCTGCAGGTTGCCAGGATGGCTCTGCTTCATATGTCCCATGCTGGCTACCAGAGGGTAGGACAGTGACACCAACATCAGATGGCAAGTTGTAAGCCTCTGTCCACATCACAATGAGACAGATGGTCCTGTTGGCCTTGAAAAGCAAGCTGCCTCTGGGGGGAAAAGGCCATGTAGCAATGGCCTGAGAGTGGTCTCCCTCCAACAGACAGCCAGAAAATTGGGACTCAGCCCTGCAACCGCAAGGAGCTGAATTCTACCAACAAGTCATGAACTTAGAAGAAAAATGTGTGGCTCACCTTGAGAATGCAGTTCCGGCCAGCACCTGATTTCAGCCTGTTTGCACACTGAGCCAAAGATCCAATAAACCTTGATCCAGACTCCTGACACACGGAAACAAGGAGATAATAAAAGGATGCCATTTTAAAGCTGCTAAGTTTGTAATAATTCATTATTCAACAATAATGGACATTAATACAAAAGGATGTTATGAGCTCATGGCAATATTTTAGGTTTACCAAAATTAAACAATTAGTCATTGATTCAAATTTTGTTCAAATTTGAATCAAAGTCAAAATTGCTTCAAAAATTAGTAAGTGATGAGTATCTGAAAGCACCTAGACGCGAGAGGAAACAGTAGTTCGTAAGTCACACCCCCATCTCCTGCCTCCACTGCGCCCTCCTATTAGCTGTGACTCTTTTCCCTGGCTGCTCTCCTCCCTGTCTCCAGCATCCCACCCCCGCCCCACACCCCCCTCTCAAATATGCAGTCTCTCCATGTCCCCTTCAGTTTTAGATGACGTCACCACTTAATCTCAGCCACATGGAACAATAAATTCCATTTGTGTTTATGCCACTTTGATTTAGGGTTTCTGTTTCTTGGAATAAATCTCTTCCAGCAGTCATCCTTTCTCTCCCTATTTCCCTTCACAGCCAATATCTTAAAAACTTTGCTCCAGTTTCCTCCCCATTCTCAGCTCACTTGGATTCGAAGCCTTCCCCTTTATTCCAATGAGCTGCTGATGTCAAATTCCCTAAAGACTTTTGTTCTTCATGCGACAGTCACTTTTCAAAGCTTATTTTACTAGGTGCTTTGGAAGCTGTTAGCATTGGTGACCACTCTCTTTTCTGGAAATAAGCTCCATAGGCTTCTATTTTTCCTTATTTTTCTCCTTTAACTATGTAAACCTTTTGGATTTCTCGATTTCTGCTATTCCCTGAAATGCTGACACTCTGGGGTTATGGCTTGAGTCAGAAATGTGAAAGTTATGCCTCATTCCATCCTCTTCCTCGTCCCTTGGAACTAGTCATTTATCAAGTTCTATAAAGTCCACTTTTGAAAGATCTCCCAAATTTGCCTTTAGACCAATGATTCATAACCTGGGGTCTGCAAATCTATACAATTTGGGGATTCTGTGAATTTAAATGTGAAAAAAAACAGATCTTTATTTTCACAAACCTCTGACTGGAATCTAACCTTTCCTGCAGTATCAGTGCAGGTAACAAACCATAGTGGCATTTGAAGAATTTGTGACATCGCTACCCCAAAAAATCACATAGTTTTAGATCACATTACAGGTGTTACAGGTTCATCTGTGCTTATCACTACTTTGAAATACAAATGTTACTACTGCTAGACTAATGCCTTCTAATGCATTAATAAAGAAGCATATTTTTCTATAAGATCCCTTATGCTTTTGGCAACTATATCTCAAAAAAAGCTATAATTTTGTGATCAATGCATTGTATCTTATACTTTCAAAACTATTCTGAGAAGTGGCCCATAGGCTTCATTCAGACTGTCAGGGAGGTCCATGGAACCAAAAATGTTAAATATTCTAAATGAAATGGAAAGCAGAGGTACCCCAGCCGTCTTCACAGTAGAACTCGATCTACAAATGACCACATTTTTGCCATGGGCAGTACCTTGGAAACTCTACTTGAGATGAGAGATGTCTCTTCCCTACCCTCACTGTCTGGCCAGCTATTTCCCAAAACCCAACTTTCTCAGTGATGGCCATGACCACAGTAGTCAAGTGGGTAACGCTCCAGCATTAGATTCACCATGCCACACCCTACCTTGTGCCCCTGTTTGACTAAAGGGAGAAAAGCAAGAGTGAGCTTAAGTTTTTGTAGGGAACACCTAAGAACCCAGAACAGGGTGCCCTCAGTATCCATTTTACTTGTCAATTTTCTGTTTGTATTATTTCCCACTCAGACATCTGCAGTCATCCCAGAAACTCATGAATTTATGATACCACTAGTGTTTCGAAAGGCAAGTACCTCTCTTCCCAGATGTCATTTTGTATAAAGATTTTCCTTTTTCCGTACGAGTTCAAATAAACCAAGCCATGGATCTAATTTGAATGAAGACACAGACTTTACTTTCTGTCACACGCCAGCTGTTGTGAATAAATATTATGACAGCCTGAATGCACGATGTGTCTTGACGCTGCTAGGGACAAGGCCAGCTTCCACCCAAGAAGGGAGGATGAACCATACTGTTGGCCAACTGCCTTGCTCTTCTCCCCAGACCTCCATCAAACCATTTAGAAAAGACACCACAGTTCAATTTGCAATCTATCACAGGATCTTAGAATCAAAGAGGAGGCTGTAAATACCTATGATTATGTCTTATCATTTCATTCAAAACCCTGAGAGGTAAAAAAAAAAACAAAAAAAACAAAAAAAAAAAACAAAAAAAAACCATGTGCAGCACACCCCGGGGGGTTTTAATTTTACCTAGGAAAACTGAATATATTATGCTGGCCCCCTGGAGGGGTGGCTTGGTCTTAAGGATTCATCTGAGAAGTAGAAAAACCTTAGCATAAAGAAATAAGTTGTCAGGATAGAATTGAGAGATCACAAGGGGTAGGCATTTTCCTTCAGAACTTCTGTCTCTCTTTATATTACAAATGTAGTTCAAAGTCTATTTCTAGTCTTTATTTTTTTAAATTTTGTTAATGTTTTATTTATTTTTGAGAGAGAAAGAGACAGAGTATGAGCAAGGGAGGGGCAGAGGAGGAGACACAGACTCTGCAAAGCAGGTTCCAGGGTCTGAACCATCAACACAGAGCCGGATGCAGGGCTCAAACCCATGAAGCAGGAGATAACAACCTCAGCCAAAGTCAGAAGCTTAACCGACTGAGCCATATTTCTACTCTTTAAAAAGAGCTGTTCCATCTTGTGATGTAAATATGAACCAGTGTGTGTCAATTACTCAGCACCTACAAAGACAATTCTGCCTGGTCCAGACTGAACCTCAGCATCCTTCTCAACCCCATGCTCCTGGAAGTTACCATTTTGATTCAGAGCTATTAAGGAAGAGAAAACTTTGCGTGTCTTCTCTGCCTTAGGATTTTATAAGTGAGAGGAAACTGCAAGTGAGAAAAGATCAAAGAAAGAAGCCTTTTCCCCCTCACCATTTATCAAAGTCCTGACGGTCCAAAGACCATCTCAATATTTACCCATTCTTTTAATTTTTTCTTAAGGTTCTTAAGAAATAGTCCCAGAATCTGTAATGTTCTATAATGTTTGGTTCATTCCATTCAACAGCACATATACAACATACTGATTTGTAGAATACATATGTGAGCATTTCTATTATCTTTACTTGTTTTATCTTTTCAGCCTTTTTTTTTTTTTGAGAATTTATTATGTGCCAGGCTCTGCGCACAAAAATGCAATGACAAAATCCCTGTCATCAAGTTCCTCACAGACATAACTAGTTATTTAAAAAGTGGCTGAAGTACAATTTCTTTTTAAAATAATCTGTAGTTTCATGTTTTGGCTATTATTGAGAGTGCTGCTATGAACATTGGGGTACATGTGTCCATCAACCGACGAATGTATCAAGAAGATGTGGTTCATCTATACCATGGAATACTACATGGCAATGAGAAAGAATGAAACCTGGCCATGTGTAGCAACATGGATGNATGTGTGAAGACTATATTCTGAGGGCAGTGAGGCACCATGGTATTTTTGATGTATGGAATTATCAGGATCACTTTTTATTTCCAAGACAATTTTTGAAGCATATTATAAACTCTCACTTACTCATTTCCCATCTATCTGCCACAACGACTTGCACATAGTAGGTGTTCAGTATACACATAATGAATTCATCTGAATGTTAAGTGAGTCTGAAGGCTGCATGAGTGTTTAATAAAAAGTAAGAATATGGTTTCTGGAAACTAAAAGTCCACTCCACACTTTTGTCTCTGGTCAGTCCATTCAGAAACTTTGTGAGATAAAGAGGGAGAAATGTAAAATCAATTATTAAAGACTACTCAAACTGGGAGATTTGAGTCCTTAGACAATGCTACCCATTTGATATTGTGTCTTACCAGACTCCATCACCTCTACTCATTGGGTTATCTTGGAGTAAAGCTGAAAGTCTTGTAGACCCCATAGATGCAAATTTATTTCTTAAAGATAAATTGCCTCAAACCTCAAGGAAAAGTAAGTACATCTCCTCCCAGATGCTATGAAGTTATAAAGTCATAAGTATGCCAATATTGGAATTTCAAATAAAGAAGAATTTGTTGAGTAAAATTCATTAGAATCATTAACATCCATCTTCTTGTGTGTCCACTTTGGAATAATTATCTATTTAAGGCCTCAAGGTAAAGAACGATAAAACTCCTGAAAGACCCCCACTGAGGTATTAAGATGGAGAAACTTAAGATCTTATGCAAGATGACAGTAAGAGGATCAAGTCACGAATCCTCTCAAAGGGTTTATCGATATACTTTTAAATCTTTTTAATGTTTTATTTATTTCTGAGAGAAAGAGAAAGAGAGAGAGAGAACGTGAGCAGGGAAGGGTCAGAGGAAGAGGGAGACACAGAATCCGAAACAGGCTCCAGGCTCTGAGCTGTCAGCACACAGCCCAGTGTGGGTCTCGAACCCACGAATCATGAGATCATGACCTGAGCCAAAGTCTGACGCTCAACCGACTGAGCACCCAGGCGCCCCAATATGTTCTTAAATCTTAAAATTAAGCACAAGCACTACAATAAGAGATGACTCATGGTGTTTTATCTACCTCAACCCAATAATAAGAACTGATTTCTATTTAACATTCTCTGCTCTTTATACATTTAGGGGATTTCTTTCTCCTATGCTTTCAATTTATTTTGTTTTGTTTTATTTTATTTTATTTACTTTATTTTATTGGCTAGCAAATTTGTCTGACTTTACTGCAATCACATGAATGTGAGAGCATTATTTTTTTTCATTGGTTTGCTCATGCAATGATCAAAGCTTTCTAATGCCATGACACTGAACCCCTGGCACAGTGTTCTATACCCCATTAGAGTCCCAGAGGAAACGTAGACACTTGAATAGAAAGATGATTGAATGATGGAAGCTAGCTTGTTGAGTACACTTTTCTGAAGTTCCCCAATATGTGTAGTTTTAACTCCTAGAATGGCTGCCTTCACGGCCCAGAACACACGATAGATGTCCTCTTCTACTGGCTTGATTCCTCCCAGGAGCACAGCTCTAAGCCTTTATCCTAGAATGACTCTGTTCCAGAACAAAGCCTCTGCAACATCCCTCTGCTTGCTCCTCCTGGGAGTGCAACTCCAAGGCCACAGCTCCCTGTCCCTCAACTGCCTTAAGCATATTAATCATGTCCTATCAATCATATCATATCCTGGTAAAGCCTCAACTCTCATTCTAACTTGAGATGGACCCACCTCGCCTATTCCCAGCATTGCCTTCTCCTTTTATTCAGTTACAGCCCATGGAAGTAGGCACTAATTTAACTCATAGTTGAATAAATAAACTCATAGTTGAAGAAAATCAGGAGTTTGCCATCATAAATATGAGAAGGCTAGAATTTCATATAAAGAGGGCTCTGTTGGATAGTCCCTTCCTGTCCTATCACCTTCTCACACACCTGCTCTCTGCGTTCGCCATCCTGCTGTTTTCCTAGGTCACCCTGCATGGAACGCAGCAATATGGCCCTCTTGCCCTCTGGCTTTTGGATGGTTTGGTCCCATGCGAGGCATTAGCAGATGACCAGAAAGCAGGCGCATTTGATTCATTTAAGATCGGAGATAGCGGTGCATTTAATTCTCTGGCTCCTCCCTCCTAAGCAGTGGCTTGTCAAGAGTGTGTTCTTCCACCTAAAGCCACAACCCCTGCCTGGCTGAGCCCTCCTCCAGTCAAAGCTCTGGCCAATATAACTACCTGCTCTTTCCTTTGCCTCTCCTAACCTGGAGAGGTAAAGCCTCTCTTAATTGCTAAACCAAGGGTGCTTCCTCATTCCTTATTCATTTGACTCTTATCACATCTTGCAAATACCTCCTTCATCAATCTCTCCTCAATCTCCCCTTTTGAGTGCTCCATCAATTTCCTGGCAGGGCTCAGAGACAACTTACATTTGGGAAAAGTGCTTCCAAACCCAAGCACATTTGTGGATTGTTATTGAGTCAAAGCTCTACTCAACAGGAAAGCACACAACTGCCTTGAGAACAGCAGTTTAGTAGGGAAGCGTGAAGCCTGCTGCACTCCCTCCTGACTTGAACTTTATGGTTCAATTATATAATCTCAGAAATTATTTGTCTTATTGTGGTAAGTGAAAGCATGCTTTATTTCAGTGTTTGAATTTTAAGCAAACTGAGGGTACACTCTCTCTGCTTCTGATGTAACTTTAATTAGATTCTAGAATAGATATGCAAGCAGAACCATGATTCAAGAATATGTTAACTCTTCTCTACTACCGAATTTGCTAGAATTGTATATGTAATTGCATTGCCTACACTAACCCTTACACTCATTTGTACTTTTCTTCTAGTTTATAATCAGATTGGGGATATATTATGACAACAAATATTTTCTTCCATTGCCCTGTTTTCTCACTCAAGTTCAAATTGATTATTCAGATTATAATGTGAATCTCCTCGTGAACAAGATACGCCTTTGGTTCATTTTTCCAAACCTTTTGACAGTGACCCACATCACAACCTAGACACAGAAATACAGACACAAAGACAGAGGTGTGATTTACTTTACAAAAGTAATTATTGGTTCATTAGACAATAATTTTACTATGTGTGATAAATCCTAATATTCTATATGCTCTTCTGTTCAGAAAAATGTGCTAGTTATTGCCCATGAAAACGACTGTATGACTCCTTAGTTACTCTGACATTTAGTTTGAAATGCATAGCTTTATTTAAGTCCATTGAGAGGAAACAGGACAATGAAACAGACATCAAGTGAAGGCAAATGAAGACAGCACAAACTTGAGTTAGCCAAGTGAAAATTAAATAAAGTGAAAGTTTAATTAAACTTTTGAAAACTTATTTAAAGCAAATTCTTATTTAAATTATTAATATTTTAAATAATCATTTATAAGTATTAATATTTAATACTTGAAAGAAATGGATAACAATTTAATAATTTAAATAAGATTTTAAGTGAAGCTTATTTAGAGCAAACCAGTATTTACTATGGTAATATCTAATCATAAATAGTCCCTTGGGCACTAGAGTTATAGTCTCTTCTTTCACAAAAATAATTGTTACTATTATTATTTTCATTTCAACCTACATAATGAAACATGTTTTAATATGGAAGCTCTAAACTTGCCCATTGACCATTTTGGCTCCTTAAAAGAACACAGCAATGCACTCAGCCAAGCTCCTAAGGATTTAAATGAAGTGGAGATTTTCCAATTATGGAAAATCCAAAATTTCCAGTTATGGAAATGGCCTCCTCTGGTCAGTTACTGTATTATTTGTGACAAGCCCTGGTTCTCCACCTGTGGTAAGAAAGAACAATGCATATTCTCCAAAGGTCTCAAATCTCTCACTTCTAGTAATAAAGAATTCTCAGGAGATACACAAAACAATAAAACCTAAGTGAAAATTACACGGATTTTTATGCATTGTAAGTATACAAAATAGTGTGATAACCATTGGGGCTTCTCACCATTAGCCTGGTTCCCACTTTCTGGGCACATTCTGAACTGCATCAACTCCACATGAAGTAAGGCCTTGCAATTTGAATCTGAGCAGAAGAATCTACGTGCAAGTCCAGCTTGGGTAGCAGAAGAAGGATATTGTCAGTATTGGGGCAGAACCCACAGCATCTCTCAATGAAAATCGACCTTGGTTCTTTTAAGCCACTGAGATTTAGGGATTGCTTTTTTATCTCAGCATAACCTTATTCCCATTGTTATCTACAGATATAGAAACATTTTGTGTGAAGACCTCTTCTGTCTCTGCCCAGATCCTCCAAATAAATTTTCTCTTCTGAAGTGTTTGAAGCCACAAGAATTTAATAAAGGAGTTTTTAAAAGAAGCGATTTCACTCAGCCCCTCAAAAATATACAGAATATAATATACAGAAACCCTCTTGAAAAGAATTTCCAATGAGAAAGAAAATATTCATCAGATGACTTCACTTAGATTTCATAAAGCCAGACCTTCTACTTTTAAGCCCTCAAGCTGACCACCATTTTTTAATTATCTCTATTGAGAAGGAAAGATTGGACCATTTGATTCACATGGAAATGTGTTGGGGCCTTATCCATTAACCAGCCAGGAATCACCAGGCAGAGCTCACAAGTTACTCTTCTGCTCAGAAAAGTCGAGATTCCTTTGTTTGCATGATATCCTATCAGATTAAATATGTGCCATGCCATATCACATCCCAAGATTTTTTTAAAATACATTCCTTCAATGTTTCCTCACCAAACCAGATATCGACTTTCAAGCAAAGTTTACAGAGCCAAAACAATTGCAAAGTACCACCACATTAAAAGTTTCATTTAAATAAATGATCTCATCTCAAAGCTAGAAAATGTAACTAGAATTTTCCCTTTCCTAGCAGTGAAGAAACCACCTTCCAGATTCCTAAGAATGTGAAAACTCCAGTAGCTACATATAAAAGAAGTATTGACCGTCTGTGCTGGATATTTCTATCTATTCAAAGATATATTGAAAATGGCTTAAAAAATATGATCAATTGCTCAAATCACTTACCAAATTTGTCTCAATGTCTTACACATATATTTTTTTAATTTTTTATTTTTTTTCAAATAGTTTATTGTCAAATTGGTTTCCATATGACACCCAGTGCTCATCCCCACAAGTGCCCTCCTCCACGCTACACATATGTTTTTGAGGAGATATCTGTCATAAGCAGCCCTAATCAAGGACTTCGGTGGTGTTTGAGCTCTCAGAACACAAGTCTTTGTGGATGCTCTGTCTTCAAAAGAGAAAAGTAGAGATGACTTGGCAATTCACAAAAATTGTCTAAGCTAGTGGTACATATCAACTACAATAAATTTACTTACTAGGGGTCATAATTTTGTTAAGTTTGTAGCATCTAAGACAAGGCTCTTTGCATCTCAGAGATAAAAGACAATGAGTGATGTATGTTAATGTCTTTATAAAAAGGAAGCCAATTATCTTGATTACATAATGTGCCATACGCCCTTGGTCTTTGTACAACCTCTGTGGGAACATTTCAAGCTGTGTACATGCCTCGTTTGTAATTACAAGGAGCTCCTTCCAAACTGGAAAACCTAGTTGACTCTGAGGATATAGAAAAGCATCACAAGTGCCTTTCTTAAGGTTTTGGCTCCCGCAAAACCCCAAGTACAATCAGCCAACCACTTTCGCCCTTAACTTTCAAGCTCATGTGTGTTTTAAGGGAAATTCAATCCGTATGTTTCTGAATCATGGACACTGAACCCATTAAGATTTTTGTTTGGTAAGAACTTTCTAAATCCCAAGATGACTTATGAGACTTTTTATAGCCTGTTTACTTTGAAGCAAAGAAGTCACGTTTTGCTGAAAGTAAACAAGATTTAAAAGTAAGAAACTTTGAGGCTAAGATAAAACAAGAGTTCAGGAAAGTTTATGCACATCCAACCTGTACAAAACTCATTAGTTGATTCCTCCAATTTATTCTACCCGAAGCAGAAATAATGGCACCTTGGGCCCATAAATTGTTATATTCATAAACATAGTCTACAGTGTTTTAGAACAGCATGGCTCTTTTACTTGAGGCAATAGAATTGTGTTTTTATTCCTTTTTTAGTGGAAACATTTTCAAAAGTGAGTGTTGCTGATTTTGAGTTCTGTTTGTGTGATTTGATTTCAGTTTGTGTGTGGGTAAACTCTTATGTGCTCTTGGCAAAACCTTCATTAATTCACATGCTGTTAATTTGGAATTATGATGTGGAATAAAGTTTACCCAGAATTCAACTATGGAAAAGGGTTGGGGGACAAATTTACATAGAAGCAAGAATTGGTTAGAGTCTTACTTCACCTATTCACGATCAGAACTTCTTTAAAGTATTTAATGAGCGCTCCTTTTCACATAAACAATGTATACTTATTATAAATAACTTCTTTATTGAAAGAAGTTACTAAAATACTTTATTTGTCAAAATTTCTTATATTTACTTCTATTCTCTGTGTGTACTTGGTAGTAACAAAATAGAACTTATTTAATTAATCTATCATTTGGGTTGGCCATTCCTCTTATTTGCCTGAATTAGTGATGTGTATTTCCTGGCATCAAATTTTTTAATTCTAACAGATTATCAGAGTTAAAGCTGCACCACGTTGTGAGTCAGCTACATTGGTTCGAACATATCCTGGTTCAGGATCCCTTTAACAGACATCTCAGAAGCCACCTCAGTCATGTTTCCTCAAATGGTTACCACTTTGAAGATATCAATCACACGCACCTTATTTATTTAGAAGTCTTGAAGTAAATTAGTAAATGTTGTGTGCAAGTCACCAAGCTAGATACTAAGGAACTATCAACATCAACGAGAGACTGCAACTTTGTCATAGAAGAAACAGATTTTTTAAAATGCAATTAATCCAAACACAGGCTGAGTGGTAAAGGCTTTAAAAAGGCACTAAATATGCTAAGACAATGGAAAAAACTGAGGTTGTGAATTGGCCCTAAAGAATGAATGTACCTGTGGCCCGTGGAAGGGACAGGGTGCCAGGAGCCATTCCCAGCAAAGGAAGGAAGCCTTGCAGACAAAGTAAACAAAATCCGGGGAGGTGGGGAAGCCAAGCAGGTTTGAGGGATCCCAAGCAATTTGACATGACTAGAGCACAGGTGGTGGGAAAAGATTCACCTAAAGCTAAGCTGGAATTGGATTAAATAAATAGTGGGATACTGTAGGAAAATCAATGATGAATGAGATAGGAGAATATAAATTTACTCAATATTCTATCATGAAAGGACAAGTGCAAAGGAAGGAATAAGTTAACAAGAGAGTTTTAACAAGAAGTTTAACGAGAGAGATAACCTACTGGGTAGGATACAAGGAGATTATTTTTCTTCCTCCAGTCAAGTGGGTTTAAGAGAGAAACTAAGAAAGGGAGCCATGGGGAAGGGCGGTGGGTACTGTTAGGGAGGAAGAAAAAGAATATTCTCTTATGAAGAATTCTAACCATGTATACAACATAAATAAGTAAATAAAAATATAAATACAAGTACATCTATTCTTATTGACATATCTTTGAAGTGGGCACTGAGAGAATAAAATATCAAATTAATGTGTCATTGATCTCAACAAAAGAGATAAAATAGATCTTTTATCAACCTTAAATCTCCAGTAGAAGACAAGCTTTAATAATTTCAGGGTTCAATTCCTCTGGGGATTTCAAGAAAACATTCCTCCTTTTAACATTTCAGAGAAACGTAACTGAAATATACATGGGGAGGGGCGTGGACTCCAATGATGGATTCTGGGTCCTGTTTTTATCTTTTTTTTTTTTAATGTTTTATCTATTTTTAGGAGAGAGAGAGAAAGAGAGACAGACAGCGTGAGCAGGGGAGGGTCAGAGAGAGAGGGAGTCACAGGCTGAAACAGGCTCCAGGCTCTGAGCTGGCAGTCAGCACAGAGCCCGACGCGGGGCTCGAACCCACGAACCGCGAGATCATGACCCAAGCGAAAGTCGGACGCTTAACCGACTAAGCCACCCAGGCGCCCCTTTATCTATTAAAATAAAAGAGACTTACCCTCATCTAACTTACTATCCTTACAAAAGATGAGGTCACACCGATAACTGAAAGAATCTTTAAACTTCCAACATTCCACACAAAACGCCAATACTTGGCATTTTCATTCTTCATTTGTTGTGGGTATTTTGGAAGGTGTATTTAGCATCTCCTTGCGATTTCACTTTGCGTCTCCTCACTAAGGTTGAGTGCCTTTACACCGGACATTCAAATATCCCCTTTGGTGATGTCTCTTACCCAGTTTTCCACGGATTGTTTTTCTTTATTATTCGTTGCATTCTTTGTATATTCTGAACTTGAGAATTGCAAATACCTTCCCCCACTCTGAGTTGAATATTCATCCTCTGTCAGTGATGATCTTTGTATGTAGAAGTTTCTGATTTTCATACAGTCCAATGTACCGGTTTTTATTTGATGGTAGATATTTTGGGGAGTTTTTTTCTCCCAAAGAAATGCTCACTAATGCTAAGGTTGTGAAAATGCACATCCATGCTTTTCCTTCGATGGCTTTATTGTCTTGTCTCTCACACGTAGATCTACAAGTCATCTGGAATTTACTTTTTGTATGGTTGTGAGGTTGAGGTCAAGGATATGTTTGTTTTCCTTACCACTATCCAATTGACTCATCCATTCCTGCTGCACTTCACTGTTTAATTTGCCATAAATCAGGTGGTCTGTTTCTGGACTCTCTTCTGTCAGTTGGCTTGTCTCCTTGAATCCAACACCACGGCTTTCATTTCCATAGCTGTAATTAAAGCGTTCCAGTTTTTGTTATTCTTTTTCAAGATCACTCTGCACGTTCTTGGCCCTTTGCATTTCCAAATAAATTTTTATAATCAGCTTGTCAAATCACACACACAAGCTCCTACTTGGATGTAGAAGAGCATGACATTAATTTAAGAATCAATTTGGAGATAGTTGGTGTCTTCATAATGTTGAGTCTTCCAGTCCATGCTTTTCTACTTATAAAGTCTTCTTTAATTTTTCTGTGTTTATTTCCAATGCACCAAAATATGACTGAGAAGACCCGATAAATTCATTTGTGAATTCTAACAGCTTTTCTGTACATTCTTCAGGATTTTCTACATTCACAATCATGTCATCTGGGAATGACACCTTTGCCTCCTCTTTTCCAATTATAGGACTAGAATATATAACAAATAGCGGTAACAGAAAAATTTTATAAGATAACAGGAAATTCCAACGTATTCAAATGTAGTGAGTCTTTGTGTTAATTTTAGTGGTAGCTTCTGAAAGTGACAAGCAGAATATTACTTCCTGGAGGTAAAGTGGGTTTTGTTTGTTTGTTTGTTTGGATAGTCAAGTGTCACTCGTGTCTTATTCCGGAGTCCCCTTCCCCTTATCAAAGCCTCCTGCATGGTCACAGCATCGTCATACTAAACTTTGGCTTAGAGATTCTTGCTGTTAGCACACTTGCTATGAATTAACGCAAATAATCAACAGACCAAAAAGTGAATACAAGCAGAACGGGATTCCCTGCACAGTGAAGTTGGAGGAGCACCGCGGTGGGGGGAGGGGGAGCATCAGGTGTGTTTGAAGCCCACATTCCCTGTACCTGCACCTTTGTGGGCTCTCTTCTCCCTTGGAGGTGGGGCGGAGAGGTGATATCTTTCTCTGCAGCGAACATCAGTCCCAAGCAAGTAGGGAACTGAGAAATGGACAGTTTGAACAAGGCAATATGTCTTTCTTAACAAGTAGACTGTGTTAGTCTTTTGAAAAATACCTTTCTGTGAATATGCATTAGCTATTTCTATTTCACTTTCTGTTTTTATTTCCCTATAAGAGATGACTCTGATCTGTAGCAAAAGCCCAAGGGCACAGAAGATTTGATTTCTATGCATTTCTGTGGTGATAAAACAAGAGTCAAGAAATAAAGAAAATTCTTCTGTTTTTCTTCTGTAGTACACACCAGGGTCTCGGGAGGTGGCCTTTCAGAATGTAAGCAAACATTTGAGGTTTGTTTTCACTCATCACAGCACTGGATTTATGCCTGCGTTGTGCATGGGAAAGTCCCACACTGACACCCTAGTACAGGGAGACCCAGCAGGCTGCAGGAACACAGAGACAGAGGTGTCAGGAGAAGGTGAGAGATACCAGCAGAGAGACAGAGTGGGGCTTGGGGAGGCTGAGAGCAAATGCTTCTTAGGTTGGGATTCCTGCAAAGAGGTCCCTAAGGAAAGGGTTTTTAAAAATTACTTAGAGTTCTCCAGAGGAATAAACCAATAAGAGATACAGATATAGATAGATATATAGATATATCGATATCTATATAATATATAACCCTATATATTATTAGGGATTTAGCTCATGTGACTGTAGAGGCTGAGAAGTCTGATGATCTCCCATCTGCAAGCTGGAGGCCCAGGAGATTCAGGGTTAGTAGTTTCAGCCCAAACCAGAGGGCAGGGTACCACAGAAAGGGGAGACAGCAGTATATTCCCAAGCAAAGTCAAGGTCCAGGGGAGAAGACGGACGTCTCCACTCAAGCAGCAAATAAATTCTCCCTTCCTCCAACTTTTGGGTCTATAGTCCTTCAATAAATTGAATGATGCCGGCTCACCTTTGTGACAGCAATCTTCTTATGCAGTCTACCAACTCAAATGCTACTTTCTTCCTGAAGTACCCTCACAGACACACCCAGAAATAATGTTTTACTAGCTGTTGGGGCCTCCTTTAGCCCAGTCAAAGTGACACGTAGCACCAACCATCATAGGAGGTAATCCCAGGGAGTATGGAGGGAGGAGATGCAAGGTAGGAAAGGAGCAAAGCCAGTGCAGGGTGTGTTAATGAGTGGAGGACCACAATGGGCACTTGAAACTCAATCCTGCCTAACACCGTCTGAGGGACTGTGAATGCGCCCTGTCCAACTACCAACATGGCAGCCACTAGCCATTTGTGGCTATTTAAATTCGATTTTTTAAATATATATTTTTAATTTAAATTTGGGTAGTTAACACACAGTGCAACATTGGTTTCAGGAGGAGAATTCAGCGATTCATCATTTACATGCAAAACCCAGTGCTCATCACAAGTGTCCTTTATAATACCCAGCATCCATCTAGCCCATCCCCCACCCACCTCCCTCCATTAACCTTCAATTTGTTCTCTATCTTCAAGAGACTCTCGTGGTTTGTTTCCCTTCTTCTCTTTCCCCCCTTCCCATGCGCTCCTCTATTTTGTTTCTTAAAGACCACATATGAGTGAAATTACATGGCATTTATCTTTCTCTTATCTTTGCTTATCATAATACTTCCAGCTCCATCCACATTGTTGTAATATATATATATACATATGTATATATATACATTATAATATATATATTATGTATATATATGTAATATGTAATATATAAATATATATAAATATGTAATATATATATTACAACAATGTGGATATATATACATTATACATATGTACATACGTATAATGTATATACATATGTATATACATATAATGTATATATATGTGTATATATATATATGCCACATCTTTCTTATCCATTCATCAGTCAATAGACATTTGGGCTCTTTCCATAGTTTGGTTATTGTTGATAATTTTGATAAATGATAAACATTAGGGTGCATGTACCTCTTTAAATCTGTATATTTTTATCCTTTGGATAAATACTTAATCGTGCAATTTCTGGATGGTAGGGTAGCTCTATTTTTAGTTCTCTGAGGAACCTCCATACTGTTCTCCAGAGTGGCTGCACCAGTTTGCATTCCCACCAATAGTGCAAGAAGTTTCCCCTTTCTTCACATCCTCGCCAACAACTGCTGTTTCTTGTGTTGTTAATTTTAGCCATTCTGATAGGTGTGAGGTGGTTTCTCATCATGGTTTTGATTTGTATTTCCCTGATGATGAGTGATGTTGAGCATCTTTTCATGTGTCTGTCAGCCATCTGGATGTCTTCTTTGGAAAAGTGTCTATTCATGTCTTCTGCTCATTGCTTCACTGGCATATTTGTTTTGGGGGTGTTGAGTTTAATAAGTTCCGTATAGATTTTGGATAATAACACTTTACCAAATATGTCATTTGCGAGTATCTTCTCCCATTTTGTAGGCTGTGTTTTAGTTTTGTTGAGTGGTTCCTTCACTGTGCAGAAGCTTTTTCTCATGATGAAGTTTAAATCTGAAATTTAATTTAACTTAATTTAAAAACATTTCCATATTCTCTTTAGCCACATTTTTAAAAATGTTTTATTTATTTCTATGAGAGAGAGAGAGCAGGGGAGGGTCAGAGAGAGAGGGAGTCACAGACTGAAACAGGCTCCAGGCTCTGAGCTG
Organism: Crocuta crocuta; assembly: GCF_008692635.1. NCBI lineage: Eukaryota > Metazoa > Chordata > Mammalia > Carnivora > Hyaenidae > Crocuta > Crocuta crocuta. Next base: position 4,029,595 of record NW_027527624.1, read on the forward strand.
GCAGTCAGCACAGAGCCCGACGTGGGGCCCGAACCCACGAACCACGAGATCATGACCTAAGCGAAAGTCGGACGCTCAACCGTCTAAGCCACCCGGGCGCCCCTCTTTAGCCACATTTTAAATGCTCAATAGCCACCTGTGGCTCATGGTTACCGTATTGGACAGGACAGATGAAAGAATATTTCTACCATCGCAGAAAGTTCTATTGGACAGGACTAACGTGTAGACCTCAGCACAGAATTGTCTCATCCAATGGGCAAGGAAGTTGGGGTAATTATTTACCAACTTTCATCCTTTATTGGATAAAGATCATTTGTGTAACCTTAACTACCTCACCTTCTGGCTGATGTCACCCACCAGAGAATACCCTCAGGCAGAGATGAATGGAGCAACATAAGTGTATAGGTTCATACGGGCAGGTAACCTCTAGAATAGCAGCAATAATAATGGGGGGGGGGTATCCACTACAGTTGCATACAAAACAGATGTGAGGCAGAAATCATGAAAGACACAAAGAAGATTAGAAAATGAAACCTGTTAAACAAAAGAGAAGAGGAGAAGAAGTAGGAAGGGGAAGAAGAAAGACAGGAGGAAGGAAGGAAGGAAGGAAGGAAGGAAGGAAGGAAGGAAGGAGGGAAGGAAGGGAGGGAGGAAGGAAGGAAGGAAGGAGGGAAGGAAGGAAGGAGGGAAGGAAGGAAGGAGGGAAGGAAGGAGGGAAGGAAGAGAGGAAGGAAGGAAAGAAGGAAGGAAGGAAGGAAGGGAGGAAGGATTGAAAGCAATGGTCTCAGAAACAGCCACATGCAAAGTAACGTCTGCATCACACAACTGTCTGCTGGGAAACCCAATCCTACACCCCCGTACCCCAGCCTGTTCCTCTCTCAAATGGAAAGCTGACCTCACTGAGACCTAGCCCCAGGCCATGGTTTACTACTTCTTTTTAAAGAGTATTACAAATGGGCCGGAACTTACTGCTTAGAAGGGAAGGCAGCCGATTAACTAGAACAGTGTCAAAGGTTCTGGAAAGAGAACACAATCCTTCCAGCTCCTCCCTGCTCCCCCGGGCCTGTCTGTTGGCCCAGGAAAATATTAAGTCCTCGCCAAGCTGCCTATCAGACCTCTCAATGGCCACAATAATTTTCACAGCAAACATTGCCTTCTCTCTCATGATGGAGTCATGAGAGATAAACCAGAGGACCTCAGCATCCCTGGAAAGAGAACAACATTTAAATGTTTTCTTGGTTGTATAAAACTCTCAAATATTTTCCTGAGAGACCTATGTTAAGGTGAAAAAGGGAATTATTCTCTGCCCTGAGCCAAAAGAGGGGCTTATGGTGTGGACAGTGGGCCATAGGAGGCAACAACTGAAAGCTAGAGGCTGCCTGGTGGATAGGCCCTGGGGCAAGGGGGCGAGGTTAACTCCACCAGTGATGAGTGACATCACCATCAGCCACTCTAATAAAATGTAACAAGAAAGGGATTTCACCTGTGCAGTATTCTCAAAAATCCATAACCCCCTGTCAGACCATGAGAAAAACATCAGATACATCAGAGTTGAAGGACATTCTACAAAATCGCTGTACTGACAAGGTCATGAAAAAGAAGGAAAGACCGAGAAACTGTCCAGGCAGGATGACAACTACATGCAATGGGATATCCCGAGGGGGAATCCTGGGAGAGAAAAGAGACCTTCATAGAAAAACCAGTGAAATACAGATAAAGTCTTGAGTTTGCTTAATGGTTATATACCAGTGTCAGTTTCCCAATTGTGATAAATATACTGCAGTCACGTCAAATGTCGACATAGGAAAGAGTGGGTAAAGAATATATCGGAACTCTCTGCCACTTCTTTGTAAATCTAAAATTGTTCCAAAATCAAAAGCTTTTTTTAAAAAAAAATTGCATTAATAAGACTAATTATATAATTCCATTTCAGGCTAGCTATGAGATGGGGGATGGCCCAGTGAGGGAAACAAAGTGAGAATTATGATATTTAAATGTGGAAACATGGCCGGGGTGGATAAGTGGATGGACAGCAGGGAAATATAAAGAACAGATGAAAAAATCCTTGTTTGCTTCCCTTTAGTTTTCTCAACTATTAAAAATCCCATGTAGGGGCACCTGGGTGGCTCAGTCGGTTAAGCAACCAACTTTGGCTCAGGTCATGATCTCACTATTTGTGAGTTCAAGCCCCCCATCGGCTCCTTACTGTCAGCACAGAGCCCACTTTGGATCCTCTGTCCCTCTCTTTCTCTGCCCTTCCCCTGCTTGCATGCACTCTTTCTCTCTCAAAAAAAATAAATAAACATTAAAACAAGTTTTAATGCGACATAAAGGTAAAGGTTTGAGTGGCCAGGAAAAAAGTTCTTATATCAAAGTAAGTTTACCTCGACCAAATGTAATATAAATAGTTGCATTCAGATGAGTGATGGAGAAATTAATGGTGCCCTAAGTGCCTGAGCCAAACAGAATGGTCTAGAATCCAGTGGTAACAGATGGTGTACAGAAATTAGGCCCAGCCTAAAGCTTTTCAGATAAGTCAGTTAAAATTAAAGGAAACAAAAATGTTGAAATGTGCAGGCTTTTAATGTGTAAGTAGTGCACTCTGGCTCACTGACAAAATGACAAATTACAGTTTTATTTAAGCCTCAACAACAAAAATTCTAATTCAGGGAATTTCTTTGTAATTATCTTAACTGACTCTCATTAAACACGCAAACACACGTGCACACACACACACACACACCCCATATTTTTATGACAAAGAACTGAATAGTTAACAATTCCAAAACTCAACAACTTCAACAAGGGTTCTATAAATGGAAAAAATCCTCCGAACCCACTAACAATGTAACTGGAAATATGGAAAAGTTTACTGAGTTTACAAAAAGAAATCCCTGAATCATAGGAACTAAACAAATAGAGAACCCAAACTGCTGACTTGGCATCCAGGGTTTAGGAGAGTGAAGATTAAGACATTGTAGGACAAGCAATTAAGGAAAGATGGGGAAAAAAACAACATGCAGCCGCCACACAGCTGAAAAGAAGACTCTACGCATACCGATGTGATAGCATCAGATGTAACTCTTGCTGCTCCTAAAACGTGCTCTGTGGGACCTAATTCGTGTTAAGAATGTGCCACCTCTTCCTTTCTTTCCATTCACTTTTTTCCATTTCCCGTCTCCGTATTTCATTATTTAGACCCTTACAAGGCATGTATATGGACCAGAGTATTAAATAAAAATGTTCCAGACCTCAGCAGAGGCTCCTAAGCACTTTTGTAGGCACGGTCCACACTAAGCTGTTGATCATTGCCCTTAAAATATTAATATGGAAGAAAAATCACCTCGTATCTTGTTATAATGCAGGTTCCGTGGGTTGGGAGTGGAGCTCAATGTTTACGTGTCTGGTAGGCTCCCGGCTAAAGCCCATGCCTGTGTCCAACAAGTACACTTCAAATAACAAGAGTCTAGAGCCCCCAGGATGGCCAGACATTAAAAACAGCTTTGCAGTAGGGGCCCCTTCACTTCCCTCCAGGTTACGTAGCTGAAAACAGCATTCCCTGGATTTTTGAAGAATCCAGGCATGATCTTTGCAGACAGTGCTCCAATTTGCCCCACTTGGTTTGGCTTTCCCATAAGCCAAATGGGGAAGGTGCAATGAAAACTTCAAAGATAACTCACCTCTATCCTCTAGAGTTTTGGAGCCAAGGGGATGGCTCTTTGATTCCCACCTTCCAAAAGGTGAGAAGGTGGGGCTATGAGGTAACGAACTTGGGCTGAACTTTCAGAGTTTGCAACGACAAGGATGCACACAAACAGAAAAAGAATCAGCATTTGGAAGAAGCTGCACACTGGAGGAAAGCAACACCAGATTACAATTCCACCAGGAAAATTACATATCTTCCTCATGTGTCCTTCTAATCCCTCTTCCTCCAGGGCTCCAAACAGCAGCTGGTGAGTAGGGAAGGGACTGGGCACTCAAACGAGAGAAATAGCCAGTGACCACGACAGCATTTCCCTCTATGACACACACTGCAGGGATCTGGGTTGGCTGGCCTGAGCCAGAAGAGAGCTAAAGTTCTCAGGTAATGAACACGGTATCATGTGATTGTTCAATTGAAGTGGATTTTCTTTATCTGGGAGAGAAGGATCTGCTGAGACACCTAAGACTTTATCCAAAAGTTGAAAAAGAGCAATTGCATAGATGAAGTTTAATGGGAAGTGGTGACAAATAAGAAAGTTGCCTTGTGGGGTGCCTGGGTGGCTTAGTCGGTTAAGCGTCCGACTTTCGCTTAGGTCATGATCTCGTGGTTCATGGGTTCGAGCCCCGCGTCGGGCTCTGTGCTGACTGCCAGCTCAGAGCCTGGAGCCTGTTTCAGAGTCTGTGACTCCCTCTCTCTCTGACCCTCCCCTGCTCACGCTGTCTCTCTCTCTCTCCTAGAAATAAAAATAAAAACATAAAAAAAAAAAAGAAAGTTGCCTTGTCTTTGCACCTTAAGTGCCCAGCTGGCTCCATGTCTGAGATTCTGTTACGCTCATTAGAGGAATGAATTTCACAGATCGCATGCATGAATGTGCAGATCATGCTACATGTGCGATGCTAAACAAGAATGTTTAACAAGAATCTACTATTGGGGAACTTGGGTGACTCAGTCAGTTGAGCATCTATCTGACTCTTGATTTTGGCTTGAGTCATAATCCCAAGGTAGTGAGATCAAGCCCTGTGTCAGGCTGTGTGCTGAACATGGAGTATGCTTAAGATTCTCTCTCTCTCTCTCTCTCTCTTTCTCTGTCTCTCTCTCCCCCTCTCTCCCCAGCTCATGTTCTCTCTCTCTCTCTCTTAAAAAAAAAAAGAATCTCATGTTGAAAGACTTGGAGTTTGAGGGCTGAAAGAGATCCTAATACCTATCTTGTCAAAACTTTTGTGTTTTATGGAGGGGGAATCTAAGAACTTTATGAAGTGGCCTGTCTGAGGACACATTTGCTTGTTGGTAGCCGACTCAGACCTGAAAGTCCAATCCCCTGCCTCCTGAAGCAGCGTGTCTCCCAATAAGCCATGAGGACAAGCCAATAATTTCAAAGAAGCAAGACACCTAAAATAACCAACAGATGTGTAGCTATTTATTGCCAAAAGAGCCATTTCAGTGGGAAATTATATCTGGTGAGTAGGGCAGGAAAAACTACCATGATATATAAGCATTATAAACTTAGTATTGATTTGCTTTCAAAATAGTGTTAAGCCAAAACAATCTTGAAAAATAAGAACAAAGTTGGAGAGCTCGCAATTCCTTTCAAAACTTATTACATAGGGGCGCCTGGGTGGCTTAGTCAGTTAAGCGTCCGACTTTCACTTAGGTCATGATCTCGCGGTTCGTGGGTTTGAGCCCCGCGTCGGGCTTTGTGCTGACTGCCAGCTCGGAGCCTGGAGCCTATTTCAGAGTCTGTGTCTCCCTCTCTCTGACCCTTCCCTGCTCGCGCTGTCTCTCTCTCTCTCTCTCTCTCTCTCNAGGGGGGTGATAGGCATGGAGGAGGGCACTTGTTGGGATGAGCACTGGGTATTATATGGAAACAAACTTGACAACCAACTATTTAAGAAAAAACAACAACAACAAAGTGTCATTAAGAAAACCCAAAACTTATTATAAAGCTACAGTAATCAAAACAGGGTGGTACTGGTGTAACGATATATAGATATAGATATAGACAGATGTATCTCTCTATTGCAATGGGATAACTAGAAAGCCCAAAATAAACCCTTGCATGTGCGGCAAACTGATTTTTGGTAAGAATGCCAAGACTCTTCAATGGGAAAGGATAATCTTTTCAACAGACAGTGCTATAGAAATTGGACACTCACTTGCAAAAGAATGAAGCTGGATGGGGCGCCTGGGTGGCTTAGTCGGTTAAGCATCCGACTTCGGCTCAGGTCATGATCTCACAGTTCGTGGGTTCGAGCCCCGCATCGGGCTCTGTGCTGACAGCCAGCTCAGAGCCTGGACCCTGTTTCAGATTCTGTATCTCCCTCTCTCTCTGGCCCTCCCCTGCTCACGCTGTCTCTCTCTCATAAACATATAAAACATTAAAAAAGAAAGAATGAAGCTGGACTCTTATTTTATACCATATGCCAAAATTAACTCAAAAATTGATCAAAGACCTAAATGTAAGAGCTCACACTATAAAACGCTTAAAGAAAATACATCGGTGGGGAAGCTTCCTGCCAATGAATGTGGCAATTCTTCCTTGGGTAGGACATCAAAAGCTCAGGCAACAAAAGTAAAACTAGACAAATGGGACTACATTAAACCTAAAAACTTTTGGTCATCAAAGGAAATGATCAACAGAGTGAAAAGGCAACCCATCACAGAGGAGAGAATATTTGCAAATCATGAATCTGCTAAGGGATTAATATCCAGAATATATAGAGAACTCCTACAACTCAACAACAACAACCACAACAACAAAACAACCAAATTAAAAAATGGCAAAGGGCTTGAATAGATTATCCTCCAAAAAAGATATGCAAATAGCCAATAAGCATATGAAAAAAATGCTCAACAGCATTAATCAATAAGGAAATAGCAATCAAAACCACATGCAGATACCACCTCACACCCGTTAGGGCAGCTAATATAAAAAATGATAATAAGGGCACCTTATTATTATCAGTCAGTTAAGAGTCTGACTCCTGATTTCAGCTCAGGTCATGGTTTCATGGTTCGTGGGAAGGAGTCCTGTGTGGGACTCTGCACTGAGGGCACGGAGCCTGCTTGGGATCCTCCGTCTCCCTCCTGCTCTGTCTCTCCCCCACTCATGCTGTCCCTCTCTCTCTCCAAAAATAAATAAATAAACGTTTTTAAAAAAATAACAGCAGCAACAGGTGTTGGCAAAGAGGTGGGGAAATTGAGACCCTCCTGCACTCTTGGTGGAAATGCAAAATGGGACAGCCACAGTGGAAAACAGGATGGCAATTCCTCAAAACGCTGAAAATCAAATTATTGTGTGAGCTCGGTATTTATTTCTGAGTCTATACCCAAAAGAATTGAAAGTACGACCTCCAAAAGATGTTTGTACATTCCCATTGATAGCATTTTCCACAACAGCCAAGCGTTCATCGGTGGATGGATGGATACACAAAACTTAAAAATTAAAAAATAGCATTGAAAATGATTTGAAAAGCTTCAGCAAGGGTTTCTCCAACTATGTCTTTTTATCCAAAGCCAACTGATCCATGGTTTTAGGGAAGAATGCCAACAGAATCCAGCTCATGAGCTGTCTATAATGGCTGTTGATGGTTTTCTTTTGCCATGCTCTTATACATTGCATGTTGCGGCAAATGACTCTAACTTATGTATTCAGAAATATATATGTCTATACGTATTTTCTTTAAGTATATTAAAGGACAGATGGCTCCCTTAGAAAAGCCACACCCAAAGAGTGGCAGTCGTCGTGACAATTGTCTCTCCTGTTCTGTTCAACTCAACCTTCTAAACATTGGGAACTAAACCATGTCCAGGAAGCTACAAAGGAAAATAAGACCTTGTCCCTGACCCTACTAAAAAAAAAAAAAATCCCTGGGTTGGTTACAAGTTAGCATATCAGTGAGAAATTTTAAAGGCATCTTAGAGTTTTACCACACTCCCCCAACCATAAAAATCTGAAAAGCAAACGTATAGCTAGCCAACAATTTGATTAAGGGGAAAAAACTCTTTTGCTACAGTTTTGTGGGCTGGGGTTAAGGGGTGGAGAGGAGAATTCTAATAAAAATCAGGCACCATAACTTCCCGGACTAAATTAAGAATTGTGGAGTATAAACACAAGTCTAGGAGGTAGATATCAAATTGTCAGCTTTAATACTGATTAAAAAATGAGCATGTCCAGTTACGTCCCCCAAATTCACGAGGTACCTTTATAGTTAGGGCCAAAGTTTGAGGCGAGGAATGTTGCTCTAACGGAGGTCCCTTCGCAAGGAACGAAGAGGAGTTTCCCCCACCAAGCTAACAAATGGCTGCTGTGATCAGGGGAGTAGAAAATATTAGATAAAAATGAGAAACTGGGGAGCGCCTGGGTGGCTTAGTTGGTTAAGCGTCCGACTTTCGCTTAGGTCATGATCTCACAGTTCGTGGGTTCGAGCCCCGCGTCGGGCTCTGTGCTGACTGCCAGCTCAGAGCCTGGAGCCTGTTTCAGAGTCTGTGACTCCCTCTCTCTCTGACCCTCCCCTGCTCATGCTGTTTCTCTCTCTCTCCCCCCCCTAGAAATAAATAAATAAATAAAAATATTTTTAAAAATGAGAAAATGGGTTGAGGGCAGGATTTGAAGTACAGAGTTTTTTCCAAACCCGGCTTCAGTCACTGAAAAGCTCTTCAGCTGTTATGTGAATGCCAGTCCAGCCTCCCGACCTCCAGGAACCTCACTGGCACATTTATATAAAGAAATAATAGTCCTCACTCTACTGTCCTCACAGAGCTATTTTAGGGGTCCAAAAATTATGTGCTTGGAAGTGCTTGACAAACTGCAATCCTGCTGAGCAAATTGCATTTTTCCACTTTTCAAACATAAATGGCCAACGTTTCTCAGGTCTGCTAAGCGCATCATGTGAAAGACTTATTATGACATTTTAGTTCCCCTATTCAGACAAAGTAAGCCACTAATTTGCTCTTAAATCTCTGTGCTTGAAACTGCTTGTATTACAGACTCTGCCTTTACAAGGACATTTCCTTCTGGAACGGCAGCCAGGAAACTTCCAAGCAAATTAGATGATCCACGTCCAGGTGACCTGAAAACGAAGACCCAAGAAATGTGGGCAAGTCTGAGTCACAGTCCGCAGGCTGCTCACGTCTGATGGGAGAGCGCTACTGTAGCTTAAGTGATAAATCATCAACTAGAGAAATATAAACACTGGTTACACAAACAAATTCAATTTAAGAGTCCCTTAATGAACCTTTAACGAGTTACATGTGGGCTTCGAATGCCCTGCAGGCTGCCTCAGTGTGTTTGCTTTTGAAAAAAAAAAAAAAATTAACAAAGCATCAGTCGCCATCATCTTATGACTCATCTCATTAGCAAAATGCAATTCAAACAACCGACTTTTAAATTAAAACGCTATTTCCAAGGGAAGAGAGAGAACGCATCTGCCGTTGATAAAGACATGAGGCATCGGAGAAAATGTAATTTCCTCGATTAGGGCAGAAAGGAACAAAAGAACAGTGACGTCTCTTCCGTTGAGTGATAGTTTATGAAAAATTCAGGACTTTCCGCACATGGTATCATAATCAAAAAAGTGCCCGTCTTCCTGTTCTCACAGTTGGAACTTTTAAATTACAGGGTTTTCCTCCTCCAACCTTGCCTTTATTGGCTGAGACTTAAAATAAACACACAGTCCCATTCACACACACGCACACACACACGCAAAGTTTTACTTGGGAAGACAAAAGGTAAGGCTTCAATTTGTATAATGAAAACTAGATAATACAAGGCAGTGACAACTATGATTTTTTTTCCACAATGACCCAAATCTACCCTCAGCGTTTCCATTTCCTGATAATGAGAAGCATGGAGTCAAAACAAATGGGCTGCGGATGCAGTGAGGAATGAGTTTTATTACAAAGTCAGTGCGTATTCCTATCACTTTGGGTCCTTCACGCTGTCAGTATGTGACATGGGTGTTCATTTATTCTGTCAATGGTCTTCTTTACACAGGACTTTTTTGCTCCTCACAAAACAAGGGCTCTTACTTCACAGAGATGCAGTCACCAACCAGGTCCCCTGGGACGGGGCCAAGGAGCCAGCAAATCACCTCACACCCGGCCATGATGAAATGGGCGGCCGGGCGGGGCGGGGATGCAGAAGGCTGGCCAACAGAATTAGGTTGACCTGAAGACAACTCTACCCTCTGCATGTCAGGGCAGATCAAGCACTGCAAATAGTTTCACTTGCTGACTTGACTTTGATTTGTGGAAAATCTTTGATATTTGTGTGAGGAGGGGGAAGGCGGGATGGACTTTGGTAGATGGTTTAGAAAGTGCTTAGAACAACGCCTTCCAGAGTCCCCCAGACACTTCAAGCTCCTGCCTGACTTTGAGGCTTTGAATAAAACTTGCCACCCACCCCGGTGTCTCTTTTCTCTACACCCTAGTTTGAATCTCCCCTGTGAAAATTTCCCACTGTCAGTCTGAGTTTGTTGTCTCCAGAAGCTAAGGATAAAAATAAGCCTGAAGGGGCACCTCAGTGCTCGTTCCGTTGAGCATCGGACTCTTGGTGTCAGCTCAGGTCATGATCTGATGGTCTGTGAGATCGTGTTCCGCATCGAGCTCTGTGCTGACATTGTGGAGCCTGCTTTGGACTCTCTCCCTCCCTTGTCTCTCTGCCCGTCCCCTGCTCACTCTCTATCCTCTCTCTCTCAAAATAAGTAAACATTAAAAAAAAATGTTACGGCCTGTATATAAAGGTATAATGCAGAAGTCCTCCCTTGGATGATTCTCCTTGAGATTTTGTTGCCCCAGCGCCCCCACCTCTAAAATGCTCTAATAGTATTACGTACATCGTAGGGTTATTAAGAAGATTGAATTTATTAATATTAGCTGAGCAGTTAGAATAGTGCCTCATGCATGGAAAGCATTATTTAAGAATTACATATTATGGTACAGACATGTATTTTCATTCATACAGAGACATTTTTAGAATATATTATTATATGCTAGGCACTTCTGTTGATGCCAAAACACAATAACAGCTGATACGTATTGAGCACCTACTACATGCCAGGGCCTTTGCTAAAAACTTTACGTTTGCCTCCTTTAATGACAGAGAGGGGAAAAAAAAGAAACAGCTTATGTTGATCGACTACCACGTGCCAGGAAATTCTTCTTCTCTGCATCATAACAGTGACAACCAGTAACTTACCCACAGTCATAACAGGTACATGAAATGAAATCACACATATGTCACGTTCATGTTCTTTCCATGAGGCTCTTCCACGTACTTATCATATATACGTGAAGAATTGTTTTTCTGCAGTATAAAAGCCTAAACACACCAATGCTATCCTGGAAAAGTAAATGTGTAGTATAGAATATTAGAATTTCAGGAAGAAAAAATTTGTGCTTCTAAGGAAGAGGGCTCTGATTGGCCGCTTGCTGGCATTTATGCCTGCTAAGGGGATTTCTTCAGCTATTCTTAAACATGCCTGCACAGTATTTTAAAAGGCAAAGTGCCTCGGTTGCCATTTTTGGTCACAGTTCCAGAACCTTAGCATCTTAGGACCGGCCCATTCTTAATATTTATATTAACTGCAGATCTGCCACAAACATTTGAATCTAGTCACCTGATAATCTGGTAAAAATGGGGAAATGTTCCAAGTATGTTGGGAAATTTTTTTCACCTTGTTCAGATATAACCCAAATGCTTTATAGGTTTCCAGAATAGTTTTAATGATCCTCTGGTTTGTTTTTTATCTTTGTTTTGGACATCACCTGAGCTAGAGAGAGTGAGTGGTGGAAGTTTTAAATCACATAAATAAACAATCTCACCGCCAGGCAATAGAATCTTTCACGTTTGGGAACCAGCATCAGCTCTGGCCACTGGGCTTTGCACAGAAGGGCAATCATTATAGCTGCCTTGGATCATCAGAAAGAAGAGCTTCATTAGCTGTTCCCTGCCTTCACTCATCTTTGGGCATAAGGTCCAGAAATGATAAAAGAAGTTAGGGGATCTGAAATGAAACTAGGGAATACGGTTTCATTTCTCTATCCATTTCTCATTGACCGGATTAGTGGGTTTCCCATTCATTCCCAATCACTCCTGCCTCCCCAAGGATTATGAGGCAGGAAATGGCACCTTTTCTAGGATTTCTCCATTCTCCTTGCCCTTCAGAGCTGTCCTTCCTTGTCTGTATCAAACAGAGGTCACACAGATTTCTAATAGAAAGAACTGATAAAAAGTACCAGGTCAACCCCTACTAATTCCTCATCAGATACCTTACAACCACAGCTGCGCATTGGAATCACTTGGAGGGTTTTGTGGAAATGGAGATGTACATGCAACTTACTTCAGAAACTCTAATTTCATGAGGCACCTTAGTGGCTGTCAGTTAAGCATCTGACTCTTGATCTCAGCTCAGGTCATGATCTCACGGTTCGTGAGTTCGAGTCCCACGTCGGGCTCTGCACTGCCAGTAGAGAGTCTGCCTGGGATCCTCTCTCACTCCCTCTCTCTGTCCCCCCCTGCTCTCTCTCTCTCAAAATATATAAACTTTAAAAACTTTTTTAAATAAAAAAAGAATGAAATTCTACTGCTGTAAGTCTGAGGAGGCTCCTGGGCATTGTTAGTCAGTGAAGCTTGCCGGGAGGTTCTAATACACAGCTGACAGAAAGCAGCTGCCTGATGCAAAGCTCCCTGCTTCGTGGAGGGAGTGCCTCGGTCAGTCTCTTTATTTCACCTTAAAGTTAATCTCCATTTGGAGTCTCCTCTGCTTCTTCTTCTTCTCAGGAATTGCCCATGGCTTTGTTTCTGTGCAGGGCCTCTTTCTTCAAGAGGTTTTTAGGATCCAGTGTATTTCTCAACACTGACTTTGCCAGTTACGTCCTCCAATATGAGATCTATGCAGGGGGTGTAAGGGACTAATGGGCCACTTGCCTTAAGCCCCACATAGGTCGCAAACATAGACTCTTGGCCTAATCAACAAACAGCTGGATGCATTCGGCTGGGAAGATACGCTGGCAGGTGCAAGACTGCTTTAAATGTGATGACTTTAAATATAAATCCAATTAATAGACTGTACCACCCAGAGTGTGCAATGGATTAATATTTTTATTAATTATAAAACTACTTTTGGAAAACACAATTATAATACATTGTATTTGGGGGTGTATTTGAAGCACCAATGAGATACATTGCAAGCTTTTTCAACTCATCACAAATTTTGTGACTCTGCCTTGGCTTCTTTCATGTGGAATATCTGGGGAGAGGTGAGTACCCTGCCACACCTATGGGATCTCACACATACACACACACACACACACACACACACACAGGTCTAGCCATCTTAAGACCAAGGTGATAACAAAACTTCTGATGTAAAGTATCCCATTAAAATGCCTCTTACTCAGGGCCGCCTGGATGGCTCAGTTGGTTAAGCATCAAACTTTGGCTCAGGTCATGATCTCGTAGTTCATAAGTTTGAGTCCTGCATTGGGCTCTATGCTGACAGCTCAGAGCCTGGAGCCTGCTTCAGATTCTGTGTCTCCCTCTGTCTCTCTCTGTCTCTGTCTCTCTCTCTTTCTCTCTCTGCCCCTCCCATACTCATGCTCTGTCTCTCTCAAAAATAAATAAAAACATTAAAAAAAATTTGATGCCTTTTACTCAGAGAAACCTGGGTGACTTAGTTGGTTAAGTGAACAGACTTTGGCTCAGATCATGGGCTCATGGTTCGTGACTTCGGACCCTGTGTCAGGCTCTGTGCTGACAGCTCAGAGCCTGGAGATGCTTCGAATTCTGTCTCCCTCTCTCTGTGCCCCTCCCTCTCTCTCTCTCTCTCTCAAAAATAAATAAACATTAAAAAAATTTTAATAAAAATAAAATGTGTCTTCCTCAAATGTATGTTTTGCTTTTAAAAGACATATTTGATCCATTGATTTTCTATCATGATAATGAAAAACATCTAAACCTTGCTATCAGACATGCATAATCTCCAACTGGTTACAAGGGACACAGGAAGACCAAAACCAGAAAATGTGTTGAAAAGCCTTGTGTGTGTGTGGCTCCCACTCTTGCAGATACATAAGTGGGACAGAGCCATGGGGACCCCTGGCAGTGGACCGACAGAGACTGTTAATTATTACTTCTGTTTTTATTAAAGGAAGTTCTCCCAAAAGTTAAACTATACAGTATTCTTTGAAATGGTGGAGACAATAAATAAAAAGCAGATCTAATCCAGCCAAGTTGAAAACTAGGTCTGTATGGGGCGCCTGGGTGGCTCAGTCGGTTAAACGCCCAACTTCAACTCAGGTCATGATCTCACGGTTCATGGGTTCGAGCCTCACGTTGGGCTCTGTGCTGACAGCTAGCTCAGAGCCTGTTTCAGATTCTGTATCTCCCTCTCTCTCTGACCCTCCCCTGCTCATGCTGTCTCTCTCTCTCTCTCTCAGAAATAAATAAAACATTTTAAAATTTTTTTGAAAACCAGGTCTGTAAAGGCCTTGGTGATATATGTGTGATTAATCCTGAGGCATTTTTCAGTGAAAAATATGAATTACAAGAAAGCATCATTCTGTTCCTCCTAAATGAGAAAGAAAGAGAAGTCATAAGGTTAACATTGTTTGCATCAGTGTACTTCATTGTTTCAGCTCGTTGCAAGTTCAAGTTACTTTTCCAGTTTGAAAGGACTCCTACATCACTGTATGTATATACAGAAACACACCCTTAATGAGACAACCCACTTGAACTCAAGAACACTTCTTCACTGTAGCAACTCTCAGAAGAAAGAACTATTTCTTCTGCAATGAAAAGGCTGTTGTCCCTTTAAGAGGACATCTGAGAAGAACAGCTTGCCTCTCTACTTAATCAGTTCTTGATTCTGTCTCATGATTGAATGAGCCTTGCCGGGTGCATTGCTTAGCAGATAAGTCAGTGCGGAGGATAGGAAACAGGAGATCTGTTTCCTGTGGGTGGGTCAATGTCACCTCAGTCCTACAATGACCACTTTGCTAAGGATTGATATTGTTGAAGTTACCATAAAAAATAAATGATGTACTAGAGTACACTCCTCTGCCTTTTTATGAGGAAGAGCAACTCCTCCTCCAAAAATATTCAGACTCATTTACTGTAGAATTGACACAGTAAGGGGGTGCCTGGGTAGCTCAGTCAGTTGAGCATCCGACTTCGGCTCAGGTCATTATCTCGTGGTTCATGGGTTCTAGCCCCGCATCAGGCTCTGTGCTGACAGCTCAGAGCCTGGAGCCTGCTTCAGATTCTGTGTCTCCCCCTCTCTCTGCCCCTTCCCTGCTCATGCTCTGTCTCTCTCTATGTCTCTCTCGGTCTCTCAATAATACATAAAAACGTTGAAAAAGTTTTTAACAATTGACACAGTAAGAAAAAGAAGTCCATTGTGGGAGAAATTTTCTTATCCAATGGAATTTCTTATGCGCCAGTTCTTTATCCGTTTTTCTAACTTTGACTTTCACAAGTGAATAACCAATAGGATGATGATTAGGAGGTAGTGTATAGCTCCACAGCTGATGATATCCACTAAAATAGCGTCAGATCCCCAGAGTTCAGATCACTGCTTTGCCACTTCACTGCCTGTATGTCCTTGGGCCGGCTGTTTAGCCTCTCTGCTACTAGAATTCTTCATCTGTAAAATGTAAACAATAAAAACACCTATCTACAGCGACTGTAGTAATTAACAATTCACCTCTAGCCTTTTAATGCTTGCTAAGCACTAAGCGCTTAGCGCAGTGCCTGCTTTAAAGCAGAGGCTCAAAATTTAGCCATAATTATGCTCAATATTATTAAGAATCCGTAAATAATTTGTCAGGATACAAGATACCTTAAAGAGGTTCTTAAAGAGATCTTTTTTAATTTGTCAGGATGCAAGGTCTTTTTGCAGCCATGAGCCCATGTTAGAAGGTTAGCAGGCCCTTTGCGAAGAAGTGAAGAGAGTTCAATTAACCAATACAGAATTTGTCAGTAAAAGCTATTGTTCATGCATATTGTAGGTTCCAATTACAGTAAAATCTTGTCTATTTTAACTCAGAGACTTCAGTTTATGTTAACTGTGAAGTTATGTGTTTTGCCAGCAACTGAGCTGTGTGACTACAAGCAGAATAGTAGGGATCCATCCCTTCAGGTGTGGAGACAAAAGTCGTTATTTTCAAAGGGAGGTTAGGCCTCAAAAAAAGGAGAAAAATACCTGTTAAAAAACAAAAGACATGGGGCGCCTGGGTATCTCAGCTGATTAAGTGCCCAACTTTGGCTCAGGTCATGATCTCACAGTTTGCAGGTTTGAGCCCCCATTGGGCTCTGTGCTGACAGCTCAGAGCCTGGAGCCTGTTTTGGATTCTCCCTCTCTCTGTCTCTGCCCCTCCGCCACTCATGCTTGGTCTCTGTCTCTCTCTCTCAAAAATAAATAAACACTAAAAAAAATTTTTTTTAAAAAGATAAAGAAACAAAGATGTTTTCATGTAGATATCCCTAAGGAGAGAAAGAAAAATGGGCACTATCACTGAAGGGAGATAACATGAAACAAATTTATTCTGATAATTGGTGAGTTGTGTAAGCAGCACAGCCAAGAAGGTGGAAGCCCCTGGATGTTACTGGTCTTTTCTCGACCGGATTTCTGTAAATCAAAAGTTATATGAATTCCCCTTAGAGTTATTAAGTAGAACGGTACACGGGAAGCCTAAGGAATATCAATTCACTGTTTTCATGATTATTACGTTTCTCATGATTACCACTGATTGTAATTACCATCGATCTGTAAGTTCCACCAGAACCATTTCAGGATTCAGGGAGAATTCAAATCAAACACAGATTTTCCTATAATTCTGTTAAGAAGCAAAGACGTTTTCATGTAAATATCCATAAGGAGAGAAAGAAAAAATGGTTGTCCTGGCTAAAAGGGAGCCATGTTTCTGTATCCCTGACAAACATTATGTTGAAGCAATTGACAGAGTCTATTCCACAAATGAAGACCCTATTGTGCTATGAGGTGTGGCTACTGTCTTCAGCCCTTGAGGCAAAGGTTTGGTTATCAAGTCAGCAGACATGGATCATAGGCTTTGCTCCATCGCTGACCAGATTTGTGGGATTACAGACAACTTTTTTGTCTCTGGGAGGTGGAAATACCTAGTTTTTAGCACATGGATAGGTTTAATAGCGTTGAAACGGGCATGGCTGTCAATAGACAATAAATAAATGTAAATTTTCTTCAAACTACAATCAACCCCAAGGCCACTCTAGTACCACATGCCACAAACCCAACTCTATGGTTTCTTCTTAATTTTCCATACAGGGTACCCACCCAGACATTCTTTAAACCATTCTTCTTAGACTATAGCTTCATAACCTTGGGGAACTATTGCCCCTTTGCAGCGCATTGTGCAATAAACTGTATTCATATCATGGCACTTTCTACTTTTTTACTTGGTTGACTCAAGAAACGTATAGAAATTCTTGGTGTCCAATTTATTTAACTGATTGGGTTTCTTGTCCTCTTCTGATGGTTCCCAATGAATTAGTAGTACAAAAGTCCTTTATAAATCCAGGATATGTCATCATCAATGTTGTTATGATGATATCAGTTGCCTTAACAAGGCAAATTTGATAAATTGAGACACCACACTAACATCATGCTTCAACGTTCTCAGCGAGAAGCCCTGTCATAATAATTTCTAGCTTGAGGGAGGCCTTTTCTCGCCAACGTGTCCCATGAAAGCAAGACTTGGCAAGGACGCAAGATGGATTGTTCTGAGTGATTCATAAACCACATATTGCAAATTCATAGTCCAAAGTTGATGTAGAAAGTTCCCAAACTGAAAGCGATGCCATTTTCATTCTATTCTGGTCTTTAGGTCTTTTCTAGAACCATTCTGGAATAAATATAAGGTCTTTCCTTTGAATTAAAAAAAAAAAGAAAATAACAAGTGCGACTCTCTAGACATGCCACAGTCACCATGGGAACAGAAAGCTTTATCAAACAAGGTGATGAAGCTTCCAGAATGGTGATGCAGTAGCCCAAGGGTCATGTGTTTAGAATGAAGTAAGTAGTGTCCTTCCGTGGCTCTGCCCAGGTGAGACCTTATCTAGAATGGGGGGAAGCAGTGAGGCACAGGTGAGAGGTGCATGGGGGAGGGGTGAAGAGATTGTGCAGAGATTTGAAGCTTTGACGTGTGGATAGTTGACTTATACTTCTGTACCAAGGCCAAGGCCACTTGTCCTCTGCAGGTTCCTTTGCATCTGCCCTTTTTGTCTTCTCTACTTCTGCCCCTTGCACCCCCTGTGCAAGTCTGAGCCCCCTTTGTCTCTTACTGTTATTGCAACACCTTCCCCTTCCCTCTGGGCTCCCCCCAGGCCAATCCTTCCCCTCCCCCAATTCTGTAACAGTTTAGAACCCAGCTCAGGAGCCAGACTGCTTGCATGTGCATTCTGCCCACTTGCAGCTCTGTCACCTTGAGGAAACTGCTCAAATTCTGTTTCCATCTAAGTGCGGGCAAGTCTAGTCATCCCACAGGAATATTGAGAAAATGCAATGTATCCATATATGAGAGGCATTACAGCCGTGCCTGCAGACAGCAAGCACCTTATTACTGACTGTTCACGTGGGCTTTCTAGCACTCCCTTTTCCAACGTTGCAAGGGGCTCTTATTGCCCAAAGACTGCAAATCGAATCCCTCCAAATGGTATTCTGGGCCATCCTTGCTCTAAGCCCTAGGCTTGCAGGTTTGTCTTACGGTTCACATTGCAGACACATGCACACTTCAGTCCATGCGCACCAGGCTGCCCAGCATCAGCAAACGCTGCCATACGTTTCTCCCATGTCCTCATTTGGACTCACTGCCACTCCTGACTAACAGCCCACTTTGCCCAAAGTGCCTTTTAAAACACTACATAGCTTTCAAGGCCTGGATCAAATGAACTGTCATCCAGAAATGTACTCCTGGCAACCCCATTTGGAAAAATGATCTCATCCACAGTGTTTTTCTGGCCCTCTGTCACTGTATGACAAACACTGTCATATTCACCCCAGTATTCACAGAGCTGAGAAGGAGGGCATAGGTGTAGAGGGACAGGTCACCAAAAATTGTCCCAGACCAGACTCAGGGATGTTTGTGCTCTTAGAAAGAAACATGCCAAGGAGTTGCCTCTTTAGCTATGAGGACTAGAAGAAGGAAGCAGAAGATGACCTTTAGGGTTGTTCTAGGAGCTAAAATCTGAAATAGCTAACATCTGAAGAAGAGAAGATGATGGTAACATGTCTGACAGCATGGGGACCTGCAGCTTGGAGGAAGTAGTCAGGTAGTTAGCATCAAATCTCCCGTGTGGACTAATCTCTGTTATGACAATTAGTGTGAATATTCACTCCAAAGAAGACAACTATGGGGCGCTGGGCGGTTCACTCAGTTAAGCATCTAACTCTTGATTTCGGCTCAGGTCATGATCTCACAGTTCATGACTTGGGACTCCGTGCTGACAGTGCAGAGCCTGCTTCAAATTCTCTCTCTCTGTGTCTCTGTCTCTCTCTCTCTGCCTCTCCCCCAGCTCATGATCTCTAACTCAAAACAAGTAAATATTAAAAAAAAAAAAGAAGAAGACAACTCTGATTCATTTCAATATGCATTGTCTTGTATTTTACATTCTTTGAATCGTAATGAAGGACGTTTTCTCACTTAAGCTATTGTCTTGAAATCTTCCCTTCTGAAAGAATAGTTATCATCAGCTATCATTAAATGTTGGAATTCTTAAATCTTGCAGAACACCAGAGCCACCTTAAAGGCAAAAGAGGATGCCTTGGAAGCTTCTACCCTAATGATACACAATATTGCAATTTGCCAACATATTGAAAGGAACAGATGTTAGAAGTTGCAGTAACTTCATGCAACTGGGCAAGAAATCGCTGCCTTAAAGCATTTCTCAATTTTCTGGTCCTTTCCTGAACATTAAAGTGTTACAAAGAATTGGAAAAGATAAGATCTGTTATGAAAACGTTAGTTGCAGTCATCATTTTACAGAGTGAAAAAGGGAGTCCCAGTTTGGGGAAAAACTGATCTTCAACCAATATGAATCTTGGGAATAGAATCTTGAGAACAATAGCATGTCTTGATGTTGGAGGCAAAGTACTAGTGTTTATAAGCAAAAGAATACACTCCATGATAATTCATCCACAATTAATCCACAAAGGTTTTAGAAAACCAGAAACCAAAGGCAATCCATAATTTTGAAATAAGAAAATATACACTACTTTCTATGGCAGACTATCATTATTTGGGTTCGTGGATATCAGTCCAGGCATGAGCTTGCCTATGCACATCACTATATCTTGACACAGTGGGAAGTAAATTTTGTCAGTGGACCTGATAAATGAGTTGGGGCTTAACTCAGTTTGTGGGTTCACCTACTGAAAGACAAACATTTGCACTTTATTCAGCCTTGGATAATTCAAAAGTTATGCTGTGCTAACAAGATAATCCATTAAGCATAGTTGCTCAAGTGTCTGTCCAATTGGGGGAAGAATTTATCAGGAGGTTGTCAGAGGAAAAGAACCCAAGTGATGCCTCTCCAGGAATTGAGCTTACCCTGCAGATTTGAGAAGATTCCCTGCCAAAGAGCCCACACCGGAGACAAGCCCGCAAGCAGATTTATGAAACAAAAAGACCACACTCGCAGAGAGGGTCCCATGGCAGCCTCCTCACCTCTTCTAAGCTTTGGGTTTGGCTTCACCAACATTGAACTCTCCTAGACATTTACAATGATCTATAGCCTCAGTTTGAAGTTCATCCAAAGATAACTGCAGAGCCATCAAGTTTTATTTCTATTAGGATCCTCTGGAATTTACTGAGTCTGCACTGGACTTTAGACAAAAATGACCTTGGTTTGCTTTGTCACAGGGACATAGGATTCATACATTTCAATCATTAGCTCCTCACAGACTACAAAAGCCCAATATTAAAGACTGAGCCTATTAAAGACTATATCCTATATAAAGGTTTTAAGTGAGAAATGCTTTCTGCTTTGGTTTTGAAGGTTAATGGAATTGTCATGGAAACACTCACACATCCATAGTCTACGGATGTCCACAGGAAGGAAGCATATCCACTGGCAGTTGTATTTGGAATCCATGCCACAAATAAAGAGTTGAATGTAGTTTACATTTCAGTTAATGGGTCATGGGTTAACAGAGAGAAATGTTAGGTAAAGCCCTTGCATCAATACACCACAACAGAAACAGCCAGGAGAAAATGACAAAAAGTGTTTGGGGCAGACAAGAAAACACTTCACGGAAGAAATAACTTCCTGGGGTTCCATGAGGCTACTGTTATATAAACTGGTTGAGCTCTAGGCAAAGGACAACTCATATTGTCTTTTCCCCAATACACCTTCCAAGTCTTAGTTCTGAACCTTTTGGATGTCGAACACAAACAGGGCATCAGATCTGCCAATCTTCTGCCACAGATGCCCCCTCTTCCGCCTTTCAGCCACACTCACAGCCTCCTCCCAAGCAAAACAATGCTCTGAAACACTGCCATCTTGTGGCCACTCCCGGAGAGAGCATGAGTGCTGGGCACCTGAAGCCCAGTCACCCAAGAGAAGAAAACTGAAGATCAAGTTCTCACAAATGGGCCTTTCGGGGATGAGGAACTTAAGACGCTCCAAAATGTAAAGTAATGTGCCCCAAGTGATTATTATAACAAATGACATTTATAGAAAATAGAATTCACTTTTTAAAAATTATAACAGTATTTCCAAAGTGCTAAGTGTGTACACAGGCAAGGAACCATTCTGGGAAAAACAAAATAGAATTAAAGAAACAGTGAAAGAAGAAAGGAGGAGGAGGAGGTGGGGGAGAAGGAAAAAGAAGTAGGAGGGGGAGGGGAAGGAG
>NW_027527624.1:4051602-4069740 GCF_008692635.1 Crocuta crocuta
AGAATATTCTACAATGATTAAAAAAAAAAAGAAAAAGAAAAACCCAGTAGAACATGTCTCAAGAAGACATCTGCACATGAAGGTCACTCCAAAGGTGACTATTTTGGATCTGAGAGATGAGTTCGGCAAAGGGCATTCCAGAAGAGATGCACAGCATTCAGGATCATGTTTTCACAAATTTTTATTATGAGAAAATTTCAAACCTTCCAAACAGACAAAAAAAAAACCCCAAAACTAACACCTGTATTCCTGCCCTTTCCACTCACCAACTGTTAATATGTCGCTACTTTCTTCATGTCTGTATTTCAATTAGAATAGTCATTCTATTCTACAACAAGCAAGTTCTATTCTACAGCAAGTTGCAGTCATCACTGGACAGACCTTACCCCAAAGTATTTTAGTACTTACGTCCCAGGAATAAGGCCCTTCTCTGCAACCTCAATCTCAACATCACACTTAAGAAATTTAACGAGTCAGAAACATGATGTGATACAGAGTCCATGTTTGAAACTGTTTTCGATTGTCTCCAAAAATACCTTCTATACCTTTTCTTCCTCCTGATCCAAGGTCCACCCAAAGTTCACATGATGCATTTGATTATTACGTGTCTTCAGTCTCTTTGCGGGTGGGACAACCTCTCCCCATCACCACTGTCCCTGTTCATGACATTGATGTGTCTGCAGAGCCGAGGCAGCAGCTTATTCCATTTCTGACATTCTGGGTGTGTTCGTGTATTTTGGCTTCAGAGGACAATGTTAGCTGATGCCAATCTTTCACGTATCTGTCCTCATTTTCATTATGTATAAGCCTATTTATTTCCTTCTGTGGGCTTCTAAGATGAGCACTGGAGTCCCTCTGGACTCCAAGGCATATCTCATTAAACCAAAAAATAGCTCATTAAGCAACTTGCTTGTCTATGTAAAATCTCAAGGGAGAGACACAGGGGTGCTGGGATTTTGGGGGGGGGTCACGAATGGGGGAAGCATAGTTTTGCCTATGATTGGCAGCTGCTCTCAGGGCTCCATTTGCTTGTGACCCACATCCACACCAGCAGAAATTAAAAGCTGATGCTTTCATTTTCACTCCTGTGTTCACAGATACTTTCATCAGAGCTTGTCTTTAAGTAAAAGGATAATGATATGGTGAAAGCATGCAAAAATATTCCAAAATCTATCAAATTTTGTAATGATTCTGCCCTATTTTAGACCCTTTCCTACTTCACAGTCATGACAGTCATTTGCAGCTGAGAGGGAGCGTTCTTTGCTGTAGAGTTTGGTCGTATTTTCCATCACTGCTCCACTGTACAACGACCATCGGCCTGGTCTCCAGTGCACCCCACTTGAACTCTTTCAGGTTTTGCGCTGTGCTCATTTGCATAATTGTTTGAGGTCTTACAGAAACGAAGAACCTGGTAGGTTTCTTCCGTTGTTTTCTGAGCACCTTAGTCTGTAATATAGAACGTACCCGCGGTGAGAGACCATCTGACCCTCGTCCTCTCTGGATTCCTCCTTCTCCCTGATGCTGTTCCATTTCCAACACACCACTGCCCAGTCCTCCCTGCTTGCTCCTGCAAAAATCCAAAGCCCAGATCTGGGAGGAAGGTGGCCCTGGCCCCAGGGGGACTCTGCTTATCCCAGGGCTGGTGGCATGTGGAGCACCCACTTGTCCAGTACCGCGACCCGGGGCAAAGGTTGGTCTTTCCCAAGCTTTGTGCTCAGCTCTTTCATAATGTCTAATTACCTGCTGATTATAAACTGGCCATTCTGGTTGCTGGTTGCCTCTCTTCCTAATGGAACTAGATTTCCAAGGGCACTAAACCATTCCCCCATGTCAGGAGAAAGAGTACCTACAAACGAATCTGGAAAGCAAACAAAACGAAACAACACACACACACACACACACACACACACACACAAATCAAATGAACAAGAAGCAAAAACATGAGGAGCTCTGATTCTGGAGTCAGACATGTCTGAAATCGCAGCCCGAGCAGCCTCTGCGTGGTTACTCTAGGAAACGTCACTCGTCTCTAAGTTTCAATTTCCTCCTGTGGAAAATACTGATGACACGTACCTTATGGGAAGCGTCTTAATCTTCGTGAGATAATGTATATAAAATGCTTTACTTTTCAGTCTCCTTCAAGTATCCCAACACATTTGATATGTGAATTCAGTGTATATTAACCATTGCTAAGATGATTCATAGGACCGAAGATTCCACTGATGAGTGAGTTGCTGTCAGGGAGAATAAATCGGAGAATTAGATAAGGCCCTTGGGGAACTCGGAGGCAGTGGTGCAGAAACTCTTCATGGATGATAAAAATTGTTAGTGATAAAAAGTAAAAGCCCATAATAAGGAGCATTGCAAACACATCTGTCCAGGAGCATTGCACAGAGGCCTTTGGAAAGGAAGGGGAAATTTTGGTAAACTGGTTCCACCTCATAGGAGAAAGGTCTATTTAGCCAGGAGCTACAGGATTTCCTGACTGTGCTTGGCTGAACATTTGGCCTCAGTTGATAGAAGCACGTAGACCTATGTGTGTCCAACATGGAGACATAAATTCTCTCTCCCTCTCTCAATTCTTCTGGAAGAAGTGAATGGGGCTCAATCAGAAAGCCTCGGTGCATGAACTTGTTCAAGGTGGGGAAGGCGATGCAATACACAGCCCCTGACTGCTTGGCAACTCACTCAGTCCCATCTCGCGCCTCACCCTCAGTTCACCCCGGCCCCACCACCTTTTCAACTCATGATTTCAAGCCATCACAATGAACGGGCGGGACTTCATGACATTTAGTTTTCTGCTCATAGGTCACTCTCACTCTGGGTATGGGATATTTTCATTAATTCATTGGGATTGGACCACTTTCATAAGTTTATCCCTATGGTGCTTAAGTGTTTTTCAGGATTTTCATACAGATTAGTCCTATGATTATGAACCTCATTCTCATTCCTTCTAGAAGAAGGAGAATAAAAGTTAATCCTATAACAAGAACTAAACACATATAAGCTTAGTACATGCCAGAGACTGTCTAAATGCTTGTATAGTAAATTATGAATCCACATGACAATGCTTTGAGGTAGGTATCATTATTATCCATAGTATACATATAAGAAAATACCCAGAGAAGTTAAGCTGTTTGCTAAGGTCACACGGCTGGAAAGTGGTGAAGCTGGGAATTGACTTCAAGTGGGGAAGTCTGCAGTTAAACACAATCGTATACTGCTTCTAAGACTCATTAATTCACTCTACGGACAGTTATCACTTATGGCGGTGTACACAGGTATATAAATTCTACTTATACAACTTTATGGCTTTAATTTATAATGCTTGCCACTGCACTTTATTAAAGTGCATGAGCATATTACACACTGATCATATTTTAATATTATGGAAATGCCACTACTGTCCCTTGTCCTTTTGATGTTAATTACGCCGAGTCATAATAGAAAGTCCATTCCTCATCTATTTCCAGAACTATTAGTCTGGTGCTTCTTTTACTTCTTTGCCATAAATTGACCTAAATTACTAAATGCAGGGAATGTTTGATGGTTTTCCTTCAATGAAATCTGAGAAAGTTGTTACCCAAAACATGAAAATATGCATCTCAAATGGCTTCAAAAATAGCCCAATGTCCCACATCTCTTGAATTTCTCAAAGAGAAGAACTATTGACATTTTCATTATCTGATTTAGAAGCAATCACCATCAGCACATCGGCAGTAGGTAGAGAGGAGAGAAGACAATTTGGGTTTTTTTTTTTCTTAAAAATAAAAACAAGGTGGACCAAGGTAGTAGGATGATATCATTGTTCATATCTATCCTTCGAGCAGAAGTTCCAGACACTGAAATAAACAGTGTATTCATACCACTGATGACAGAATCAGATCATGATAATGAGATATTTGTTTAAAAATACTCCATATTTAAGATCATTAAGAAACAAGCTAGAGTACACAAGGTGGAGAGTCCCAAATATCACTACGAATAGGAAAATAAAATAACCAAGGTCCCAACAAGAGAGACCAGGGGATACCATTCAAAAAACACTCTCTGAAAGGATAGGCCCTGGAAAGTCAAAGAGTCTTCTTGGATATAGCAGCGCTCATAGAAACAGAGAGCATAACAGGTCTTTAAAACCAACAAGAGCCGGAAAGCTAACTAAAATGACGAAATGAAAGACCTCTCCTCCAAAGAAACTCCAAGAAGAAATGACAGCTAATGAACTGCTCAAAACAGATATCAGCAGCATCACTGAACAAGATTTTAGAATAATAATGGTAAAATTAATAGCTGGGCTTGAAAAAAACATAGGGGACATCAAAGAAACTATGGCTACAGACAGAATGGAAAATAAAAATAGGCATGAAGAATTAAAAAATGCGACGAATGAGATACATAATAAATTAGAGGCCTCCAATGCACGGGTGGAAGAGGCAGAAAGGAGAATAAGTGATTTAGAAGACACCATTATAGAAAAACAAGAAGCTGACAAAAAAAGAGACAAACTGATCCAGGAACAGGAAAGAAGAATTCGAGAGCTCAGCGATACGGTCAAACGCAACNGCAAAACCGGATCCACAAACCGTGTGACTTTGGGAAGGTTGCCTAACTTTCCTGAGTCTCAGTACCTCCTCAATATAATAGGGGCAAAACCAGAACCATTTCACAGTATCAAGGTGAAGATGAATAAGATGATTCATGCGAAGTGCTCGGCACAGTGCCTGGCATGTGGGGAGCATTCAGTATCTCTGGCCATGATCGTGATAATCACCTCATCATCCAAAGATAAAATACATTATTTTGCTTTTGTATTGCAAATAGGATTCATCAGCATCACTCTTGATCATATTAATAAAAAGGACAAAGACTCAAAAACATTGTGAGAGACTTAAAAGCTGAAGAACTTGGAATTTTCCACAAGCCCCAGTCCCAAGATGGCAGGCTGGGAAGAGCCCTGTTGCTTTGCTAAGTCCTCGCCATGTTGGGCACTTGCTGTTCTCTTTCTGTCCTTACAACCACCCTGTGAGGCAGGGTTATACCCTCCTCTATGTGGGCAGAATCAGTCACAGGCCAGAGAAATGCTCAAATCTCTCCTGCGAGAAACTTGATCGCAATGCACTAGGCATTTCCTTGCACAGAAGTGACAACTATACCACGTGACCCCACCACTCTGACCCCATCTGGGTGAGACCAGACATGGAGGTCTCACCAATGGCAAATATTCTTTCGAATCTATGCACTATGGACACGGACTGAGTGAATAGGATGGGACCTTTCTTGGGGACTTTGAACTCAAGATTCAAGGAGTTGGTCAGCAAGGGGCAGTGGGAGCAGAAGAAGCTAGGGGAACAGAGACGAGTTATCAAAATGGTCGAGTACTAGAAAAACAATCAAGTGTTTGCTGCGGAGGAGGAAATAGATAACCCGACTTGCCCCAGATGGCCCTAGAGACATGCCTTCCCCTAAGAGAGAGAGCAGAATGGCTACCGGGCATCACTGGGGCCCTGCCAAGGCTCGACACCCTGAGGCTGTTACGATGAATGACCAAGACATGAGAATGAAGCGAGAGGTAAATGCCATGGTGAAAAGTTAGCAGTTAATACAAGAAACTTACACATCATCAAAGAGAGGGGAGGGAAGAAAGGAAGGGAGGGAGGGAGGTGGAGGGAAGGAAGAAGGGAGGAAGAAAGGGAGAGAGGGAGGGAGGGAGGCAAAAAGGGAGGAAATGAGAGAGGGAAGGAGGAGAAAAAGACAGAAAGAAAGAAAGACGGAGGGAGGGGGAAGAGAGGAAGGAAGGAAGGAAGGAAGGGAGGGAGGGAGGAAAAGAAATGCAAGGAGTAATTTTGTTTTCCTTTTAAGATACTTTCTCGAAACTAAAAGCAGGTATAAGACTTTATCTTCACAGAAAAAGCCAAGCTGACATTCCTCTGTGTCTGGTATTCACCCACATGTTCCTCAATGCCAACAAGAGTCCAGTTTGCAGAGACAACTGTGAAATTTCAGCAAATTGATTCAGCAACCACCACGGGCCAATTTTTTCTCTTTCAGTTGCCTTTACAATGAACAATGTTTCTTTCCAATGTAACTGCTGAGTGGACGATGTTTCTAAGAGCAATCTATTTCTATTCAGTGTCTCTCCTGGCACATGCCAAGATTTCATTCCTTGTTCTGAGAGCTAGCTGACAAGTAACTACATTTCCCTCACTCGAGCCACATCAAGATTGTTTTCTCCCTGAAGAAAAGATCATATATAAGAAGGAAGAAACATACATATATCTATATGCACACACATATACGTAAAGGGAAAGAGAAAGATGTAGATATAAAAGGATATATACAGGGATCATTTCTAAGTATTCTTTATATCTACATCCTTTTACATATGTGTGCATATATATCGTGTATGTGTATATGTGTGTATACATCTGTGTATATATACATACAGATAGATACACACACATATGCACAGTTTACTATATATCAGTTCACTGGAACTTAGACTAAACTTTTAAATGAAACTACATACAATTTTTTGAAACAGGCACCAAGATAATAGCATATTTATGGCCCAGATTCTAATCTAGAAGTTTTGACTTTTAAATATCACCAGCCGATACTTTTCTGCCCCGAAGCTCTTTGCCACATCAAATTACCATTTATGTAAGCATTTGGTAAGCATTCATTAACTCTCAGACTCTCAAAAAAAAAAACAAAAAAAAAACACCGATGTCTATTTCAGCTCATTCCATTTGAATTTCTGATCTGGAATGCACAGGAAATTGCAGAGTTACACAACCGCTAATCAGATAGAATTCTTTTCAAAGATTGCCAGTGGGGCTTTAGAAAAGCAAGCTACATGAGTGTGTGTTACATGAAGGTGAGCCCAGGCTGGTAGATTTCCTTCACCTTGTGATCGCTGGCCAGAATGTTACACAGCTCTTGACTTAGCAAAGGGTACCAAGGCTAATAAACTGATCTCTTTGTAGCCTTTCAAAGGATACAACTGTTGGCCTTTTAAATACACCACAAAAGCCATTTCACTTGAGATAAACACTTGGAAGAAACAGTCTTCAACCAGGACCCTGTCCTCTTCCTTAATTATTGTCCCAGAAATTCAAATCAGCCATCATACAGAACCATATTAAAATTCCTACATTATTCCTGACCTCAAGGAGACTGAGAGGTTGAAAGTGCTCAAGGCGAACAGTCAAGCTCTAATGCAACTTAATAAAATCATGAGCCACTTTGATACAGCACTCGGCACATGCTCTCATTAACCTAACTCTCACTCCTAACCTGACTCTTCGGGTTCTTCATGCTTCCAAGGCGGGTGAGATTGTTAAGTTCGACACTAAAGGCAGCAACAACAGTCAGAGTGGAAATATGAAGAGAGAAATGTTAGAATACCAAGCAGTCAACCTAATAATCGTATTCCATGCATGTTGTGCAGAGTTAAATGTGTTACCTATGCCACACGCACCGCCACCTGCCTTCCAATCAAGCCACCCTTATCAGCAGTTGAAAACCAGATCAATGTCACTTCTACTCAAAGGCCCACCTCTCTTAAGTCCAGAGTAACTGCAGCTTTTCACAGTGGCCCCAGGGTCTTATTGATTTTGCAACCAAAGCACCCCGATCGCATATTACTCACAGGGTATTATTTGGTTCCCAGTTGCTATGGAGATTGCACATTGGCCTCTTTCCTTATTATCAAGGCTAACTTATCACCAGGTCCTCAACTGCCAGTTCTTTTTTATCTTTACGGATAAATGAATTGGATTTACAATTCTTGTCAAAGATTTCATGCCATACTTACGCTATTTGTTTCTTCCTCTTTCCTTTTCTGGTAATACTACAATTGATTATTTTTGTGAGTTACTCCAGCTCAATCTTTCTCAATAGCTACACTAACTATTGGCACACTGAAATTCACCAGGATGGGATAAAATATCCCGCTTTCTCCCTCAACCTTAAAATACTTTTCTGGAGAGTCCTTAATGGCTGTGGTAAATGTCTCAGTCTGTACTGACAGTGGAGATATCTTTCAAGAGGGTCCAAAACACAAATTTAGGTTAAACTGTATCATTAGAGCCGTATCTCTTCTTTCATGTAGGAGTGTGGCCCTCTGGCGGGGAGCTCTATCATAGAGGCGACAGGGCCCAAGTTGGCTCAGGGTCTCAGAAGATTTTACTGGCTTTGCAATGTCTGGGACACCTTGAGACAGGACTGGGACTCATCTTCAGCCTGGATTTATGGGGTATAGCGGAAGGTCACAAAAATTCCGTAGATGAGGTTGCCCCCCCAGCCCAAGATTACAGTATTTTTTCATGATTGTTGTCAATCCATTCCTTCCCATAAACATAACCACCATACATACCCATGAAAGAATTTTGATATTCATATTTTTGTGGCCTTGTTTTCTTTCCTCATGCAGCTATTAGCCATTCTGTATTTCCAAGATTTAGCTCAAGTTATGCTTTAAGTTCTTGATTTATAGGGAGCACTTTGGACTTATGGGTGGGGGGTATTTGAAGAGCTGCCCAAGAGACTGTCTTTTGACTACACAAAAGAGAGTCTTTTAAATGTTTATTTATTCATTTTGAGAGAGAGAGAGAGAGCATGAGCTGGGGAGGGGCAGAGACAGAGGGAGAGAGAATTCCAAGCAGGCTCTGGAGCTGTTAGTGCAGAGCCCAACTCGGGGTTCGAACCCATGAACTGTGAGATCATGATCTGAGCTGAAAACAGGAGTCAGAGGCTTAACCGACTGAGCCACCCAGGCATCCCTGCACAAAAGCTTTTAAAAGTCCCTGTGCCCTAGTGGCACCTGAGATGAATCACATCAGAATCTATGTGGGTGAAATGCCAACATTGTTAGTATTTAGTAAAATTCCATATGCAGGAGAGATGGAAAGCTCCTGCTGTAAAGTAACTAGGAGTCCCTGCCCTACTTATTCAGCCTCAGACACCCCCAGCCCCTGCCCTACTTATTCAGCCTCAGACACCCCCAGCCCTGGGTCACCCAAACCCTCTTGCTCTCAGAGAGAGGCAAGAGAGCAAGCCTAACCCTCACCCCAAAAAGTACATGGGCTTACCCCCATCCCAAGGAGTTACCCTGTGGGAAGAGTGTCCTAGGTCAGCAGATGTTAAGTTTTCAGTCTCCTCAATTACACATCTTTTCTCCAAGGTGTGTGTGAAGCAGGGGTTTTCCTTTGGTGGAAGGCTCATCTTTAGGGACTCACAAGTCACCTCACCCAATTCAAATTTGACGGTTTTGCCTATAACTTGCCAATTGTGGCTCTCTGGATATAGAGATAAACACAAAAGGAATGAGAGTCTGCAAGCATTTTGGTAACTAGGGCTCCCGGGCCTCACAGGAAGGTCCAGGGCTCTGCTCCCAGCCCCGCGGCTCCCCGAAGGGTGACCTACGGCTGCGGTATAACACTGTGGTCACTGCAGAGCCCCAGAGAGCCAGGGCAGGACAGAGAAAAATAGTGAATTCCACAGGATGGCCTAAACGACCCGTTTCTGAGCATTCTGCAAACTCCTTAAAACCTTCATGGGCCGGATGGAAGAAATGGGCAAAATGGTAGCAGACGAGATATTATAACACGAGGGGCAAAAGCCAGAAAAACACACTGAGGTCCCTTCAGGCTATTTCCCCAGGCCGATGGTTGCAAAGCAGAGGTTACATGAGGGGCTTATGTGCTCTAGACGCAGTCTCTTCCTATTTGGACTAAGTGTCAGAGAAGAAGATAGACGTGGATTCTCCTCCCAGCTACTCACTTCTCCTATAGCTGTCATCAACCCGCTTTCTTCCTCCCTGTAATGCTTTTCCTAGGGAACTCATCGTTCCCAAGGCTTCATCCCTGGTGGCAACTCTTTTTATTTTTATTTTTTTTAAATATTTTTTATTTATTTCTAGGAGAGAGAGAGACAGCGTGAGCAGGGGAGGGTCAGAGAGAGAGGGAGTCACAGACTCTGAAACAGGCTCCAGGCTCTGGGCTGGCAGCCAGCACAGAGCCCGACGGGGGGCTTGAACCCACGAACCGCGAGATCATGACCTAAGCGAAAGTCGGACGCTCAACCGACTAAGCCACCCAGGCGCCCCCCATGGTGGCAACTCTTAACTGCATGCGTTTGGTCCAGACCTCTCCTCTGAGCCTGAGTCATGTACTCGAGCCTTTGTCTACCTGTCATCTCATCTCTACCCAAGTCAATGGGGGTGCTGAGGGCATGGTTGTAGGACCAGGAACTGAAGGTTGGCCTCCCCCCTCCCACCATGTCCAGATCCCCCATTCACTGGGTGGAAAGATTGGCCATCTGAAGCTTCAAGCTGCTGGGAGGGGCATCCTGGGCATGAGGAGGGAAATTTGGTAAGGCGGTGTGGCAGGTGGAGATGAGTGAGGAGAGGGCAGGTCTGCTGAAGGTCAGACTTGGGAGTGGAATTTTCGGGGTGAAGAACTTGGGTGGTGACCGGCTGGGCACCATGTCCAAGAGGCAAGGCCGGAGATGTATGGGGACTGGGTCTCCCTGGTGAACTGCCCTGTGGACATCCCTCACCCCATGTCCTCTGTTTCCAGTTTTCCACTCTAGCTCAGTATGGAAGAGAACACTTTCTCACAATTTCCCCCTTATGCTTCTGACGATTTCTCCCCTACACCATGTATGTGGTTCTCTTGAGATAGTCTAAGGCTTTGGTACTTGTTCATTTATTCAACAGAGTAGCTCATTGAAAACAATTAGTGGGGCATCTCGTATATGCTGGACACTATGGTAAGTCCAAGGACACAATGGCGAACATGAAATTGACATGGACCATGAGTTTGCTGCGTTTGAAGGATACTATAAAGAGCTAGACAATAAAGAAGAAATGTGCAAAAACACACTCATGAAATGATTACAGTGGTCACAAACACCACGGTGCCATGAATGAGGATGCTAAGAAAACCTACTTCGGATGCGGCAATCGTGAGAATCCTCCCTGACATTTAAGGAGAATGTGAAGAGGACGTGGAGTGGTCCAGGCAGAGGACAATCACTGGTGAGGTGGTGAGGTGAGAAAGGGCTTGTGTGCTGACAGAGCCCAGTGGAGGACAGGGACTCAGGACCAGGGAGGGCCACTCGAGTCACGTTGTGTGGTTCCGATTGTACTCGAAGGCCTAGCAAATCGCTTAGGTGTTTATGCAAAGGTATGGGAAGGTCCAACCAACATTTTTAAAACATTAGCTGGTAAATGAAGAATAAATAGGAGGGTGGCAGAAATGGAGACAGAAGCCTGCTCAGGAGGCTGCTGGAGGAGGTGACAATGCAGAGGGTGGAGGAGGAGACAGCTGTGCCGGGGGGAGTCAAGGTACACTGGTGAGTGCCGAATCACTGGTATTTTGTGGATGGATTAGTAGTGGGGTTTGAAAGAAGGCAAACTGAAGGCTAACTCTTCGATTTTTAGCTGAAGCACTGAGGGGGGCAGGGAGGATGTCAAAACCAATTCCCAAGATGAGACATTGGAGGAGCGAGAGATTTGGGAGGCACTAGAAATCAAGTGTTCATCTCACACTGATGCTTATGGAACAGGACTTTTCACGCTCTCTGCTTTGTGGAGCAGAGCTGTGGAGTAGACTTACAGATACATGACTCTGAGGCTCCGAGGGGAGGTCTAGGCCAAATGTAGACATGTGGAGTCGTCACAGTAAAGGCAGCATTGAGAAAGGATACCACTGCCTGGGCTTCCTCACAGCATGGCGGTCTCAGGATGCTCTCCTAACATGGCAGCCAGCCTCCCCACAAAATGGGCTCCAGGAGATTCAGGCAGAAGTTATAAGGTTTCTCCAGACCTTGTGTCAGAAGTGACAAATCTTCCCTTCCATCATAATCTGTAAAACTACACTTCAATCAGGTGTTTCCCCCATTTCTTCTCTGTAGACTACTTACCTGGATCTGATTCTTCCAGATTCCAGGTTGAAGCTGGGATTTTCTTCTGGGCTCTATATTTAAATCACATTCTAAAATGTGAAGTTTTTATTTGAGAACCTACTAACAAACTGAAAATATGAAAGAAAGGGCATAAATGCAGGGAATCTCCTTTTTGGAAGGACAGCAGAAAAGGCAACATTGAACTCACGAGACAATGAAGAGGAAAGAGAAAAGCCATTGTTCAAAATATCAGTGCAATTTACCACCAAACACAAGAAATCTAACATGGACCCAGTTCAGAATTGGTGTTATAGAATAATCCCCCAAAGTGGTTTTATAAATACAGAGGCTTCCAGCCATGTTCTTTTTCTCACTCTCTTTTGCCCAAAATTTTGTTTCTAGAAGTGGCATTCTCTCTTTCTCTCTTCATATGCCCATTCTTCTCCAAACCACACATCTTTAAAAACAATACACCAAAGGCATACAGTATTTTTCATCTTTTAGAGTTTTTTAAAATTTCTACTTAATTGAATTCCAGAATGAGATATCCTACCAGTCTGTCTAAACAGTCACTGAAATTTGATTAAAATACTTGTGCACATAATTATATCGGGAACGTGTTAGGGTTACTGAGACTACAGTCTTTAATTACATCAACGTTTTTATAATTATCATTTTTTTCCATTATAGGGAACTTCTGGCCCTGGTCCTAATGATGCTTTAGGAAATGTGCCTCACTATTTCTACACTAATTTTTATTCCAAAGGAATCTTTTCAATGCCATATTGAACGGATTAAGTCACTTTTTTTTTCTTTCCGGATCATATCAAAGTACTGAGTGCCATGAAGATAAATATTTGGTAGTGAGATTGCATTTCAGAGACCAATAGGAGCACGGAGCACGGACCCCGATGGACTAATTTGAGGAGACTCCCTCTCTAGCTTCTGGGCCTCTCCCAAGGGCAGCAGCTTGGTGTTAGGAATAAATAACAGATGAAATACATCCCTGAGAAAGAGCAAAGCACTCTAAGCTACAACCAGAGAGTTTTCAAGACGCCGTGCCCCTTTTTAAAGCAAGGAGAATTGTTTTTAATTTAAAGGGAGTTGAAATAAACAGCTTTATCATTCTTACAGTTTGGGAGAGAAATATTTGAAATCCTGTGAACTATTGAACTGACAAAGTTTCCCCAGCATCTATATTGCTCAACATTAGACATACTATGGATATTTACTGAGTCTTCTAGAGTTCTACAGAAGATTGATAAACATGTTTGAAAAACTTCCTTGCTAAATTATCACAGTCATACGCTTTGGTAGAATTCAGTCCATAGGCCAAATTTGGCCTTTTAAGGTGTCTTATTTGACCCATACCATGTTAAAAATAATTGAGAGATTTCATCCAAAATTATTTATTTATGTATTCAGAATATATTTACTGACTACCTTTGTACATGCCAAGCTCAGGACCAGATGCTAAAAAAATGCTCTAATGAAAAAAGACGTGATCCTTGTTCTTACAAGTTTTACAGTCAAGAAAAGATGTGTTATTAAACAAGCAGTAAGAGAAAGCATGGTAAATGTTATGACAAAGCAAAGGACACTTCTGTGTGTATAAAATAACTAGTACTGATTGGCTATTTACTATACACTAAGAATTATTATCTTGCACTTTACCACATGCCGTCTTCATCACAATCCTGTGAAGTGAGTGGCTATTATCATACGCATATTTCAGATGAGCATTCTTTTTTTTTCATTATTTAATTTTTGAGAGAGAGAGAGAGAGAGTGAACACTCAAGTGAGGGAGGGACAGAAGGAAAGGGAGGGACAGAATCCAAAGCAGACTCTACGGGGCTCAATCTCACCACCATGAGATCATGACCTGAGCCAAAATCAAGAGTCAGACTCACAGCCAACTAAGCTATCCAGGCACCCCTCAGATGAGCATTCTGAATAAAAGAAAGCTTTGGTAATTTGTTCAGTATCATAAAAACGGTTACCCATCCGAATTCAATATTTTGATTTACCTAGTCTGGATTATATTCTCAAGTCATTTATTTCAGGAAGGAACCAAAGGTAGTTTCATGGCAACAGCAATAAATTATTCATATCCTATTGGGGATGTGAACCTGTTTTCTAATATGATTTTTCTTATTTTAATCCATGAATAGAGCATTTGTGCTCTAATGTAATGAATGTAGATTTTGAAGCCAGTTGGACCGAAGAGTAACAACCTGCTACTTTCTAGTTTTGTGGCTGTAGCAGACAGAATTTGGGCCCACATGATCTTCACCCTGTGGTGTTACACCCCTAATTATGTGATGTTATGTGGCAAAAAAGACTTTGAAGATGTAATTAATGTTCTAAGCCAGTTGACCTTAAGATGCAGAAATTGCCTAGATGGGCTTGCCTCTGTCAGATAAGATCCCTTTAAAGCGGGGACCTTTCTCTTGGTGGGGTAAGAAGAGAAACTTCCGAAGAAGTCAAGAGATTAGAAGTATGACTCAGTGTGCCATTGCTGGCTTACCAGTGCCTAACATATGTCACACAGAATCTTAGACATTTAGTAAATGGTGAATCTTGATGTCGATTAAATCTTGATGAGAAAGGCACTTTTATCATGTAAAATTACTTGCAACTATTACTACCAACATTTGAGTTTCATAGTCATGATTCTCCATTCACTGGCCAGCAACCTAGATGGACCCAACCAAAGTCCATTGTCTATGTTCCCAGCGGACATCCACATGCATGATCCCACCCAAACCGATTTTATTTCTCTGGCTACAGAAAACTTTTTTTTTTTTTTTTTTTTTTTGCTGCTTGTTCCTTACTCTGATGCCATTCATTTACATATTTCTAATCTGGTACATTCAGTATAGATAACATTATAAGCACCAAAAATCACCTCATGGTTATGAGCCACATATATTTATATTTTGATTTACAATTTAGCAATAAATAGCCTCTAATCCTTTGGGGGAAAGCAGGATATATATCAACTATCAATTAACTTTCCATTCCCAGCCAAAAGCATCTAGAAATAGACAAAATACAGTAGAATTGTTACAATAAGACATCTACCAAGCTAGAAATAGTCTCTGCCTTAAGTTCTACGCTATCTTAAGTAAACCAGTATATCATTATTTACTGTAAAATCAATAGGTCAATTACTGAAACTCTGATTTTAAAGTGAACTTTTGGAACTGAACTTTGTCCTTAAGGCGATTTTTACTTAAAGTAATATACCTGCTCTGAACTCACCTGTTTCATAAATTCCAAATACACATTAAGATTTTGTTTTCTTATCTCAATGTACATCTAACAAGGCAACTTTAGCAGGAAAATTCAAGGTGCTTTATAGTTCTATTAATCCATGCATCTTTCACTTTTTAAAAATATTTATTTTTGAGAGAAAGAGAGGGTGCACACTGTGGTAGAAGGGCAGAGAGAGAGAGAGAGGAAGACACTGAATCCAAAGCAGGCTTCAGGCTCCAAGCGTCAAGCACAGAGCCCAACGCTGGGCTTGAACTCATGAACTGTGAAATCATGATATGAGCTGAAGTTGGATGTTCAACTGACTGAGCCACCCAGGCACACTGCATCCTTCACTTTAATTAACAGTAGCATTAATATGTATTGAGCTATGATCTAGACAAGGCAGTATTCCCTTTTTTTTTTTTTTGCCTTCAAAACTTTCCAATCCATTAGAGAGCTAAGAGACACACGAGTAATCATGGTAGAAGGAATACAAGATAGACCTTGTATAGGTCATTTCCTGGGGCTGAGTAAAGAGCCATCCCACCCGTGAGTAAGACTTGAAGGCAAATTCTCTATATAGCAGTGGAAAGATAACCCAACCATGATACCCTATCACTCACTCTTCAAGTTACTTCAAGCAGGCAACTTCCCCTCCCTGGGCTCTGGTGCTTTTGAAAATGGAGAGAAAAACACTTTTGCCACATAAAACAAGAGTGACCACTTCCTGCCCCAGGACCTCATGGCCAGTCCACGTGTTGCCCCTTGGTCTTCACCAAACTGAGGAATCAGAAACAAGAAAGATAGAACTAAGAAAGTGGGGAGTAAGCTGGGTTTGGGCCTCTTTCTCTGTTCATCCAGAGGCAAGAAACAGAGATTTGCAAAGAAAGGACAAACACAACATGGGAATTTCCCTGGGAGATGTCAGCAATGCTGCAGAAATTAATACTGAAGCTTTCACGATTTTCACATTTGAATTCAGAACAAAAATAATCTCCTCGAATCTTACCTTTACATCTAAAGAAATAACTCAACACCTAACATCTCTATAGTTATGCTTGCCAGAATTCATAAAACTATACGCTTCCACTGTGCTCTTCTGTTCATTACCTTACGTCCAATGAATAGAAACTGGTACGTATACAGAATTTGAACTCAAATCTCTTCCTTGGTGCAGAATGTCAGTAACTTCCTTACCCCTTTCCTAAACTTATGACTCACTTCTCACATCTATTCTCTGCAATATGAGATTCGAAGAAATGGAAATGCCAGATGGCTTCTAAGACATAGAGTCATCGTTTTTAACTTCAAATAAAATGAGTTTTAAGAAACCTTCAACACTTTTGGTTAACTCTTCAACTTAATCCCTCTCAAATTATCCACCAATCCTGAAATTTGGGGCCACTTAAAAGGAAAACTAAGAATTTCAACTAGACTAGGCAAGACACAGACACCCATCACATCATGACTATGTACAACAGGGGCTGAGAACTTGAACTCGGAAGTCAGACCATGTGGGTTTGCAGCCCATACCTGAGAAGAGGGGAAATAGAGCTCACTTGTTGCAGAGAGGCATCTCGAAAAACCTATATACGTATTTTTTAAAGTACCACACCACCCGACAGGATTATGGTCAAGAGTAAATGAATCAATACATGTAAAATACAACATGTAACAAGAGCTTGATAAATGCCAGCACTTACGATTATTTTTATTATTCATGGTGTGTTCACTGTGTTCCAGGCACTGTAATCCAAGGAGAGGCAGAGACAGAATAAAATTCATGACAGTCTGGCTCTGGAGCCATCGTCCAGACCAAGCTTGAAGGAACAGATCGGAGAGAAGAAAGAATACCAGGAAGAAAAGACAAGGTCTGAGTTACGTCAGCCCCAAATCCCATCTTCCTTCTGAACTTGCCTGAATGTTTAAGTCACTTCAAACTGTTGTTGATATTTCCATCCCAAACCATCCTCGCTGATAGATCCTTAAACACTCACTGCTGTATTTTACATATTTGTTTAATCGTTGAGCTAAGCAGCTACGACCAGGTGGCCACTTTTAGTCCTGGGAATGGCCTCAGGAGAATCTAACTGATTAGTTCAAATTTCATAGCACTTGCATTTAATGTATGCATTCCGAGTGTCTGATGGTTCATTTTCTTTCTGGAGATTCAATGGAAAGCACAAATGGTGGATTAGCCTGTGGTGTCATATCATTGTCACTCTGTAATATTAGTTCCTTCATTTAAAGAGTAAGACAATAATAGTAGGAAAATACAATAGAGTAGCTCCTCGCTAAGTCTGCTCCTTAAACATATTTTCATTTCTTTGAGGATATTTGGTTTGGAAAAGAAAAAGAACCATAGAAGTTTCTAATAAATTAAGAAAAATTCCTCTGTGGAGTTTTAGTTAATTATGGGAACTCACATGCTGCTAATTCCTAGCCATCTATCTGTGGGCAGACTCTTTAAATTTCTTGTTGGAGTCAGGATGTTTACTTTGGTTTGACATTAATGATATTTAAAAATTAATTTTTCACCCACAGGAAATACTAGTCTTTCGTTTGGGAGTCAATAAGATTATTTTTCTCGGATAAATCATCAGTGAGTCAGCCAGCTCTGAAACTCAAGATTCGTAAATCATAAAATCATGCATGAGGTTGAAGGCATCTTTGGATCTCCAAGCCCCATCCTTATATGGATAAGGATGCTGAATCCTCAAGAAGTGAAAAAATTGTCTAGAGTCACAAAATGGAAAGGGCAGGCCCAAACCCACTTCTTCTTCTTTCCAGTTCCCTTATTTTGTGGCTACATTATTACTGGACTTAGAAATGATTTCCAAGAGGCGCCTGGGTGGCTTAGTCGGTTAAGCGTCCGACTTTCGCTTAGGTCATGATCTCGCGGTCCGTGGGTTCGAGCCCCGCGTCGGGCTCTGTGCTGACTGCCAGCTCAGAGCCTGGAGCCTATTTCA
>NW_027527624.1:4069754-4207458 GCF_008692635.1 Crocuta crocuta
ACTGTTAGTTTAAATACATAAAATTATGAATTGAACTATAATTACTCATCAGTGATCAAAATGGAAACGAAACCGAAGCTGCTATGTTCTTTCCCTCTGTTTCTAGTGTTGGATGTCTCTGACCTGGATGGACTTGACTTACCCTGTGTTTGCAGCCCTTTAGGGAGCATTTCTCGCTCTTTCTGTTCCTAAGAGTCACAAATTAGACATCAGGAAGGTTGTAGATTCTCAAGTAAAGGTCTTTAGCTTGCAAGTCAGCCATTTAATTAACCACCAGATTTGCCTAAAAATGATTTGTGTTTTATCACT
Organism: Crocuta crocuta; assembly: GCF_008692635.1. Lineage (NCBI taxonomy): Eukaryota > Metazoa > Chordata > Mammalia > Carnivora > Hyaenidae > Crocuta > Crocuta crocuta. Next base: position 4,070,064 of record NW_027527624.1, read on the forward strand.
TGGCCCTCCACAATTTGCTTCTTCCCCACCGAAAGATGATCAGAGCTCCTCCTACGGTTGGCTGCCTGCCACTCAAACGCATTTGAAGACGACAGAGGATTTTGTAGACTTATCCCTATGATCTTCACACTGCTGATCTGCCCTGGGAATGCCATGAAGAGCACTTATTAATCTTGTTGAAAGAACTTTGGCTTTGAACGTACAATGTGCGCTTCAGGGAAAATCAGCTTTCACCTCTGGGCGTCCTTCTCAGGATTTCATCGCAGTATCTTAAAACGAGGAGGGGGCAGAGGGTTTCTTACAAAGGAGGGCAATTTTCTTGTTTTACATCAATTTATTGAGTTTCTTTCTGGAAATTGTTGCCCAAATGTTTCACATTAGTTGATTCCCATTTCTCAGTTAATCATCTAGTCAACGGAGCCTTAACGACAATGGTTCATATTTTAGTGAGTCTTCCACTTTCTAGAGCAGTAACTTCTTTGTATGCCTTGGAGATAATTCTCGTAATTAAAGAATATTGCATTCCTACAAAGCCATAGCCAAATAGACACAAGGCTATGTATCTGCTCTGAGGTCATTTAAATGTTAAATTGATCAAGACCTATTTCAGAATGTCCTCATGGAGTTAATAAGAAGCGTGCAGTACATAGATTCCCCAAGAAAGGGACGAAGGGGAAATTCACAGAATTCTAATATTAACTTGGAGAATGTAATAAATAAGGTTATGGGTAAAACAAAAGAAATGCCATCTAGCTGCAAAACTCAAAGGTATGGAAGCATCATTTTAAAAAATGAAGCCACTACAGTTATTCTTTTCCTCAGATGCAGCTCACCCCCTCATGCCTCAAACATGAGAAGTGGGAGAGGGCAGAATTAGGGAGTCCCACACTTAAACAAAGGTGGTAGGGCTGCATTTTTATTCATTGGGATGAAGGAAAACAAATAAAACCTGCCTCCACCTCTCCATTTACTGGAGTGACTGGAATTCAACCTCATTTATATTGAGGGTTGAATGAATGACATGCATTCATGTCATGTGAGAATCTAAGGGGCTAACGGGACCAGAAGATGTGAGGGAAAGGCTGCAGCCTTCAGTCTGCATGGCCCACTCAGTGCCAAGTGTGAGCATGAAAAACCTTCACTGTGGCTTCCAAGGTTGTGGCCTTTACCCTCCATAAAACCATCATGCTTAACACTCGTGTATCATTCAGCAAATGGGTCTCCTCCCTAGGAAGCTCTCGTTTTTAACATCACGGTTTTAAAATTAGATTTATTGAGGGGCGCCTGGGTGGCTTAGTCGGTTGAGCGTCCGACTTTCGCTTAGGTCATGATCTCGCGGTTTGTGGGTTCGAGCCCCACGTCGGGCTCTGTGCTGACTGCCGGCTCAGAGCCTGGAGCCTGTTTCAGTCTGTGACTCCCTCTCTTTCTGACCCTCCCCTGCTCATGCTGTCTCTCTCTCTCTCTCTCCTAGAAATAAATAAAAAAAAAAAACATTTAAAATCAGATTTATTGAAATACAACCCATATATCATATAATGCATCCACTTAAAGTATATACTTCCAACGGTTTTTAGTACACCCACAGAAATGTGCAAACATCATGATGGCCAATTTGGGAACATTTTAATCACCCCGCTAAGAAACCACAAACCCATTAGAAGTAATTCCTATCACCCACCTCCAGTCACAAATGTAAATCAGTCTCTATAGATTTTCCTATTGTGGACTTTGCATAAATGGAATCATACAATAGATAATTTTTGTGACTGGCTTCTTTCACGTAGCGTACTATTTTTAAGGTTTATCCATGCTGTAGCATCTATCGGAACTTGGTTCCTTTTCATTGCAGAATGCTATTCCCTTGAATGGACAAACCGGATTTTATTCATCCATTCATTTGGTTGATGAACATTTGGGTTGTTTCCACTTTTTGACTATTGTACTAATGCTGCTATGAACATCCGTGTACAAGTTTTTGTGTGAACATATGTTTTCACCTTTCTTGGATATATAACTAAGAGTGAAATTGCTGGGTCTGGTGGTAACTTCATGTTTAGCGTTTTGAGAAAGTGCCAGACTGTTCCAAAGTGGATGCACCACTTTATGTTTCTCCACATCCTTGCCCATGCTTCCTTTATGTATTGTCTTTCTTATTTTACCCATCCTAGTGCATGGGAAATAGTATGTCATTGCGGTTTTGGTTTTCATTTCCCTAATGACTAATTGGTTTTCATTTTATCGCTTTCTGAAAGCCCCAAAAGCTTCCGCTGCCTTCTTCCTAAGTGAAGTTCTTCCCAGCACGGGCTTCCAAACCCCAGAGCCCTCTTCCCTTTTCAGGCACAAATACTTCTTATCTCTAGTGTGAGAATGTTTGAATCTTAGGTCTGAAAGCACAGCTTATTGAAGAAGGAAGGGAAGCATGGAAAAGAACACGTGCAGGGTGAGGAGCCCCAACAGTGGTTTCCTGTGTGAAGTGGGCCTTCAGAGCAGACACTGAGCAATGGTCTTTACTGGTCAGCCAGAAATAGCGTTACCCAAGTCTGAGGGTGACGCAGTGGGAGGGCCCCAGTGTCGGGACCCCATGAGTCTGTTTTCCCACGGCCTGGCCCCTCGCTAAGAAAAGCACAAGGCAACTACTGCTCAATATCTCACTTCACACTGTGTTTAAGCTCGCACCTGTGTGAGTTTAAAAACAATCTCCTGGGGCGCCTGGGTGGCTCAGTCCATTAAGCGTCCGACTTCGGCTCAGGTCATGATCTCACGGTTTGTGGGTTCGAGCCCCGTGTCAGGCTCTGTGCTGACAGCTCAGAGCCTGGAACCTGTTTCAGATTCTGTGTCTCCCTCTCTCTCTGACCCTCCCCTGCTCATGCTCTGTCTCTCTCTCTCTCTCTCTCTCAGAAATAAATAAAACATTAAAAAATTTTAAAAACAATCTCTTGAGAGGGAGACAAACAGTATCAGAAAATTCTTGTGCAAATTAGCAATAAAAATATTCCAGTTATAAAATTAGTAAGTCATTCTGTCTGTCTCTCTCTCTCTCAAAAATAAACATTTAAAAAGTATTTTAAAAAGGGGCCTCTGGGTGGCTCAGTTGGTTAAGAGTTCAACCTCAGCTTAAGTCATGATCTCACAGTTCATGAGTTCGAGTCCCATAGTCAGGCTCTGTGCTGACAGCTCAGAGCCTGGAGCCCACTTCAGATTTTATGTCTCCCTCTGTGCTCTCTCTCTCTCTCTCTTTCCCTCTCTCAAAAATAAATAAATATTTAAAAAATTAAAAAATAAAATTAGTAAGTCATGGAGATGAAAAGTACAGCATCAGAAATATAGTCAACAATATTGTAATAATGTTGTACGATGACAGATGGTGATTACTTACTGTGTATTGTGGTGAGCACTGAGTAACGTATGGATTGCCCAGTCACAATGTTGTGCACATTATTTTTATATATATATATATGCTCAAATATATATATAATATATATAATATAATATATATATTATATATATATATACTCAAAAACAAGATACAAAGCGTTTGGTGATACAATACTTTGACTAAGTCCTGTTCACAAAATCTTGAGGGAGCGCCTGGCCGGCTCTGTCTGTGAAGCATTCAGCTCTGGCCATGATCTCACAGTTTGTGAGTTCGAGACCCACATCGATCTGGCTCTGTGCTGACAGCCCAGAGCCTGCTTGGGATTCTCTCTCTTCCTCTCTCTCTGCCCCTCCCCTGCTCATTCTCCCTAAACAAACAAACAAACAAATAACCATTTTAAAAAATCTTGAGGGTGAGAAAAAGAGAATCTGAGGGTTAATGAGAAAAATACTGTATATTCGTTGCTTTGCTGCTTTATATCTGTGAAGGGAATGGCTTTCTAGAATGGGCTCATAAGGAGTGAAAACCTTACAATGGCTTTATCCAAAATATCTGTATAGTAATCATTTTGCTCAAAAGCTTTTTGTCTTCAGCTTTCTGGGTGAACTCGTTAAGTGAAGAGGGCTGTATTAGCTTGCTCTGACTGCTGTAACAAAGTACCACGGACTGGGCAGCCTAAACAATAGACAGTTCTTTTCTCACAGTTCTAGAGGCTACAGGTCTGCGATCAAAGTGTCTGCTGGACCAGTTTCTTCTGCAGCCTTTCTCCTTGGGCTGTAGATGGCCATCTTCTTCCGGCAACTTCACAGGGTCTTCCCCTCTGTGAGTGTGTGTGTGTGTGTGTGTGTGTGTGTGTCCTAACCGCCTCTTCTTATAAGGACACAAGTTGCTATGATCTGAATATGTCCCCCCCACAAGATTTATATGTTGAATGCTAACCCCCGATGGTATTAGCAGGTGGGACCATTAGGTTATGTATGTGGAACTCTCATGAATGGGATTAGAGGTTCCAGAGAGGTCTTTCCTCCTTCCCATCGTGTGAGAACACAGTGAGAAGACCATCTATGAAGCAGGAAGAGGAATCTCACCAGAAGCCGTATCTGCCAGAGCCTTGATCTTGGACTTCCCAGTCTCTAGAACTGTGAGAAACAGCTTTCTGCTATTTATAAGCCACAGTCTATGATGTAGACTCAAACATCAGTCATATTCAGTTGGGGCCTATCCATATGCCTCGTATTATCTTCATTATCTCTTGAAAGGCTCTGTCTTCAAATACAATCACATTCTGAGGCTTAAGATTTCAACATATGAATTTTGGAGGGACACAATGCATCCCATAACAAGAATCATGCAAGAAATTACTGGATTGACATAATACCATGGTATTATACAGACTGCATTGACATTCATTACTTCATTCAGTTCTCACAAAAAAAGTCTCTGATTTAGACATTATTATTTATATTTTTAATAGAAAGAAGGATAACAATAGAAGCTCGGAGAGATTATGAAAGATTTTCCAATTTTATCTGGCAAATCAGATGCTCGTTGTTTTTTTTTAACATTTCAAAATAGCCCAGTACTGGGACTCCTGGGTGGCTCAGCTAGTTAAGCGTTCGACTCTGGCTCAGATCATGATCTCACGGTTCATGGGTTCAGACCCCATGTCAGGCTCTGTGCTGACAGTTCAGAGCCTGGAGCCTGCTTCGGGTTCTGTATCTCCCTCTCTCTCTCTCTCTGTCCCTCCGCCGCTTGTCCTTTTTCTCTCTCTCTTCCTCTCTCTCTCTCAAAAGTAAATAAATAAACATTAAACTTTTTTAATTATAATTTTCAAAACGTTAAAAACATAACACAAATATAGAGTGAAATGTGTCCAAAATAAATTAACTCATTTGTAAGGAAACCAGAGATGATAAAGCCAATTCAAACAGAATTTTATATAATCACTCAGAAATGTATTTTTTCTTTACAAAAATGACAATAAGTTGTTAGTTTAGATACAAAAGTGCTCAATGTTCTTTCTGTTTGTTTATTTTTGAGAAAGAGAGAGACAGACAGAGAGACAGAGTGTGAGCAGAGGAGGGGCAGAGAGAGGGAGACACAGAATCTGAAGCAGGCTCCAGGCTCTGAGCTGTCAGCACAGAACCTGATGCAGGGCTCGAACTCATTGACGGTGAGATCATGACCTGAGCAGGAGTCAGATGCTTAACCGACTGAGCCACCCAGGTGCCTCAAGAGTGCTCAATATTCTATTTGTTTATTTTTGAGAAAGAGGAGACTGAATGTGAGCAGAAGAGGGGCAGTGAGAGAGGGAGACACAGATTCTGAAATGGACTCCAGGCTCTGAGCTGTGAGCTGCAAGCTATCAGCACAGAGCCCAACATGGGGCTCGAACTCATGAACAGTGAGATCATGACCTAAGAGGAAGTCATATGCTTAACCGACTAAGCCCCCAGGTGCCCCAGAAGTGCTCGATGTTCTCCTGAGTGATAAATGATACTCGTTTTGGTCATCTTGCTAAGAAACAGAAATCCCTGGCTCTGTTGTCAGTTTGTTGCAATGTCACCATAACCCTTACAGAGTTGTAAATATTCTAATCAATAGCAGATACAAGTCACGCAAAGGTCCACATCCCTGAAAGATTAACTACTTCCCAGGGAAGGCTGTGGAGACAACATTCAGCACTTACTACAGGGACACCTAATAATTCCTTCTACCTGTTTCCAATCTTTTAATAATTTTTCTACAGTTTTCCTGGTTCTGTTAGACAACTAGAAACATTATTCTCTAAGATTCCCAGGATTAAACCTGTAATACAAAACTAATAGAATACAATTCTCTCTATTCTCAACTATACAAGTATAATTTACATATAAAGCGATATACACTTTACATACAAAGCCTACATCCCTCGACGAAAAGCAAACAATGCCAAAATTAATCAGAATCTTAATCGCTGAAAGGATGAATACAAACTACCATGTCTTCGTGACTTTTATAAACTCGATCAAGCTATGTGCCAGGCACCCAGCATGCCTGCCCTCTCCTAAGAGACAAGAACGAAAAATCGTCTTCCAGCATGATTGCATTTGAGAGGAAGTCAGAAAAACCAGAGACTCTTATATGGTAAACCCCATAATCGTGTACAAACTTGTATAAAGTGCTGATGCCCTTTAAAGAATACTTTTGGCGTCAGTTAGGAGCTTCTGCTGACAGTTTCTGAGAATATCATATAAACCTGTTAGGAAGCTTTCAAATGAAGGTAGGGGAAAACCTGACTCAAAGCAGCTTTAAAAAATATGTGTTGGATGATGTAAATCAAAGTCCCAGAGGTAATGCGGAATTCAGCTTGATTGAGGCTCTCTTTCTCTGTGATTGCCTGAGCCCTCCCCCAGCCTTAACACCCTCTCCTTCTTGATGCTCTGCTTAGGCTCTCTTCCCCGAGTTCTCTGCATGGTTGCCTCTTTCACATTAGAAATGGTCTTCAAGTGACACCACCTCAAAGAATTCTTCTATGAACTCCTAATCTAAAGAAGTTTCTTACTGCTCAGCACTATTCAGTTGAACTGTTATTTTCATCAAAGGATATTTCATTATCTGAACTTTCCCTATTTACTTATTTATCTATTGAACCTCATCACAACTAGAATATAAGATCTGTCTTGTTCACCCCTTATCCCCAGAGCAGAGAACAGGGCCTGGCATTCAGTCAATGATCCCTAGCAGGCAAAGGAACCGTTACTCATCTTTCAGGAGTCAGTTTAGACATCTTCTCTCCAGAATTTCAAGACAAAGTTTACATAGATTTGAGGAAATAAAAAATATACCTCCCTCCATGTATGGTAGTAAAATATCTATGTACTGCAGAGAATGGCTCCCTCCTTGCCAAAAAGAGAGAGAGAATGAGAGAAAGGGAGGGGAGAGGAAGGCAGGGAATGAGAGAGAGAGGAAGAAATCATTATAATATATTTGTAGTTTTTATAATGGCATGCCACTTTAAAAAATAGTAGTTACAATAGATGGTTGGTATTACTATCTTTTTTTTTATAGAATGTTGAACTTTTTCAAGATACCCAATAGAAGAATTTTAGTCCTTCTATGGCTGTTCTTTGTTTTTTTTTTTTAAATCTCCCACATACCAATTTCAATAGTTGAGTTTTGGCAACTAGGAATAACTGTGGACTGTCATGGAAAGGCCAGCTTTCATTCAAACCAGGTTGAATGCAATCAAAAGACCTTTTCTTAAAGGTCTTTTTCCTTAAGTTCAATGCTGAGCTCCACATTGTCAAATAAAAAGGCCAGGTTCTCCCGAATTCTCCTTTTCAAGCTCTATCATATTGAGCAGCTATTAAAATCCAAATTTGTTCTTCACCTTTTACTGCCTGTGGGCTTTAGGAATTTTTTTCCCCTGAGATCAAGTACCAGTGGAAAAAAATCATTGCTGAAGTTTTTCATGAGTACAATAGTGACATGTCTCGTTCAATTCTTCTTTTTGTATCGAGTAATGAATGGATCACATAATAAGCACATACATTTTCTACCACTAGTCAGTACAAATAAATCTCCTGTCCTTACTCCTCTTAAAAGGAGCGTTGTTGTGTATGAGCATTCTCTTTCATTCCACTGTCTTTCCCTATAAATTCACAGGAGGGAAGGCCATGTAACAGAAACTCGGTGCATGATGAAACTACAAGACGTCAGCATGCAACAGGAACTGGATTGAGATCAATCGGTTTTCCAATCTCTTCCAACTTCTATTGCCTAATTCGCTCTTTTCTATTGTTTACATGATTCTTCATCCTGCTTTTTTAATTGTGATCCAAACCGAGTGGCCACAATGGACACCTTTTCCCCTTAACTCTGCCTTTCAGGTGTTTCGGCTCCATGTTTTGTTCTCACTGTCCACCAAGGTAACTCTTTGCAAATTTCTTCTTCAATTGTGGAGTCGCTGATCTCACAATGGCAAGTTTGTTAAGCCTCTTTTATGGAAGGCTGCCCTTCCTGGCTCCATGTTCTCACTGTCAATATATGGCCTCACCTCTTATTTTAAGCAGAAACATCAAGATCGTTCGAATGTCACTATCATCTACCTCTTCTTCACTATTGTTTCATTACTTGCCTCCTTTCCCACTGTGTCATGTCCCATGTGCTGTTTCAAACTATCTTGCATCTTGTCTCCATCTGAAAGGTGTGTTTTAAGCCAGATTGCATCTTCACCAGAGGGTAGCAGATAGAGCTGAGGAAACATTACAGGTTAGGCTGATACCCACGTGGATTGTGTGCTGGCCCGGCCACTAACCAGCTGTAAGACTTGAAAACATGGGTTGGCCTCTCTGAGCATCTAAGTATCACTTTCTTCATCTTTTTTTTTCTAAGTGGTCATCTCACAAGCAAAGAATTAGTTTTCAAAGTAAGACCAGCACTGGATGTTATATGTAAGTATCTATCACTAAACTCTACATCTGAAACTAGCATTACACTGTATGTTAATGAACTGGTATTTAAATTAAAACTTGAAAGGACAGGGGCGCCTGGGTGGCTTAGTCGGTTAAGCGTCCGACTTTCGCTTAGGTCATGATCTCACGGTTCGTGGGTTCGAGCCCCGCGTCGGGCTCTGTGCTGACTGCCAGCTCAGAGCCTGGAGCCTGTTTCAGTCTATGACTCCCTCTCTCTCTGACCCTCCCCTGTTCACGTTGTCTCTCTCTCTCTCCTAGAAATAAATAAAAACATTAAAAAAAAAAAAACTTGAAAGGACAAAAAATAAAATAAGACCAACTAGAAATACATTTCTGCCCTGCTAATAATCACTTAATTTGAAAACATGCTAAGGATTGTTTTGGTAAAAGAGACAGTACTTTCATTTCCACCCTTTTCTTAGCATATCAATATGCTTCTTTAAAAAAAAAATTAGGGGCATCTACCTGACTGAGCCATCCAGGTAGGCCCCCCTACATTTTTATTAAAGAACTCCTGATATCAGCTCAGGTCATGATGTCATAGTTTGACAGGTGGAGCCCCACTTGGGCACTGACAGCATGGAGCCTGCCTGGGATTCTCTCTCTCCTCCTCTCTGCCCCTCCCCTGCTTGTACGCACGCATGTGCACATGTGTTCTCACTCTCTAAATATGAATAAATATGAAAATAAATAAATAGTAAAAATTTTTAAAACTTGACTGTTTTCTCTAGAGCTTTCCTTGAACATTTTTAGCTAATCTGTCTACTTTGATTATGGTAGCACCATGTTATTGAATAACAGAGAGTGTGCTTAGACCATTCCCAATCTCTCCTTCTCATTCTTATAACATTGCTGGTATTCCTTTCATGGATTCATAAGATTAAAGTACCCAATACATTGTTACTATTACTATTTTGAACAGTTATCTATTACATCAATTGAGAATAAGAAAAAGAAAAGATTATATCTTACTTTCACGAATTCCTTCTCTAACGCTTGCCTTTTCTTTATGTCCAATCTTCTCACTTGAATCATTTTCTTCCCTGTGAAGAACACCACATGTTGGCCCAGATGTAGAGCAACAGGGACTCTCATTCACTGCTTGTGGAAATGCAAAACGGTGGAGTCATGTACAGTGTGGGCAATGCCTTACAAAACTAAACATAGTTTGGGGCGCCTGGGTGGCTTAGTCGGTTAAGCGTCCGACTTTCGCTTAGGTCATGATCTCGCGGTTCGTGGGTTCGAGCCCCGTGTCAGGCTCTGTGCTGACTGCCAGCTCAGAGCCCGGAGCCTGTTTCAGAGTCTGTGACTCCGTCTCTCTCTGACCCTCCCCTGTTCATGCTGTCTCTCTCTCTCTCTCTCCTAGAAATAAAACATTAAAAAAAAAATTAAAAAAAAAAAAACTAAACATAGTTTACCATGCAATGCAGCAACCTTGATCCTTGGTATTTACCCAAGTGGGTTGAAAACCTGTTCACACAAAAACTTGCATTCAAGTGTTTAGAGGATCCTTATTCATAACTGCCAAAAACTGGAAGCAATCAAAATGTCCTTCAGAAAGTAATTGAATAACAAATAAAATTAATTTTAATGTCTCATTGTGCTTTGTCACTTATACTAAGAAATATATACATTTAGTCTTCATTTTTATTTCTAGCACAGAGCTCCTAAAACTTAGAATTTCCTAAGTAATGAAAGTGACAAAGGTGTCTTTTGTTCTGTCAGTGAAGTGACTTTTGTGCCTAAGGAAAGGGATTGGTTGGCAAGGAACCAACCCTGTAACTAGAGAGAGGAAAGAGAGACTAGAGATCGAATCAGTCACCAATGGCCAGCGATTTAATGAACAGTGCCTCTGTAATGAAGCCACCATAAAATCCCAGAAAGATGGGTTCTGAGAGCTTCCAAGTTGGTTAACACATGGAGAAGCTGGGACAGCGATGTCCTCAAGGGCATGAAATCTCCATACCCTTCCTGCATACCTTGCTCTGTGTATATCTCCCATCTGGCTATTTCTGAATCATATCTTTTTATGATAAACTGGTGATCTACTAATTAAAATGTTTCTCTGAGTTTTGTGAGCTGCTCTAGCAAATTGATCCAACCTGATGTCGGGGGGTGGTGGTGAACAGTTCCTGGAAAACTTTGATTTATAGCCGGTCAGAAGCACAGGTGACAGCCTGGGTTGGCATCTCGGGGAGAGGGAGACATTCTTGTAAGACTGAACCCTTCACCTGTGGGATCTGATGCTATCTCTGGGCAGATAATGTCGGAACTGAGTTGAACTGTAGGACACCCAGCCAGTGACCAGAGTAGGATTGTTGGATGTGTAGGGGAAAACCCTCTCTCCAAACAATATAATTGGTGATCAGAACTAATACTCACACAAAAAAGCCTGCTAGCAATAAATACATGAAAGATCTCTTTTGCAACAATATTTAAATCAATCATGAAAAGTTGTTAGCATGTAATTACAAACACAAAGAACAATTAAAAGAACAAATACTGCTTCACACCACTTTTAAGCCAGTGTCAACAATGCACCAAAAGGTGAAACTTGATGTGACAGAAGAGATTTGAGAAAGCCCTTTGATGTAGACATTTTTAGATCTGTTTTAGGTTGAAGAGAAAGAACAAGTGTAAAATGTGTTTTTATCAAACTAAATCTTCCAATGGCATAATTTAATATGCCCAAAAGGTATATTGAAAAACTGATTGAGAAACTAAAGTCTGTTTACAGCTGGTTGAGAGAATAAATAAATGTTCAATATTTAGTCATTGTAATGGTGGGCCTCTGTGACAACATGTCGATTTGCAACATTCTTGATAGAAAATAGTTGGTGAGGAAAAGGAGGGGGGGAAAGATCAGTGAGTATTTTAGTGGATATAGGGTCAATGGGAAAAATTGAACCTGAAAGCAAGTGTGGAGTCAAATCAATGAAGACAAAACTGCTGAAGTGGTGGTTCTCAGACTCCGGGCCATTAAGAACGAGTGCATGAGTACTCATTTCATCACTCACTAAGAAGAGAGTGCTTGCCTCTTGATTTTCTCATTGTGCTTGATGGGGTGGTAAAAATGGGCAATTTAGTAGAACAAACAAGATGACACAAAAAAAAAAATGACTGCTCAGAGACATCGTTAATGAAATGGGAAGTGACTTTGAAAACTTACCCTGGAAGATAGAAAATGGATTAAGAAATGTCAACTGATTGATAGGAGCCAAGGAAGGCACAGCCAAGATGACGTATAAGAAGGCCCTAGGAAAGAAATAGAGGAGGTTATTTTAAGACTCCAATCATACAAGGATGAGAATGATGAAGGGCAGGGGTGAAAAGGGGGCCTAAAATCTAGGAGGGATTCCTCTCTTCCCTTCCTTCTTCCATCCTAGATGGGGGCCAAAAAAAAAGCTCCAGAAGCTAGATAATCCAGACATCTGAAATATTTCGAACTGTCAGTAGCAGATATCATTCTTTATAGTTCCCAAATATGACCGATTTTACCAATTGAGAGCCTTTATATGAAAGTCTGGGAAACCTTGAGAAACCTTTATGGAAGACTCCTCTTCTGTGCCCACCTCCAAGAGACCCACCATCACTGATGAAGATGACCTGCTTAGTGAATGTCAGCCATCTTGCCCCCTTGGTCAGCCTCTTTCTGTCCAATGGACTCATGAATAAAGCACCTATGGGAGCTCAATGGACTTTGCATCACTTGGAAAATAATGATAATAATGAGGGTCTCCTCTCAGAGGCCAACCTGGTCACAACCACTGCAAGCTCCTGATATTCCAGCAGCAGAGACCTGAGATATGACACCACACTCCAAGGGGACAAGTCCTCGTGGTGTATCCAACACACATCAGTGCTTCTCCCAAGGAAGGGGGAGCCATTGGACTGAGAGCACAGCTCCCGCACTTGGAAATTCACCCCCACACTCACATCCACTCACATTTCCCACCAGCTGCTCCCAGACAAAGGCTGAGCTGGCAAGGATGTATTAACCATGTGCATGTATTGTCCTGATAAAAGTTGTAACATTGTATACAAAAAACTATTTTAATGTAAAGAAAATTAAATTTGAGAGTTAGTTTAAAAAAGAAGATCATGGGAACTGACTGTTGGCTCATGTCTTCTGCCCATTTCTTAATTGGATTATTTGGTTTTTGGTGTTGAGTTATAGAAGTTCTTTGTACATTTGGGAGAGTAACCTCTTACAAGGTATATCATTTGCAAATATCTAGTGGGTTGACTTCTTGTTTTGTTGATTGTTTCCTTTGCTGTGTGGGAACTTTTTATGCATTTTAATCTGATTAAAAATATCAGTGGTAAAATAGAAGATCAAAAACAGCAACTTTCTTCTGGAAAAACAACAAACAACAAAAAATCAAAAGAAACAACACCACCTCCTCTGAGGAGTACTTTCATGAGGCAATAAAAGAGATCTGACTCATGAATCAGAAATCATTCCAATCTGCATATTATTCAACCCAGGTGCCTCTCAAGGAGGAACTCATCAAAATGGCCACAAATAGCAGCTGAAATCATTACTCTTCACCTCTGTGGCAACATTTGGACTCCTCTCTCCAGAGATTGCTCTGATGGAATTTTTACCAGAACGAATTAAAAAATGCTACTTATATATTTCAAGTCTGAGTTATTGGAATATTGTGACACCAAAAAACAGCAGTGAAATTGTCTAAAAGACACACACCTAATGTATCATTTTGCTGTTCTCCAAAATCAGCCTCACCCTCTACAACTGACAAATTCAATGCAATAATATTTTATGCACAAACCAGCCACCCAATAAAACATGATTTCAGTCAGGAAACTTTTGTCCACGTCTATTTTTTCTCCTGAGTGTATTTGTTTTAAATTTTTTAGTGTTTATTTATTTTTGAGAGAGAGAGAGACTATGAGTGGGGTGGAAAGCAGAGAGAGATACACACAAACACAGAATCTGAAGCAAGATCTAGGCTCTGAGCTGTCAGCACAGAGCCCGACGTGGGGCTCAAATAGCCAGATCACGACCTGAGCCGAAGTCGGATGTTTAACCGATGGAGCCACCCAGGCGTTCCTCCTGAGAGTATTTTAAAATATTATTTTTATAATCAGAGAAATACAGAATGATTTGGATGTGACAGTAACATGTGAATTTTTACAATTAAGCACAAAATTTTGAAAGAGTATCTCAGTTGCTGCTCCAGGGCCTCAAGGCAGGCCCCTGATTTCTCAGAGTTCAAGTTCAGGTCTTACCATTAGGCATACTTCAGTGAAAAGGTGTAAGAAGCAGATATTTATGGAATGTGTCTTCATGTTGTGAGCCATGAGGAGCCATTTAAAGTTCAGAGTAGAATTATATCAGCCTGTGAGAAGAATCACGTAAAGGAAGGAAATCTTGGAAATGCAATGGTTTTGGTTTGAGATAAAGATTCCTTATGTAGGGGCATGTTCAGGGGAGATAAAGGAAGAAATTAATCCTTTATGGAGATTTCAAATCATTTATTTCCACTCTGTGCCCAGTAAGTTAACACCACAGTCTCTGACAAGCTCTTATCAAACCGCACTCCAGCCATCAATCCTTTCCTACAACCCTCTCTTTGAAAGCCCTCATTCTTCAAAGTCATTACAGAAAAGCATCAGAGTTATGAAAAGTGAACACAGCACTGCGTTGTTCCAAACACGTCTTTTTCTTAACTTTGTCTATATATTGCAGAGCACAAGTGTTAACCAAGATCTTTGAAATCTTGAATTCCTTCTGGGACTATGATTTCAATCTTCCAAATAAATTCCCAGGCACCTTTGAGGCTAATTTAGCCTAAGGAACACGTCAAAAACTACCCAAGTGGCTCTCTTACACTTCTCTGTGCCCACTTTTTGTTCTTTTTTTAAAAAAATGATAATTTTATCTTTGGAAGAAACACAAAGAAACTTCATCATTTCTTCTCGTTCTTCCACCCATCACATTTGCCTCTACATGTTGCAAAATGTACTTTGGAAAATATCAGATAGATGATTTGGGGTACCTGGGTGGCTCAATGAGTGAGCATCTGATTCTTAATTTCAGCTCAGGTCATGATCCCAGGGTCATGGGATAGAGCCCCTAGTCTGGCACTGAGCATGGAGCCTGTTTGGTATTCTCTCTCTCTCTCTCTCTCTCTCTCTCTCTCACTCTTCCCTGCCCCCTCCTTCACTAGTGCTCTCTCTATATATAAAATAATAAAATAAAATAAATTAACTCTATATACATGATAGATGATGAAGATGACAGATATATACATACATACACATACATACACACACACACATACATACAGAGAAAGGAGGAAATAATGTACCTGTACATGCATACATACAAACCAGGATATGAGGACTGGAAATAAAATGTGGGTCAATAACCATGCTTACTTGACTTGATAAAGTAGAAATGTTTGAGGTTTCAATCCTTCTCTGTTATTTAGTGGTGAACAATTCTTCAGGTTGTCTTAGAAATGTGCTTTCCGGTAGATTGGCTATCAGCCATATGTAGCTATGTAAATTTAAATTTAAATTAATTAAGTTACATAAAAATTAAAATTCAGTTCCCCATCTGCACAAGCCACATTTCAAATGCTCAATATTCTCACGTGTTCGGTGTGAGAGAACACAGCACCACAGACACAGAGCATCCATATCATTGCAGATCCTTTGGACAGCAGCTGACTTGCAATTTTTTTTGCACACATATTTTTCTATCATTAAAAAAAAGGCTTCATTGGACATACAAAAGCAAAGAGCCGAAACATCCTTTTCTCAGAAGTCGCTTTTGTGAAACTCACGTAGAAACTCTGAAGATACTCTAATGATCAATTTTGAATCACCAGGAAATAAAATTACAAAAAGCGGAACTCAAAACCCTTGGAATTCAAATTCAGATTCTATCCTATCATCATTGAATCGTAGGGTTGAAATGGATCATAGAGGTCATCTGATCCAGTCACCCTTCCCACGGTTGCCATTGTCCCTTTAAGAACTCTACGAAATGGGGCGCCTGGGTGGCTTAGTCGGTTAAGCGTCCGACTTTCTAGGTCATGATCTCGCGGTTCGTGGGTTCGAGCCCCGCGTCGGGCTCTGTGCTGACTGCCAGCTCGGAGCCTGGAGCCTGTTTCAGTCTGTGACTCCCTCTCTCTCTGACCCTCCCCTGCTCACGCTGTCTCTCTCTCTCTCCTAGAAATAAATAAAACGTAAAAAAAAAAAAAATTAAAAAAAAAAAAAAGAACTCTACGAAATGCAATCTAGCCCATACTTGAAAACCTTCAATAAAACTTCGCCACGTCTCCCAAACAAAATGTCCAACCCTGGGAACTGTTAAATCAATAGCACTAATTATGGAATCATAGTCTTGGTTGTTCATGGTTTGCTGCTTGCGATTTTGTTAAATTGCCTCTCTGCTAAAGGCAGTTATGACTCCCCTTTAGACACTTATTTGAAAGAAAAGTAATAGCTTCTGCCCAAAATGTCATTTGGCAGCCCTTTAAAAAAAAAAAATAGCTACTTTTCATAAAGCACTTTTGCTTTGACAAAGTACTTGCTTATTCAACAAAATGCTCTTATCCCTTGCTAATTCTCCATCCAGCACATGGCATGATAACTCTAGACCCTCGACCCTATTCCCCACCACTTTCAAGTTAAACTGGAGCGTATGCTGTTTGGACAGAGACACCAGAAGTCTTCCTTTTCCATGGGCCCACTCCTAGATGGAATGTGGCTATGATGAATAATGAGGACTGAACTTGACTTACTTATGATAGCCTCATAATCAAGAAAAACAATAAAGCGCTCATGGATGGGAGCCGAACAGAGTATGAGATATTATAAAAGGGAATAATGTCATTTTTTCCTTTTATGTTTAGAAAGTCCCAGCCATTATAAAGATACTGTCAGGTTTTCCTAATGGAATTTCATGGTTTAGTTATTTCATGGCAGTAAATCTGTCTTCACCATGGCGTAGCATTCTAGAAAGTTTCTGGTTAAGAGGAAAGTGGACCTACGCCTGTTCTGCAGTCCATAGATCATAATTAGTATTTGGAAGCCTATAAATAAAATCTAAATAGTTTCTTCAAATAAACAGCAGTAGATTGGTTCAAGAATATAATCTGTTCTCCACAAGGTAGCTGTGATGATCCTTTCAAAACATATGTCAGCTCATGTCACTCCCCAGTTCAAAGACAGCCATCTCACTAGAATCCCATGGAATCCTTCCCATGACTTAGAAGGCCCTGCATGGTCCGGTACCAGGCTCTACCTCCAGCTGTCCACCTTGACCTTCTCTTCCCTCTGCACCTGATTCCTTGAGGTGCCCTTACAGTTCTTCAGATGTGCTGAGCTCTCCCCTGACTCAGGACTTTGTACTTACTGGTCCCTCTGTCTGGAATACTCCCTCCAGGTATTCACGGGGTCTCCTCCCTGCCTGTAACCAGGCTCCATCAATTGTCACCTCTTCAGAGAAGCCTGCTATGGCTACATATTCTTTCCCATCAGCTCCCACCCCTTACCTTGCTTTCCTCATGGGATTTATCCACACCTTGAAATGTTATTATTTTACTTGTTTTACTATAAATCATGTAGAGATTTTGTCATGTTCATTGCTATATGCTAGTTGCCAAACTGGGGTCTGGCACATTAGTGGGTGTTCAACGAGTATGTCTTCACAAATGCAAAAATGAGTAAGTGAATGAGCGCCAGCTGTCAAATGCTCTGCCTCTGAAAGAGTGCCCAGTATTTCCCCTTCATGACACTCATAACCCTTTTAATTACTTGACATTTTATTCTCTGCTAGATTGTGGCTGATTTCATTCACTGTCGTAAACCCCCAAGGCCTCCCAAAGTATTCTTTAAATATGCACTAAGTGAAAGTGAATGAATGAACTATCTACTTTGATTACCCACAGGATCCATCCTGATGACAGATTTGACTCTTATCCTCAGGCCATAAAGGTAGACAAGACAAATCCCATAGATTCATTAGCATTGTCATGATCACTAACTAAGAGGATGGAGTGTGTTAGAATCAATAGCCAGATCAAGTCAGAAAAAGCAGTGCTATCTCAGAAGGGATTGCTTTCTAGTGCCCAGGAGGAAGCTCAGATTGCTCTATAGATCTGGATACCAAACTGGTCACTAGGCCAATCAGGTAAGGGGCTAATTGTACCAGCAAACAGACTCAGGAGAAACTGTTTAGAGCATGCACCAATGTAGAAAATAATCTTCATTCATCTTCATGTAGGGAATATAAGTAACCCGAGGAACATGGGAAAGAAGGATGTGAGGTGTGCCCCCATGTGATGTGCACCATATCCCCCACTCCCCTTTCCCATCTAAGTTCGACTGGCCCCTGCTTGGGAGACTGCTTCTGTTCATGATCAAAGCAGCTACAATGCACAGTGGATTTTCCATGACTTTTGTAATAATGAACTTCCTCTCAGAAGCCAACTGACTCCAAGTTCCTGATTTTCCAGCAACGTGATAACCAGGCCTGGGATAAGACTCATTCCATGGAGGAAAACAAAAACAAAACCTAACCAAAACATAAAAACACCACACCGCAAAGAGACAAGTCCTCATGGCCAGTCAAACAGACAGAGGTGTTTAAGCCATCAAGGAGTGAAACAATCAGATTTGCTTTTCTTATCTCCTATGCCATGGCATAACCATCTGAGGGCTTACTGAGTTTCTTTATACATCACATGGTATTCCATATAAGTTGCGTCTGACCCAGGAATCCATGTCGAAGCTAAAGAAACAAAGCTGAGGACACAGAGCTAAACAAACGGTTTTCACTGGCTTTACACACCATCTTCAGATAGAGGTAATATTATTAGAAGCAACAGCAATAAACAAACTTCCAGTAACAAAATAGATAAGTCCTAGGAATGAGAAGTACAATATAGTAAGTGTAGTCAATAATATTGTACTATCTTTGGCAACAGATAGTAACTGCACTACACTACAGAGGTAAGCATTTTGGACTCTATGTAATTGTTGAATTATTGTGTTGTACATCAGAAACTACTATAATGTATGTCAACTACACTTTAATTAATTTTTTTTTAATTTTAAAAACAACAATAAAACACCAGCCACAACTAAGACATGATTTAAGTAATTGCAGGCTAAGCTATTTGGACTAATTCCCTTAAGGAAAACAAAAGCATAACCTGGCTAAAACATAAATGCACCAGTCAGCTATTGGTACAGGTGTTTACAAACCTCCTGGGAGCATGTGGAAGAGGGGCTCTCAAGCAGGACTAAATCTAACATTCTAGGTCCATGGCCATGGTACCATTTAATTACACTAAAACTCTCCCTGTAAATACTACCAGTGCTGGGGTGCCTGGGTGGCTCAGCTGAAGGAGTGTCCAACTCTCGATTTCAGTTCGGGTCAGGATCTTACAGTTCATGGGTTCAAGCCCTCCATGGGGCTCTGAGCTAAAAGCGCAGAGCCTGCTTGGGATTCTCTCTCTCTGCTCCTCCCCCACTTGCGTGCACACATGCCCTCTCTCTCTCAAAGATAAATAAACTTTATTCTTAAAAATTAATAAAATATTAAAAATGAATGCTAACAATCCTGTAAGATGAGCCCTGGGATCATCCCCATCTTACAGATGGAGAAACTGAGGATTAAGTATCTGAGCATCATTGTTTGTTCTAGTATAGATAAGCTTCAAGTTCAAGTTCATCTTACTCCGCTGTCTATGCTCTTAAAATTTTTTCCTAATGTTTATTTATTTTTGAGAGATAACAGGGAAGGGGCAGAGAGAGGAAATACAGAATCCGAAGCAGGCTCCAGGCTCCCAGCTGTCAGCACAGAGCCTGATGCAGGGCTCAAATTCATGACTGAAGTCGGATGCTTAACCACTGAGCCACCCAGGCACCCCTTTGAAATCTACGCTCTTAACCACCAGAATATTTAATAAGTCCCTAGTGTCTTTGACCTCAAGGGCATGAAATATTACCCTTTTGAAAATCCAAGTAAATAACCCACTTCAACAACTTGTTCTCTTCCAATATGTAAGAAATTGTAAATCATTTCTATTATCCATGCTGAAAATCTTAAAACATAACTCCTAAAATACAGTCAGATCAACCCCTCACTGTTCTCACATCAATACATCTTCCCTTTACAACCGAGTATTTACGACATGCTGATTACAGACCCAGTTGATGAACTCCCTACTTGCTTTAAGCAGAATATCAAGAGGCTTCTGTAAGAAGTAACATGTGTTACCAACAAATCGCCAACTGTAAATATGGGTGGGCAGAGAAAGAACAAAATCCTTGCAACCATTACCTTTTGCAAACATTTATTATAAGCTCAATTCAAACTCAGAAACAATACACAACGTGGTCAGATTCAAGATAAAATAAAGAAGTATAATAAGAGAAGAAAGATCAATAAGCTTGTGTCAAAAAGTAGGACCCTACTCTGCCTCTTATTATTGCACTGACCTTTAACCTCTCTGAAGTTCAAATTTTCAATCTGGAAAAAATGTTATAGAAATCCTCAGTCTTACCAACTTCAAGGTAAAGATGTGTTGAGGCTCAAAAAAGTAATGCAAATTAAAAGGCTTTAAACAGTATGCGTAATGAAAATACTAACAGGGGGCACCTGGATGGCTCAGTCGGTTACTCGTCCAACTCTTGATTTCAGCTCAGGTTAGGATTCCAGGGGCGGTGGATTGAGCCCCCTGTTGGGTTCCACGCTGACAGTGCAGAGCCCGCCTGGGATTCTCTCTCTCCCTCCCTCTCTCTCTCTCTGCCCCTCCCTGGCTCGCTCTCTCTCTCGCTCTCTCTCTCGCTCTCTCTCCCCTCAAAGTAAATAAATAAACTTTAAAAAGCCCAGAAGCTACTAAGGAATTATGTGGTGGGCGGACTCAGAGAACAAGATGCTGATGCAGCAGGAAATTGGAAACAGAGTTTCTCCCATCAGATAAAGCCCCTCTTGCCCAGCAAAGCTCATTCTCTGCCTTCTCCTGTCCTCGCAGAAGCAAGAGGAGGAACAGGAGCCAATTTAGGTTTGCCCTTGAACTACATTTACTTTTCTGGAGACCCTTGAAGTCAGAGTTTATAGTTGCCCTGAAAGGGAGATAGTATTTCTTCCTGATCGTTACCTGAAAATATTTCTCCCTAAAGGACCCTCCAGCTTTCCTGGATTTTGGACTTCTAACTTCCAGAACTGAGAGAGAATAATGTCTGTGGTTTTAATTCACCAAGTTTGTGGTAACTTGCTACAGGAGTCCTGGAAACCTAGCACACTATCATTTAGAGCGTTGAGCCTGGCTGTAATCACCACACAAGGGAACATTGACAGAGAGATTGTGATGGAGGGCTGGGCGTTAGGGCCCTGCAGCTGCAGGGGGTGAGGGAAGGGGGTCTAGAAAAGGGCAGCATCTGAGGGGGAAAGCAGGAAGGCGTTTCTGGACGTAGTGAAGACGCTGGGTTGGCTAATGTGTCCGATGCTGTGGTGGGTCAAGTAGAATGATGGAGGAGAGCTGCCCAATGGATTTGAGAACTGAAGGCCTTTGGACACCTCCACAGGGAAGGTTTCGGGGAAGTAAACCTTGGGTTTGTCTGATTTAAGACAGAATCAAAGACAGCTCTCTCAATGTTTTGCTGCAAAAGGAAGTTAGGAAATGCAGTGACAAGGAGGTAGGAAATAAGGTCCTGATCCAGTTTTTTAATTGGGAAGAGATCCCACAGTGTGCTTCTATGCTGATGGGAATGATCAAGGTACACCCCCCAAGAAGAAAGTATTACTTGAGAGGGAAATTGTGGGGCGCCTGGGTGACCCGGGTGGTTAAGCATCTGACTCTTGATCTCTGCTCAGGTCATGATCTCATGGTTCATGGGTTCAAGCCCAGCGTTGGACCCTGTGCTGACAGTGTGGAGCCTGCTTGGGATTCTCTCCCTCTCCCTCTCTCTCTCTCTGCCCTTTCCTTGAGCGCTTTCTCTCTCTCTCTCAAAATAGGTAAATAAACTTTAAAAGAGAGAGAGAGAGGGAAACTGCTGTAGTGATATACAAAAAAAAATGTTTTTTCTTTAATTCTTATACCTCCATCCTGCCAAGATAACAACTGTTTGGTGAATTTCCTTAAAGTATTTTTATGCCTTTTTACCTGGTTGAGATTGTAGCTGAAAGAATACATATATAGCTATTTCGGGATAGTTAAAATTGCTGACTGCACAGGATAGCATGGTCTCATCTTTGCTTTAAGTATGAACATAGATTTTATTAAAATCTATTGTTTTTATTGATTTTATTAAAATCAATCATTTGTTGAATTAATACTGAACATCTACTAACTGCCAACAGCAGCTGTAAACAAGACAAGGTACCTGCTCTTGGGAGGGGTACGTTATGCTGGGGGAGGATGATAAAAGTGAAGGGGCGCCTGGGGGGCTCAGTCACTTAAGCATCCAACTTTGGCTCAGGTCATGAGCTCATGATTCGTGGGTTCGAGCCCCATGTCAGGCTCTGTGCTGACAGCTCAAAGCCCAGAGCCTGTTTCAGATTTTCTCTCTCTCTCTCTCTCTCTCTCACTGCCCCTCCTTGGTTCACACGTATGCTCTCTCTTTCTCTCAAAATAAATAAACATTTAAAAAAAGGTTTTAAACCTGGCCTCTTATTGGGCCTATTTTTATTATTCTGTGGGAACTTTGATTTTGGTATGACCAGATTTTAGTTCTTTTATTTCTGCAGAAAGGGATTCTCTGGTATCTTCTATGCTTTTTTCAAGACCAGCTAGTATCCTTAGAAGCCTTGTTTCAAATTCTAGTTCAGATATCTTACTTATATCTGTATTGATTAAATCCCTGGCCATGAGTTCTACTTCCTGTTCTTTCTTTTGAGGTGAATTTCTCTGTCTCATCATTGTGTCCAGAAAAGAAAAGAAAAAAAAAAAAAGAAGAAGAAAGAAAAACAACACCAACAACAAAACAAAAAACCCCAAACAGCAAAACAAAACAAAAAACAAAACCTCCAAACTAGGTCCTGGGTGGGTTTTGACCTGCTTGTTAAAAGAATCTTCCAGAAGGTGGTCACTGTTTTACTTGTAGACTTGCAGTTTTTCTTGGGTATTCAGAATGATTGATTTCTTGGGTATTCAGAATGATCTGAAAACTATCTAGCTGTGTTCGAGGGAAGAGCTTAGGGTCTCCCTACCTCCTCCATCTTAACTCTAAATATCTATTCTCTGGAGACTTTGAAACAAACCCCCCATTAACTAAAACTTTTCTTTGACTGTGGTCTTCGATTAGCATGGGATGGGACTCCAGGTATCAGCCTTATGTGATGTAAAGGGCACCTCCTTTATGAAGCCTTGTGCTGGAGGCTGATGGGAAATGCAGAGCGATGACCCGCCACCACCAACCAGACCCAGAACTCTACATCTCAGGGCTCTTCCAGTTGAAAGTCCCAGGAATCCAACTCAAACTTGTTAAGCGGCAAAGAGAATTTATTGGTTTGAGAGACTTAAGAGTCTAAAGTAGATATCCTTTGGAGGATACCTCAAAAACTACGACGAGGTTCTTGGGGCGCCTGGGTGGATCAGTCGGTTAAGCATCTAACGCCAGCTCAAGTCATGATCACACAGGTCATGGGTTCGAGCCCTATGTTGGGCTCTGTGCTGACAACTTAGAGCCTGGAGCTGCTTCAGATGCATATCTTCCTCTCTCTCTATCCCTTCCCTTCTTGCGCTCTTTCTCTCTCTTTCTTTCCAAAATAAATAAATGTTAAAAAAATTTTTTTAAAGCAAACAACATAATCATTTGAAGTCATTAAACCTAGAGATGACTTATCTGAAAGAAATAACGAGAATGATTGAATGCAGAGTACAGAGGCCAGCTCGCAAAGGGTAAACAGGGTAATCTTGCCATGACCTCGCTTCAGGAAAGACCACTTTCTTTGGTGCTTTAGGGAAGATTGCACATGGATAGAACAGGCTGTACAAGGGCCAGAAGGTAGGAAAGGAGTTCTTGTGTTTGAAAAGTAAATAAATGAGTAGGACCATGTATCTGGCTGTAGCATATTTATAGGGAAGGATGGGAATATGAGATACAGATGGATATCTAAATCCCATCCATATCATGTAGGGCCTTGGGAGCATTCCTAGGGAATTTCGAGTTTGTTCTAAGAGCTCAGAAATGAGGGGTGATCAAAAATTAAACTCCAGAGTTTACTTCTTTTTTAATTAATATTATACATATGAAACTTATAAGTCATAAACTTAGTTCCGCTTTAAGCTTTTATAAAATCTTATTGTTTACTTTCAAAGACTAGCAAAATTTAATAATCATTTAAGGTATCAGCCTTATCTGATCTAAGGATCCCACTTACAAGATCAATTAATTTATTGCCTTGAAACACTTTACAATGAATTTATAAATTCACCATTTGATACTAATTTTTCAATTGCCTGCAAAATTTTCCTAAGTACTTCTGTAATTATAAATACGTTGTGAATACAGTGATTCTTAAAGTCTCTTAAATGTCCCAATAACTGTATTAAGCTTAATATGATTTCAAATAAATTACTAACCTAAAATAATTGCTCATCTAATTTTTTTAATAGTTTATTGCCAAGTTGGTTTCCATATAACACCCAGTGCTCATCCCCACAAGTGCCCTCCTCCATGCCNGTCGTACAGATAAACTGCATCTTCTTGATCCATTCATCAGTTGATGGACACTGGGCTCTTTCCATGTTTTGGCTATTGTTTTTTTTTAATAGTTTATTGTCAAGTTGATTTCCATATAATATCCAGTGCTCATCCCCACAAGTGCCCTCCTCCATGCCCACCACCCCCCTACCCCTCNGTTTTTTCTTAATTTTATTTTTAATGTTTATTTTTGAGAGAAAGACAGATTGTTAACGGGGGTGAGACAGAGGGAGAGGGAGACACAGAATCCAAAGCAGGCTCCAGGCTTCGAGCTGTCAGCACAGAGCCAGTGACGGGGCTCAAACTCACTAACCCCAAGATCATGACCTGAGCCAAAGTCAGGCACTTAACCGACTGAGCCACCCACGCCTCCCTACAGCAGATATTCTTAAACATTCCAGATACTAACAAATGCACATCTTACATTAAAGCTATTAGGAGTTTTTACTTTCTTCATGTCTATACTTCATTCTAAATCTCCCTAGAGTCAGGGTGCCTGGGTGGCTTGGTGGGTTAAGCGTCCGACTTTCACTTAGGTCATGATCTCACGGTTCGTGGGTTTGAGCCCTGCGTCGGGCTCTGTGCTGACTGCCAGCTCAGAGCCTGGAGCCTGTTTCGGAGTCTGTCACTCCCTCTCTCTCTGACCCTCCCCTGCTCACGCTGTCTCTCTCTCTCTCCTAGAAATAAGTAAAACATTAAAAAAATTTTTTTTTAAAATCTCCCTAGAGTCAAAGGGCCTTATCCACTAAGGGAAAGATTGTATCATTTGAAACTGCTTTTTTTTTAGGCTTATTGAGGTATAACTGACAAATAAAATTGCATATGTTTAAGGTATACAGGGTGATGATACAATGTACATAAACATTGTGTAATGATCACCACAATCAAGTCAATTAACATATCCATCACCTTATGCAGTGACTTTTTTGGTGAGAACACTTAAGAGGCTCTCTCTTAGCAAATTCCAAGTATACAATACCGTATTATTATCAATAGTCACCACGCTGTACACTAGATTCCCAGAACTCACTCATCCTGCTTTAACTCTGTGCCCCTTAACAACTCTGTGCCCTTTAACAAACATCTCCCCACTCCCCCCACCTGCATTCTCTGTTTCTATGAATTCAACTTTTCTGTTAAACTCCACACTGAGTGAGATTACACAGCACTCGCCTTTCTCTGCCTAGCTCATTCACTTCGCATAATGTCCTCCACCAGTTTCATCCAAGTCGGCACAAATGGTATCAGCCGTTTCCTTCCCCCTCAAACAATTCCAGGCTTGCTTTCCCAGAGACCAAGTTAGGATTTCTTGGCATACTGCTTAATAACTGAGTGTTATAATATCCGGAACTACCGACATCCAGGGCAAGCCTTCTTCCTCTTCCGACTGCCAAGCCAAGTCCCATTATGTAGCACTTGTTATAGCTAAGAAGTGTCCCCGAGAACCACCTAATCTGTGCGTTAGTTTAGTCTCCAGACTCCATCCAGGTGGCTTCTCCGCTTGATTGCATTAACAGATCAGTGTGCTGCTTCCACGTGCCCCAACTTCTTGTCCTGTTCTTCCCATATTTAGAAGCACAACCTTTAGAGGTCTAATTTTTAAGAGGTCTTAAAGTAACATCAGACTGGCTTCTGGAATTCCTTCATGGCTTTATCCGCCAAGAGCAGTGAGAAGTTATTGAATGATTTTGAACAGGGATGTGATATGAATAGCTTTATGTTATGTTATGTTATGTCATGTCACGTTATGTTATTGAGAAAGAGAGACAGACAGACAGACAGAGTGCGAGCAGGGGAGGGGCAGTGAGAGAGGGAGACATAGAATCCAAAGCAGGCTCCATTCTCTGAGCTGACAGCAAAGAGCCGGATGTGGGGCTCAAACTCATGAACAGAGAGATCATGACCTGAGTCAAACTTGGACACCTAACCAACTAAGCTGCCCAGGGACCCCTTATTTTATTATTTTATTTTATTTTATTTTATTTTATTTTATTTTATTTTATTTTATTTTATTTTATTTTATTTTTTTGAGATAGAGAGAACAAGCAGAAGAGGGACAGAGGGAGAGGGAGAGAGAGAGAATCTTAAGCAGGCTTCATGCCCAGTGTGGAGCCCAATGCAGGTCTCCACGTGGGGCTCTATCTGACCACTTGAGATCATGACCTGAGCTGAAATCAAGAATCAGATGCTTAACTGACTGAGCCACCCAGCAGCCCTGGGATAGTTTTACATTTTCAAAATATTAGTCTGCAATTTGGGTAAAAATGAATTAGAAAGATACAAAGTAGGGGCACCTGGTGGCTCAGTTGGTTAAGCATCCGACTTCAGCCCAGGTCATGATCTCACAGTTCGTGGGTTCGAGCCCCACGTCGGACTCTGTGCTGACAGCTAGCTCAGAGCCTGGAACCTGCTTCAGATCCTGTGTCTCCCTCTCTCTCTCACCCTCCCCTGCTCATGCTGTCTCTCTCTCAGAAATAAATAAAACATTAAACAAAAAAATTTAAAAAAAAAGATACAAAGTGGATTCAGAGAGAGGATTCCGAGGCTCTTGAAGTATTTCAGGCAAGAGATTGCTTTGTGATTCAAGCTAAAGATCACGTCTACCTCTACACCCTTGACTGAGAATGGCCCTCCTCTTTGAGAAACTCTGTCTTCTTCCACTGAAGGTCATGCCATAGGCGGGGAGACAAGTGGAAGTTAGAATGGAAGAATATAGCCAGCACCCCTCTGGTCCATGGGGCCTCGCACCTAAGAGAGATAGGAATCCAGCAAAGAAAGAAACTGAACCCAAATAAGGTCATAGAGTTTCAAATGTTGTCCATTGGATGTAAGGGAAGTTGGATATATTTATGTGTATAAATAAATTTATGTGTATAAATAAATTTATGTGTATAAGTAAATTTATGTGTCTCCCAGTTGTGATGGGATAGATAGGAAATAACAGTATCTGAAAATTCTTCTGCACTTCTACACTTATTATATCATTTTATTCATATATGTGAAAGGAAGGAGACTTATTATTAATCATATTTTTATATAAGGACATCAGGGCACAGAAAATGTTAAATAGTCCAAAATATCAGGGCATAGAAAATGGTAACCAGTTAGTCCAAAGGAATATCCAAATATGTATTTATATGTGTGCACACATGCACACACATACACACACACACAGAAGACAGAGCTAGGAGTATGGTTTTTGAGAGTATTTCTTACTTCAAGCATCTATTCATATGGTTTAGGATTTTCAGTCAGGAAACTTCTCCTCAAAGCCACCTTAGCAGGCACATCCTTAGCTATTAGATTTTTATACTATAAAAATAGTAATAAAGGTTTACTAGTGCTTGACATTGTATGTGGGGAAAAAAAACAAAGCCTGTAGGATTTCTCTTTTGCGCATGATTTGTCCCCTGTGCCTAGCACTCAGCCTGACATCTATTCAGGGTTTGATAAATATTTAATCAGATGTTTGTGGTTATGTATGTCCCATGTTTTACCAGTTGGAAGTATTTTGGGGGGATCCAGGAAATTGAAAATAAGAGTCGATTCTTGAACTCAGTTCCTGCAGCATAATTGTGAGGGTGACTGCCCCAAAGCCCTCGACTCTGGCTCAAGTGTGCTTCCCAAGCGTTGACTCCTGTAGGAAGATATTGGTCCTCCCGCTCCTCAGGCTTCCTCTCATTCCCTGATACTTCGTGATTCTTCTTTTATTCTGCTCCTCCAGTTAGCATATGGAGTTGGTTGGAAGCATCATCTTCTCTCCTGTGGAAATCAATGAAGGCCAAGCAAGTGAACACAAGCAATGGCAACTGAGTGAGAGCTCTCTGTAGCGAGCAACTATCACTTCTGGTTTGGCAGGGACTCAAAGGCAAGCAGAGAAGTGGGAATGTTTTCTAGCGGAAAACAGGGAAGGCTCCAGGTAAGCCCTGATTGTAGGCTGTTCATGTGCGGAGGCTGGAAGAGAGTTTATGAGAAGCAGGGAGCCCTTTGTGATTGGTTTGGGTGCATATTGGGCTGTCTCCAATTTGTCCTAAGTTGGTAGCGTGACAAAATATAGGAAAACTAGCAGTTATTAATCAAGTTCCAGCCATTTGGGGTTCGTTGGTACAGGAGTTATTGTTGGACTTCCTAAATTATTGCTAGAGCTGGTGGTCTGATTTCTAGAAGTCTGACATAGACAGAAGATTGGCTTCCTGGGCTGGTTACCATAGATAATGGGCCAGTTACCTGGGCTGGCTCAGCAGACTGTAGATCATAGCTCCATTTTTAAGCATGTTATGTCTATAGTCCACTTGTCTATTCAGTCTTTTACTACTGGTCTGAATTCTGATTTTAGGCTCATCAGAGCTGCCTTACCTCCATCTTCTTAATAAGGCTTAGAACAGCCGAACTGTTGCATGTAAATTGCTTCCTAGTATAACCTGTTTCTCCTTTGAAACCTGATCAGAAAAGAAGGCTGAGTTGAGAAGTAATTTAAATATCAGGAACTCACAAACATCCCGTCCTTGTAACCCCTTACTACTGTCCTCAGCAAAAAGCTTGGGTATCTGTACTTTCTCTCTTTCCAGAACAAATGTTCTTAACCATCAGCTCCTCTACTTGAAGCAGACACAGGGATGTGTTAGCCAGATGGTCCTTCTGGGAATATAGGAGGGCTTGCTCTCGTTTGCAGGAAGCACAGTCAACAGGCAGTTTCACTGTCAGCTCCTTCAGGTTCTGCCTCAGCTGCTTAGAACCTCCTTACCCTAGGCCATGCCCTTCTGGGGGCAGCCCATGTCCAGGAACTGAGCAAGGCATGGATATAAAGATACCACCATTTTGTCTTGAGGACAATTTTGATGGGAATGCTTTCCCCAGAGATCTCTGCCAGATTGGCCAAGACGTCTCAGATCTACAGCACCATTTCACTGTTTCTTCTACCCAGTCTCCCACTTCTTTTCACAGCTCCTGATTCCTCATAAACCCTTGCACCCCAAACTCCATGTAAGCTTTGGGAAAAACCAATCTATACCTCTATCTCAGAGCCTGTCTGCCATTGGTTACAGGGTCTGAAGAGCCTGGTCAAATAAATATAAATACACTCTCTGTTCACAGCTTCACCCCTCACTTCTTTCACTTAAGCCTAGGAGTGAAAGGCTAGGAGTAAACTCTCTCTTTCTCTCTCTCTCTCTCTCTCTAAAGGCTAGGAGTAAACTCTCTCTTTCGCGCGCTCTCTCTCTCTCTCTCTCTCTCACACACACACACACACACACACACACAGCAGGCTAACCATTGTGATCAGCCTGTTCTCTGATTAGTTATGTAGATAAGCAAGACCTAAAATACAGGTGAGCAAGTGGCAGCTCACAGTCTGTCATTGGATTCAGGATACGCAAGAACTGAACTTAAAAGCAGAGAAGAATCCATCCTTTTCTCCTCTATGGAAGTAATGGGGTAGCTGTGTGCCCTCACAGCTCCCCCGTGCCCCTGAGTCTGAGGTATGAGTGTAACACTGAACCCAATATAGTCTGGTCAATAATAGAAGAATAGAAAAGTGGAAGAATAGGAAAATCAATAGAAAGAAAGAAGGTAAGATTTAGCCAAGTTGTTACCTCGAGTCATTCCTGATTTACGGTTTAACTCCCTGTCTTAGAGTCTCATCCCACGCAGGAATTTAGCATAAATCCTTTGAGCCCTGAGCTGGTCAGGGAGCTAGCCATCTGGGCTTCAGATAGCACCTACACAAAACCATTGGCAATGACAGTCAGTGGCTCCAGACAGCTACTGGATTAAGGAGAAAATTTTTTCATTGGTGCTAAATTAAACATGATCCAAATCCTCACATGACTAATATTTTGTGCTTTTTTTTTTTCTCATCAAAAGGTGATTTATTGAGTAGGGGAAATGGATATTGGGGGCAAATAGCAAAGTGAAAGAGCATGAGTAGAGGAAGGAGGAAAATGCAATGCGTCAGCCTCCATTTGCTGGTGAATCACCCCCTATAGAATTATCACCAGCAATGAGAAAATACATCCATCAGGCAGACAGTATGCTAGAGAGTCTGTGAACAAAGCCAAAGAAACAGCCACCGCCTCCTGTTTTCCCAATGAGAAAGCATTCCAAAATTCAGAGAGCTAAGACCAGAGTCCCCAGTTGTTCATATTAGCCTCAAATGAAACCTCATTACTATGAGTCATTATGTTCCAGTAGCTTTATTTCTAGTGCCTTTAAGCTGCAAGACTGTGAATATTTCATCGGACATGAAAAGGCCTGGGATAACTTGTGGTTTGAGGCATTATAGAATCACAAAAGGCAACCTAAATCACTTGGAGAACATCAAGTCAAATTGGATCAAGATGGCCTATTGAAAATACAGACTGCTTCCTCTCCTGTCCCAAGTCCCCAGAAAGACGAGAAATTGGGAAAGTGTGCATGTACAAGAGATTAATTTCTTATCAGCATTAGCAAAAAAAGATCTATCAGTACACTAGAAATTTGGCTAAATCCCAAGAGATAAAAGGCAAATGAGGTTGGTTGGATGGAATAAACAAAAGCCCAAAGCTCAGCCCAGGATAGGGAAACTACAAAAAACTAGAGCGGAGTTGGGTATGCCCTAAACCCGCAAGTAGCTGTTATGGGTTGCTAGAGAAACCATGGGGGCTATGGAATCACATTCGGAGCATTTAGAGCACCCTGGTGGGTCCACCCTGCCTTCACCATCCCTTCGCGCCACACCTCCACTTCAACCAGAAGAAAGCATTTTCCCCTTGACACTAGCAGTTAGTTCGAATGCTCAGGTTGAAGAGGCTGGTCTGTGCCAACAGTAAGTTCCACCAAATAAGAAAAAAAGGACCAAAAGGCAGAGTAATCGAATGTTCCACCAGGGAGCATCCCAGCCCCTTCCAAAATCACCGGAGGCAAATGCAGCAAACAGACACAATCACACATGTGTAAACAGGGAATCTCAAGTTGTACAGATGAGTACATACATACACAAGAAGCAGAAAGTACTTAAGGAAAAATAACACTTTGAAAGAGAAACACAAATGGCAGCAAACAGAAAGAGGTGCACAATAAAGCAAAACAAGAAAGGATTTTAAATGAAGTATAATTAATAACTTCAGAGTTATAAGAGAAGTTATCTTACCTATGGAATTAAAAATGAGTTATTTTGACCATCAGAGCTCTTGGAAGTTAAAAGAACATGATTATCAGTATAAAAATCTCGAAGAGACCAAATGTCAAAACAGTCACCCGTGAGGAATAAATTATCAAGTTGGCAGACACAGCTGAAAAATTCTCTCAGAATTCTGTACAGGACAAGAAAAAAAGATACATTATAAAAGTCTAAAATATGAAAGCTACTCCCAGCAGTTTGAAGATCCATTGAAACAGAGAAATCGAGTGTAATCTAGATCAAAATTCCAACAGAACTTTTATTGAACTTGACAAGTTAATTATAAAATGAAGAGAAAACGCAGGATAAAAAAGAACAATAGAAGGAATTTGACCTACCAAATATCAAAACAAGCTTTAAAGTTCTGTCAGCTTGCACAATATGGTAATTGCATATAGTGAGCCTTGATACATGAACA
The DNA here is from genome assembly GCF_008692635.1 of Crocuta crocuta. Classification (NCBI taxonomy): domain Eukaryota; kingdom Metazoa; phylum Chordata; class Mammalia; order Carnivora; family Hyaenidae; genus Crocuta; species Crocuta crocuta. The sequence goes on from NW_027527624.1 coordinate 4,102,163, forward strand.
AACATAGATGATTATTAAAAAAATGAAAAGCTCAGATTAAGATACATTTCATGTGGAGAGCTAATGCAATAAATCAGAGACTTGAACTACTCTCCTTCTGAGAAATAGCTTCTGACTTATTACTGAGCTTGGGTAAAGACTGAAAACCTAACCGTGGGACATCAGAAGACCATGTAACCTGAGTTTCCCATGATGAGCCAAGACTTGCCTTATGATAGGGTGTGCACAGAAGTAATCTATCATCAAATGGAAATGATGTTATGATAGCTTCGTAATGTGTCAACTGGACTAGGCTGAACCTCATTCCCAGAATTCCCTTACGTGTATGTTTCTGGTTATGGTGAGTCATGGGGGAGATTCTTGAGACCCCTGAAAGGCTGCAAAGAAGCAGCTATTTGTAATATATACACAGTTGTTACCGATCTATTGATTCACCTTGTTAGCATGAAGCAACATCTGGACCTAAAGATACCCTATCAAGTGCTATAAACTCCTTTAGTTTTTCTGAATTTGGGGCCAGGCATGTGTATGCGTTTTACCTACAAGATAAAACGCCATCAAAGCCAGGTCTTAGTTTATTCCCTCACGGGGTTCCAGCTCAAGTTCACCAGGTTTCATTCTACTCGTGATCTTCCATTCCTATCTGCCCGCTCTGGATCTGCAAAGACAACAGCCTTCCAGAGAATGCTTAACGAGCTCCCTCTTGCATAAACGTAATAAGCTCTTAACTGGTTCTTAACTGGTTGGGTCCTGATGGATACAGGTATTTAAGACATCAAGCCCAAGCAAATCCAGAAGGAACAAATAAATGACCTCTGGATAATGAGCAGGTGGCTCAGACTTCTTCAACACCAGCTCCAGTCGGGATGGCCTCTGGTCCCTCAATCCACACCAGTGGTCTCCTAAGATATTCTTTATGCCCAATGGACTAAAGAAGAAAAGCTTCCATGTGATATGTTGGCACCTCCAGGAAAAGAGAAGCCACTGCACCACAGCCCCACTCAAGGCTGACACTGAAGGACAAAGTGCAGGACAATCCTCACTGGGCAGACATCTGACCAGCACACGTCCACTATGGCCAGAGGAGTGGCTCTACACTGCTTCACAGGCCATTCTTACGGGTTGGCTGGATGGTCAAGGACTTGGACTTCGGTGGGGACTTCCAAAATTGGAAGATAGCTGGCGAGGAAATCTGGGGTAAGGCATGCGTACAAAACTCTCAGAACGTGAGATATCTGTGTCTTGTGTAAATACCCACCAAAGGACACCTACTGCAGAGGAAACACTTCCTATTAGATGGAAAAAATGACTTGCTCTGTGGATCAGTCACCACCCCTCAGACTCACAGTCTGGGTGTCCACACGTCATCTTCTCACCTTTATCTCATTGTCCTCTGCTCCCTTATCCTGATTCATTTCCTTTCCCCCTTAGCCTTTATCATGTTCAGCACCTACATATTTACTTCTCCCCACTCGCACTGCCCTGTTCGGGTCACCATCAAATCCCACCTGGACACGGCAATCACTTCTAACTGACCTGACATTTTTCTCTCTCACTTATGCTCCACACTGCAACCAAAGTGACCTGCCTTGAATTAAAGCTGAATTTGTTGCTGGTCTTTTTAAAGGCTCCTCCAGCTCCCCTTTACCCTTCATGTAAAACCCTTCGAATGCCTTTTGTGATACACTCCCCCACTCCCTCCCCACCCCACCTCAGCTGAGAGCACCTCTGGACTCCAGGCATAGCAAACTTCCGTCTGTCCCTCAAGCCACACCACACTCCAGCCTCAAGGCCTTGCCACGCCTCTCCCCTGCTCTCTGGAATACTCACTCCATGTAACCTCTTTTCCCGTCGCTTCTGTTTGTCTACCAGTCCCAGAATAAATGTCACTTCTGCAAGAAGGCCTTTCCTGAGCCCCCCCCTCCTTTGTAATGGCCCCATGGTGCCCCCTCTTCTTCAGATGATAACTATCACCATCCTTTCTTACAATTACCCATTTAATTGTTTAATGGGAAATAGTGAAGCATGGAGTTTGAAGAGCATGATTGTGAGTCAGCCTGCCTGGCTGTGAATCCCAGCTCTGCCTCTTACCAGCTCTCCGACTTCAGGTAAATCATGCCAGTAATGGTACTCAGTTGGTGTGAACTAACAACACATGTAAAGCCCCTGTGAAAATGCCAGGCAAAGTAAGTGCTCAAGTAAAAGCAAGAAGCACTTGCTGAACGAATAAATGAGTGGATGACAGTCACAAAGCACGTCTGTGTGGGTGGAGGCTGAGATGGGGATCCAAGTCTCCGGTCTTTTCTTGTGTGGTCTTCCCTCCCTACAATTGTGCTTCTCAGGTCAACAGGAGTTCACCCCCCCGGAGTACTTGTTAATATGCTCAGATACTCCAAGCCCCACCACAAACAGTGTTCACCTTCCCTGAGCATTAATTTTTTCAAAGATAAGTGATTTAATGGGGCGCCTGGGTGGATTAGTCGGTTAAGCGTCCGACTTTCGCTTAGGTCATGATCTCACGGTTCGTGGGTTCGAGCCCCACATCGGGCTCTGTGCTGACTGCCAGCTCAGAGCCTGGAGCCTGTTTCAGTCTGTGACTCCCTCTCTCTCTGACCCTCCCCTGCTCACGCTGTCTCTCTCTCTCTCTCCTAGAAATAAATAAAACATTTAAAAAAAAAAAAACAAAGATAAGCGATTTAAAATGTTATCTTTATATTGGGAAGTGAAATATAATGCTGACATGAATTTTTTAACTTTTTTAAATGTTTTATTTCTGAGAAAGAGAGAGACAGAGTGTGAGGGGGGAAGAGCCAGAGAGAGAGGGAGATACAGAATCTAAAATAGGTTCCAAGCTGAGCTAGCTGTCAGCACAGAGCCTGACGCGGGGCTCGAACCCACGAACTGTGAGATCGTGACTTGAGCAGAAATCAGATGCTTAACGGACTGAGCCACCCAGGCGCCCCTCACATGAATTTTTAACATAACATAAGACGGGAAATAAAGTGTTCGACTGACGACGTGTTTGCATCACCCCCACCCCCCATTCCAACATTGCCCTCCATCAACAAACATGGCCACCCTACACAACCAGGGATGACACTAGCCCCCAAACTGCTCTTGGTGCCATCACTTGCAGTCATGAGCCACACAACGTAATTAACTTCAATGCCCTTTAAAACACTGGATAGCACCATAGGTGTCTTTTCATTGGAATTTGGTCCACATGTATGTGCGGCTCATTTGGACTTGTAAACAAAATTTGAAAATACATTTTCTTCCCCACTATTTTGGATTACAAATTTTTTAAAGACTATTTTACAAAGAAAGGATAAGCTGTTAAGTATATGTTGCTGCTTAGCATTAATTTCAGGCAAACTGATAATAAATAGCAAGCCCATCATCGGTGGCTAAACACAGTTGGCATTAGCCATTTCCACAAGCAGTCACTGCATTGGCTACTGGAGGAGGTGAGCAGAGGGTGGAAGAAAACTGTCCTAAGACAGCAAGTTTCTCATGGCATCACTGCTGACCTTTGGGCTGAAAATTTTGTGGTGGGGGCTCCAGTGCATTGTGGCATGTGTACCAGTATCCCTATACCTCTATGCACTAAATGCCAGCAGTACCTCCTCCCTTTAGTGTGACAACCAAAAGTGTCACCAGACATGGCCAAATATCTCATGGGGGGCAACCTCACCCCCAGTGAAGAACCACTATAGTAGACAGCAGAGCCCCGATGACAGGAGACACAACGTCTTTTCAAAGCAGATACATTCTATTTTGACCCTTCTGTGGCTTCAAAAAGAAAATAAGTTTTGGGGCGCTTGGGTGGCTCAGTCAGTTGAGCATCTGACTCCAGCTCAGGTCATGATCTCACAGTTCATGGGCTCAAACCCCCCATCTGGCTCTGTGTCAACAGCTCAGAGCCTGCAGCCTGCTTCAGATTCTGTGCCTCCCTCTCTCTCTGCCTCTTCCCCCCTCACACTGTGCCTCTCCGTCTCAATAATAAACATTAAAAAATGTTTTGAATAAATAAATTAATTCTGCTGTAGACTCATTGCCAGCAACAAAATGCGACCCATCCTCAGTGTGACAAGAGTTGTGTTCAACTTCGACAAAGAAAAGGTGTGGGAAAACCTGCTGTTTTGGGAGCCTCTCACCATTCTTGGAAAGGGATCTAAATTCCATTCCTTTTGAAAGAAGTCACTTGGAAGGGTCACTTACATTTCTTCCCCCACATGCCAGAAATTGCCGTAGATAAGGTCTGTTTCATACTATTGCTTTCAAAAGGCCTCAAAGAGCAGACTGATCTTCAGTCATTCCTGAGCCGAGAATCATTTTCTTGGCTTTTGCAGCACTGGCCTCAGTGCTAACCTGCTGGGCATCTCAGTAGCGTCTGCAACTGCTCCTTCGAGGGACCAGGGCTGACCTACGGGGACACTAATCATTCACCTGAACTTCAAGGGCTGACCTTATTTCATAAGGATTCAGTGAAGTCATATGAATTGCTTCCTTATTTAATTCCAACTGAAGGTATTGTTAACAATATCTGTGACCCAAAACTAAAATCCGGTTGTGAGAAGAGCTGCAAAAGAAATTCTGTCTGTTCCACTGAAATTACTTTCCCTACGAAGATCTGCATTCTCTTTCTTCATTGCCAAGAATGTGTGCAGCTCTGGTGTGGTCCACCTGGTCCCCAGGCTCTTCTACATTCTCTTTCTATTTTTAGGTTTTGCTTCAAACCTGAGGAATTCCACCTCCCCTCGGGGAAAGGAAAGAATCCGTCATATGGGTATGAAGGGAGGGATAGAAGAGATAATGTATCGCAGAATTAGTGTCAGAGTCTTGCTCCTCCAAACGGGACCCCCCTCTGCCCCTCTGGGTCATTCACCTTGCCTTTTCCCACAAAACTGGTTTGTACTTAGTAATCTAGGGAATAAACAATACACGTGGTTGATATTTTTTTCAAGAATATCCTTTTTTAAGATGCTGCTGAACTTAATTCATTAAATTCATCTGAATATGACTCCAGCGCTATGCTTCTTTCTTTTTCCCCCTTCCAAAAAACTTACATCGTGTTTACTTTTTATTTCACACCCTTTTTCTATATCACAGTCAGATGTTGGGAAGCTGGCATTGCTGTTAATTTTCCTACTTTACAGAAGGGGCAACTATTAAAAAGCCTCCATCCCTGGCATAATTCTGACTAGATCTCAGCTCTCCAAACTAATTCTCCCAGGGTCCTCATCCACTGATTCACGCAGCCCTCTGTCACTTCCAATGTTGCAGTGACGTCACTATGGACCATGGTGTGTGGTTTCTGAGTGGCACTATTTTCAAGGTGAAGTACACACATCTGAGACAAGAATTCATAGATTATTCTTCGACAAAGCTAACAAAAGTTTATCACAGTAAACCTGTGGCTAAGAGAAATACATTATGTTCAAGAGATGAAGACTCAAAACACAAATTGCTTTGTCCACCATCCAATAAATTGAATAAATACATAACTCTTCAGTTAAAATATGTGAGTACAAAAAGAGACGGGGGGACATCTAAATATAATTTTTCCGTGAAAGTCTTATAAAATCTATTTCAAGAAAATCGGTCTTCAGTGGAAGATCATTTGAAAGCCCAGAACAAAAATATAGGTTAAAACTGTCCTAATTTATAGCCCACCGGATGACTCTGACTTTTGTGAGGGCGTTTATTGGTGCATTTGGAACTGCAGAGATATAAATGTGCACATCCAATCACCAGAGAACTGAAAAGGAGAAAATTAAACAAAGGGGTTGGAATTCTTTCTGAGCAAGAATATTGGCTATCTGAGTCATTCCGAGAGCAGGCGAGTAGTAGATAAAGATCTAAGTCACTTTCTCCCATCAACTGCTGAGAGGGTGCAATGATTCTACCCAAGAAGGATGCTCAGAATATCACATTGTCTTTCCAGTAAGTGGAAAAAAAGATACATTTATATTTTTATTGTTATCTTTGTTCTCTCCAAAGGTTGGAAACTTACAACAGAACCATAAATACTCAACACGCTGAACATCTCAAAAGTTAGATACAGGAAGGCATTAAACACATGACGCTGGCCACAAAATTGGAAAAGTTATTGAGCCACCGCATCGTTTGTCTCAAACTTAATGTCCCCAAGAAATCACAATCATTTCCCTCTCGTGCTCCACTCTCAAAGTCCTGACTTAAGAATGGTGAGTGAGGGGGCACCTGGGCTCAGGTCATGATCTCACGGTTTTTGGGTTCGAGCCCTGGGGTCGAGCTCTGTGCTGACAGCTTGCTCAGAGCCTGGAGCCGACTTCGGATTCTTTGTCTCCCTCTCTCTGTGACCCTCGCCCGCTCACGCTGCCTCTCTCTCTCTCTCAGAAATAAATAAAACATTAAAAAATTAAAAAAAAAAAAGAATGGTGAGTGAGGAGATGCTGAACTATAACCTGATAAAAATGATTGTCAAAAGGCCAAGTCAAAGAAGGTCAAGAGAGAAGTCAGGAAAAGAATACATGGAGTTTTGAAAACTTACAGGAGTGACTTAGAAAATATTAACCAGAGGACTCAACAACGTGGTTTAGAAAACACATACAAGACCCCAGCTAAAAAACAAAACTGAATGCCAATGAAAGAGTAAAAACATAAAAATAATTTAATTAAAAAATGCTGAGAACAAACTGAGGGCTGATGGGGGTAAGGGGGAGGGGAAGGGGGGTGATGGGCATGGAGGAGGGCACTTGTAGGGATGAGCACCAGGTGTTATATGGAAAGCAACTTGACAATAAACTATTTAAAAAATAATAATAATAATTAAAAAAAAGAGTGTGTCATAATGGCTGCTAGATATATTTCATTTCCCACCCGTCTTACAGAATGAACTAGGGATTCTAATCCTTAGGAAGGTCTAGCCTCTCCCAGCCACTATCCCCCAGGGCCCAAAGAAGCATGACATTAAACAGAAAAATTTAAACATCGTGAAAAGTAGAGAGAGAACCCTCAAAAGAAGGGTGAAGTTCTATATTTGAGCGGCTTTAGTGGCACGTTTTTCCTGCCTTTTGAAAATGGGATCCCACATTTTCATTTTGAACTGAGCCTTGAAACTTATGTAGCCAGCCTTGCCTAGAACATCTGAAGGCTGAAGTTTCACCCCTCTCCCCTCAACCCAGACAGTGAACAGAGTTCAAGGAATTTCTGTGAGATGAAATGTTCATTCAGAAAGCTGGAAAGGACCACATGGTAGCTTCAATGCTCTCCCAGAGACTGAACCTTGAAACATACCAATGAAGCAAAATTCTGACTGTGCGTTCCACACAAGGGACATAAAAAAAGCTCCAAGACCCAGATAAGAACCTGATCGTAGTTTTTTTTTTTAATTTATTTTTATATTTTAACGGTTTATTTATTTCTGAGAGAGAGAGAGAGACAGTGTGAGCAGGGGAGGGTCAGAGAAAGAAGGAGATTCAGCACAGAGTCCGACGCAGGGCCTGAACCCACGAACACTGTGATTATGACCTGAGCTGACGTCGGATGCTTAGAACACTGTGATTATGACCTGAGCTGACGTCGGATGCTTAACCGACGATCCACCCAGGCGCCCCAAGAACCTCGTCGTAGTTTTTGAGGTATCCTCCAAAGGATATCTACTTTAGACTCTTGAGTCTCTCAAACCAATAAATTCTCTTTGCCACTTAACAAATTTGAGTTGGACTCCTGGGACTTTCAACTGGAAGAGCCCTGAGATGTAGAGTTCTGGGTCTGGTTGGTGGTGGCGGGTCATCGCTCTGCATTTCCCATCAGCCTCCAGCACAAGGCTTCATAAAGGAGGTGCCCTTTACATCACATAAGGCTGATACCTGGAGTCCCATCCCATGCTAATCGAAGACCACAGTCAAAGAAAAGTTTTAGTTAATGGGGGGTTTGTTTCAAAGTCTCCAGAGAATAGATATTTAGAGTTAAGATGGAGGAAGTGTAGGGAGACCCTAAGCTCTTCCCTCGAACACAGCTAGATAGTTTTCAGATCATTCTGAATACCCAAGAAATCAATCATTCTGAATACCCAAGAAAAACTGCAAGTCTACAAGTAAAAAAACAGTGACCACCTTCTGGAAGATTCTTTTAACAAGCAGGTCAAAACCCACCCAGGACCTAGTTTGGGGGTTTTGTTTTTTGTTTTGTTTTGTTGTTTGGGGCTTTTTTGTTTTGTTGTTGGTGTTGTTTTTCTTTCTTCTTCTTTTTTTTTTTTTCTTTTCTTTTCTGGACACAATGATGAGACAGAGAAATTCACCTCAAAAGAAAGAACAGGAAGTAGAACTCATGGCCAGGGATTTAATCAATATGGATATAAGTAAGATATCTGAACTAGAATTTGAAACAAGGCTTCTAAGAATACTAACTGGGCTTGAGAAAAGCATAGAAGATACTAGAGAATCCCTTTCTGCAGAAATAAAAGAACTAAAATCTGGTCAGACCGAAATCAAAGTTCCCACAGAATAATAAAAATAGGTCCAATAAGAGGCCAGGTTTTTAAAATTTTTTTTAATGTTTATTTATTTTGAGAGAGAGAGAGCGCATGCTCGCGAACCAAGGAGGGGCCGAGAGAGAGAGAGAGAGAGAGAGAGAGAGAGTGACAGACAGAGACAGAATCTGAAACAGGCTCTGGGCTTTGAGGTGTCAGCACAGAGCCTGATATGGGGCTCGAACTCATGAACCGTGAGATCATGACCTGAGCCAAAGTCCAATGCTTAACCAACTGAGCCACCCAGGTGCCCCAAGTGGCCCAGTTTTGATGGGATGATAATACTAAACAGTTGATTAACTGGAAATTAAAAGATAAAATGAGTTTCTGAACAGTGCTTTTAGTAATAATATCCATAGGAAGGGAAGATCCACTCTTTTGGAAGGTTCACTCTGAATTTCATAAATAATTCATGACTTTTGGCAATGGTTTCAAGGCAATTTTGGAAGGAATAGAAATTAGGGAGCTTCTCAGTCCAGAGAAGAAAAATTACGACCGCTTTGCCTGGAAGAGACGGCGAGAGGGCTTTATAGCTTGGGTTAGGGAATTTGCTTTGGGATCTAGATTGTATACTGATATCATTGCTGAAAACAATTCCAGAGGAAAACTGTGTTCTTATTTGATCCCAGAGCACTTTTTTACTTGATAGCAAAACATACTACTGCAAAGAATCTGTGGAGCGTCACTCATGTCACGTGCTCCCTTGTTAAGGCTAACACCTGCTGTGCTAGGGACAGTGCTTACTGCTCACCCTCGCTTGGTCCCATGGAATATCTCTGTCCCCGGAAGATGAACTGCATTACTCTTTCCATTTCACAGACATTGAGCGTCAGAGAAAACTAGCGAGTCCGGGACTCATCTGTCTGCCCACAGTGTGAATTTTGTGTTACACAGTTTCGTGCAATTGGTCTGGGATGTTTATGGCTTCTAGGAAAAAAAAAATCTCTAAATGAAGGGAAGGAAGCTAGACACTGCAGACTAGCCCTACTTATACGCTGCCAGGTTTTTAATTCGTATACCCTTTTCCTCAATTTATACATAGGAGAATAATATTACTATTATAGTAATAGTAATAATATTCCTACTTTCTTGACTTTGACTTCCCAAAAGACAACAACCTTGTGAGTTCAAAATATAAATGTGTTTGGTCATCCTCAGGGCAAGAATGGGAGCGGGGGTAACTTTAAAAACTACTCTATGACAGGGTGCCTCGGTGGATCAGTCAGTCATGTCCAACTCTTGATTTCAGGTCAGGTTATGATCTCGCAGTCCATGAGTTCAAGCCCCACATCAGGGTCTGCACTGACAGTGCAGAGCCTGCTTGGGATTCTCTCTTCTTCTCTCTCTTGCTCCTCCCCAACTTGCTCTCTCTCTCAAAATAAATAAATAAACTTAAAAAATTATTTTATTTTGAGAAATTTGTTTTGTAAGAACGGTTTGAATAAAAGTTCAAACTACACATATGGTGTATAAGATTTTGCCCGTGTGTACGTGTGTGTGTGTACATATCAGCGTATCCTATGCCTGCCATATCACATTGTGAGAAACTCTGGACATTTTACAAAAGTCTGAAAAAAATGTAAACAGTTCACTGGATCACAGATTAGCTGTGGCTCCACACCTAGGATCCACTATGTCTACAAGCTTCCCGCTATTGTTCACATAGTCTTCTCCTTAACTAATAAACGATTTCTAGAAAGCACTAGTAATGTTTCCCTTTTTGTCCTAATTGAAAACCTTAGCTAAAAGGATCACGAAGACCTACAATAACAAGGAGAATCTGTCATTGCAGGGGCTATGGACTCTTTGCCACCCTAAAAAAAAAAAAAAAAAAAAGAAACAAAAAAAAAAAAAAAAAAATNTTGCCACCCTAAAAAAAAAAAAAAAAAAGAAAGAAAAAGAAAAAGAAAAACAAGCTTGAACACTAGAGGGCAACATTGTTCCTCAAACCTACACTCAAAAGAAAAACTAGGGATGTACAAAATTCCTCAGTATTTTTTCTTCCCTTTAAGAAGGTCTCTTGATATATAACATTTGATGAGTTTGGAGATATGTATAAATCCATACAACCATCACCGTAATCAAGGTAATGGACATATTCATCATTTCCAAAAGATACCGCCCGCCTTCCCCTCCTTTTTTGTGGTAAGAGTGCTTAACGTGAGGCCCACCCTCTTAACATGGTTTCTAGGGTACGACATGGTGTTGCCGATTGTAGGCTCTGCCTTGTACAGCAGATCCTAGAATGTGTTCGTCTTGTGTAACTGAAATTTTATACCTGCTGAACAACATATTCCCATTTCCCACACCTTCCGACCCCCGGCAGCCGCCATTTTACTCTGTTTCTATGAATGGTCTCTTGCAAACACCTCTTATAACTGCAATGAAGCAGTATTTGTCCTGCTGTTATTGGCTTATTTCACTTAGCACAGTGCCTTCCAGGTGCATCCGTGCTGTTCCAACTGACAGGATTTCCTTTTCTTTTCTTTTAAGGCTGAAGATATAATATTTCATTGTATGTGTATACCACATTTTATTTATTCATTTATCCTTTTTTTTAATTTTTTGTCATTTTTATTTTAAGTGTATTTATTTATTTTGGAAGAGGGCGAGAAAGAGAGTGCACAGGCATGAGCAGGGGAGGAGCGGGGGGTGGGGGGTGAGAGAGAGAGAGAGAGAGAGAGAGAGAGAGACTCCCAAGCAGTCTCTGCACTGTCAGCACTGAGCTTGATGTGGGGCTTGAACCCACAAACTGTGAGATCATGACCTGAGACAAAATTAAGAGTCGGATGCTTAGCCGACTGAGCCACCCAGGTGCCCCTTATTCATTCATCTGTTGATGGACATGTATGGCTGTTTCCATAGCCATAGGTTGGCTATTGTGAATAATGGTGCAATAAATATGGGAGTTCAGCTATCATTTTGAGGTACTGATTTTAATTCTCTGGGGCATATACCCAGAAGTGGGATTTCTGGGTCATATAGTCATTCTATTTTTAATTTTTTGAGGAAGCTTTGCACTGTTTTCCACAGCTGCTTTTTCCAGACACGACGGATGATCTGCCCACGTTCTTGGCAATGACGGAAGCCTCCATTTGTCTGGTACTTCCCATAGCCTCTCATGTACCCAAGGAAATCGTAATGTTTTTCGCTCACCAACCGTATCCACGCCTTCCTCTTTACTGTGTAGTTTGCAACATCAGCAACTCAAGGGGAAAATAGGGTCCCTAGAGATAGTTTGTTAAATACTTTATTGAAAGACAACACAGATACAGAAAAACACACAACTCATAAGTGAGCAGTTTGATGTTTTTTCACCAAGTGAACACAATGAGCCCTGAGTTCAAGAGAAAGAGCAGGCCGTGCATATCCGAAGCCCATCTTGTGCCCTCTCCCAGTCACTACCCACCCATGTCTGCCTCTATTTGGACCTGTCCCTTTTTTCCCCAGTCCATGTAGGTAGAAAAGTACAACAAATGCTTTTCTTTTCTAGCTTCTTTTGATCGTGTGAAAGACTCATCCACAATGCAGGTGGTTACAGTGTGTTCATTCTCCTTGCTGTGTACAAATTGTACACACTGTACAAATTCACCACAATTTGTTGACCTGTTCCACCTGCAGCGGACATGCGAATGTTTCCAATCTAAAATACTATAAGCAGTGTTGTGATAAACAGTCTTGCATGTGCCTTTGTGCCTCATGTATTTCAACCAGTATAGAACTAGGATTGGAATGGCATATACATGTAATATATGTATTATATGTACATATATGATTATATGTAATATTCACGTGATGGATACTAGGTGGATAAAATATCAGCATGCTTGTTTTCAAAAGCAAAGGTCTCCATTGCATAAGAGGGTATGTACGGAACATAGTGCATAAGGTTCATACATTTAAATACCATCAATATGCTTCATCTCTCAAACGCATTTATATATTTATCTTCAGCCCGGACCTTCTCTGAAACCCCAGACTCTCATCCCCAGTGGCCAACTTAACTTTCCTACTTCACTGTCTAACAAAGATCTCAGATTAACCTATCCAAAGCCATATATTAGTCCCTGGTCCAAATCTGTTCTCCCCTGAGTCCCTGCTGTCTCATGTAATAACAATTTCGTATTTCAGATTGTGTTAGTCAGAGAGCTTTCACCTTCAGCTCTTCCCTTTCTCTCAGACCCTGCTTTCAGCTGTTCAATTTTTTCTTTCAACATCCAGAGTCTGACTACTTCTCAACAACCCACAGCTGATTAGATGAGCTGATAGAAGTCTGTCCACCATTTTGATCGAAGCCCCTGTCATCTTTCTACTCAGTCTTGCAATGGCCGTTGATTCCACCCTGAGCCCATCCCTGATTCTGCCCTTGCCCCTTTAAATTCTACTCTTACCATAGGAATCAGAGCAGAGTCATTAACCTATAAAACATAATAGGGTCGGTGATATTGTGCTATGTACTAAGAAATATATGTTTAGCCTCCCTCCCAATTCCTGGCACAGAGTTCCTAAAACCTTTGTAATTATCCTAAGTTATGAGGGTGATAAAGGTGTCTTCCCTTATATTAATATGGTGACTTTGGGGGAGCTCCTAGGTAACCTAAGGATGGGGTCTTGTTGCCGTAAGAACCAACCATGAGATTAGCAAGTTGGAGATTTCAGTCTCACCCTTGACCTCCTGGAAGGGAAGAGGAGTTGGAAATCAAGTTCAGTTGCCAAAGGCCAATGACTTGATCAATAATGCCTGTGTTAGGAGCCTCCATGAAAACCCAAAGGGCAAGGTTCAGAGAACTGGGTTGCTGATCACATGGAGATAATCCCAGGGAGAGCTCCTTCCAACATTACTTACCCTGTGTATCGCATCACCTGGCTTTTCCTCTGTATCCTTCATAATATCCTTCTCATACATGTTTCTCTGAGTTCTGTGAGCCACTCTAGCAAATTAGTCAAACCTGAGGACGTGGTCATGGAAACCTCTGGTCCAGCGTCAGTCCATCATGATGAACTAGACTTGGGATTGGCTTCTGAAGGGGGTGGTAGCAGAGGTGGGCAGTCTGGTGGGACAGAGCCTTTAACCTGTGGGATCTGACGCTATCTCCAGGTCAGAACTAATGAATTGCTCGATGCATGGAAGAAATGTACATCGGAGGTTCGCTCTGCCAAGAACCATCCGTGTCTTCCAATCTCATTCCAAGTAAAAGCCAAAACCTTTGTAAATGACATCCAGACCCCACCACGATTTTCTCTCCACTGCTTCTTGTCCCTTATTTGCCTTTGCTTCTGACCATTCTCTCCTCTGGCCACTGCTCTTCCTCACCCTGTTCACTGGCCTCCTTGCTGGCCTTCTAACAACAGTCTTGCCTCAGTAGATTATTCTCATGTATCGTTCCAATGCCTTGAAATAATTTCCCCCAAATGTCTGCGTGACTTTCTCCCTCAATTCCTTCCACTCTTTATTAAATTGTCTATTTGAAAATCTTTTCCTTGCCACTCTGGTAAAAATTGCTTCATTAATCCATATTCTCCCTCTATATTTTATGGGGTTTTTTTTTTTACTCATCTTGGTGAAGTTTTTTCATGAACTATTTTTTAAGTAGAAAGTTTATCCTCTACACATGCCAGGAATTTTGTCTGTTTTGTTTACTTCATCCTAAACTAAGAAAGTTTACCCTTGTACCAAACTAGGAATTAAGAAAGTGGCTGCCATGCAACATTCACGTATGTATATGAAGACTCCCTTTTGGAAAAATATTCCTATTTTCCAACGGTAGTGGGAAACGGTGTATTATATTCTATAGATTCCACCATAGACTCAACACGTCCAAGACCAGACACCTTATCTTTTTGGTCTCCTGGGTGTTCTGATTTGGTTGGTAGTAAGTACTAGCAAATTCCAAGATAGAAACTTATGCGTTCAGCATCCTCAAGCATACTCGCTTCATTTTAAACGTTTGTCTAAGTTGCATTCCCTCCTCACCTGACTCTAGCCCAGTCTGAGTGGGAACCTGATTTGTCTTACCCACTATTGTGCAACTCAGCATCTGGCACCATATCTGTCATGTGATAGGAGTGTAATAAATCTTGGTTAAACCATTGTTACTGAATACATTCTAGACTCCTCCCTTGCTCTTGACCCCACTTTCCAAGAGCCATCAAGCCCCTGGTTCTAGTCCTAAATGTCTCTCTAAATCACCCCCTCCCTTCCTCCCCAGCAACCTTGTCCAGGCCTTTCTAATTCTTCACATTAATTCTTGCACTAACCTACTAGACTGCATTCACACTTCCCCTGTTCTTGTCCGTCTTCTACGTGTCTTTCTAAGCATCTGCGTGTAACCCTTTAAAGCATGCCCCCTTGCCTACAACATGGAGCCTAACCTCCTTTACGAGTTCTGAGACTCACCTCTCTCCCACCTGCCCCTCCCCCCCCCCCCCCCCCCCCCACTNCCAGACCTCGGCAGGCCCTGTCCTGCCTCCGCACTCCTACCTGTGCTGTGGTGCTCACTTGGAGCACCCATGCCCACCTGTCCATGCCTGCTTAATTAACTCCTGCTCATTTGCCACTGTGCCAGGATATCCCTCTAGGACAGCCCACATCCCACAGTGCTGGAACTCTCTGTTCATCTTCCTTCCCCACCTGTCCCTTGAGGGCAAGAATTCCATATGTGTCTCCTCTGTATCCCTAGAGCCTTGCCCAGAGACTCCATGATGACAGGCCCTTGAAGAATATTTACCAAACCCGTCCTCACTGATGAAGCTATATCTTTATCTCACCCCATTTTTAGTTTCCTTTGTTACACTCCTTTTAGTGCTTATGAAGGGTTCTATTTTTCGTAATGATTATTAAGAAGTCTTTCTTTTCAGAAGGACATATCCAAATTGTGTTGTGGTAATTGGGTTCAGAAAATTGCAATGCAAGAGTTGACTGAACTTGCAGCCAATTTACTGAGACATGAGGTTTTCAGCTTCCTTGACTGGGGTGAGGAGTGGACCCCGTGAGGTCTCCTTACCCAGAACCGGCTCTGCTCCATAGACGGGGCCGCCCACCATCCCTGCAAAGGGAAGGTTGGCCCCCCATGGGATCACTCAGAATGCTTGCTATGGGCTGAATTGTGTCTCCCCCAAAATTCATATTCTGGAGTCCTAACTCCCAATACCTCAGAATGTTACTATGTTTAAGATAGGGTCTTCGTAGAAGCGATTAAGTTAAAATGAAATTAACTCTATATAACCACTGTCATCAAAGAAGAGGAGATCTTTGCACACAGACACACACACACAAAAGGAAGACCATGTGATGGTAAAGGACGGAGATGGCCATCTTCAGACCAAGAACAGAGGCCTCCAGAGAACTCTGCTGGCACTCTGGCCTCCGGAATTGTTATTTGATTCACATAGTCTCTGTGCTTCATTAGGGCGGCCCCATGAAACCAACACACAAACATTCATGTGTCTGTCCTTTCCATATGCCTTTCGCAACAGGGGAAACTTATTGTGCACGCTGTTTCACAATTGACTTTTTCATGCAATCATAAGTGAACATCTTTCCATATCAAGAATTTTGATGGCTCGATAGCCATGTGGAGTATAACAAAACATTATACAGTCTTTTCTTAAAGAAGCCCTGCCTTGTTTTCTCAGGACTTTTTAGAAGAGACTTGACCGCCAGAGAATAATTTGGGAAGGCGTTCACGGGGGCCTCACGCCCATCAAACCACTTCTCCAATTTCACTTCTCGAGTTAGTAAGAAAGAGGAAAAAAAAGAGCATCAGGCTCTTTTTGGAGAATTGATGACTTCCCATCTTCCTGGGAAGCACAGACATGTAAATTCTTCAAATGCCATAGGCCTTAAGTGATTCTATTTTAAAATATTCTGGAAAGAAAAGGCATGGTCCAAAAAGTAGCCTGGAATTCACTTGGAGTTGGCTTGCACATAAAAGTTGTACCAGCTACAGTACAGTGTGGTTTCTTGTGTTAATGTTGCGCTGGTGTGCATTTCTTTCTTTACATTTGGGTTTGCTTTCTACGTTAGAAGGAAAAACATTTTATAAATATGTTTTGTGCCCTGTTGACGGCTTTGTTTATGAAAGACTCAGCTATACTGACTTGGGTAGGAACTCCAGCTTTGGTGGCTGCCGGACCTCTGTTCAAATCTCAGCTCCTCTAACTGACAGACCGTGATAACTGGACCATTCATCTCTGTCTCTCTAAGTCCATGTCCACATCGGATCTTCTGTGACAAATCCACACTAGCAGTACCGTTCTAGGGCTGTGGGGAAGAAGAAATGACATATAAATTACTTAGCGTGGTGCGTGCCACATAGTAGATACTAGTTAAGATAGATTACTATATGTAGAAGTGGTACATAATATGCAGTATTATATATTATGCATCTAATTACTACATGATTATAATCCTATAATTACAATAAATATTTAACAGGCATCATTTGCCTATACATAAACAAACCCTTTTTTATTAAGTTTTTTTAATTTTCTAACATTTATTTATCATTGAGAGACAGAGAGAGACAGAACATGGTCATGGGAGGGGCAGAGAGAGGGAGAGACACAGAATCCGAAGCAGGCTCCAGGCTCTGAGCTGTCAGCACAGAGCCTGACATGGGGCTCGAACTCACAAACCATGAGAGCATGACCTGAGCCGAAGTCGGACACTCAACCGACTCAGTCACTCAGGCACCCCTTAAGTTTTTTGATTCTAGTATAGTTAACATACATGTTCTATTAATTTCACGTGTACAATATAGTGATTCAGCAATTCCATACGTAACCCAATGCTCACAAGTGTGCTCCTTATTCCCCATTACCTATTTCACCCATCTCCCCACCCACCTCCCCTCTGGTAAACCGTCAGTTTATTCTCTACAGTTAGAGTCTCTTTCATGGTTTGTTTCTCACTGTCTCCTTTTTTTGTTTTGTTTTGTTCATTTGTTTTGATCTTAAATTCCACATATGAGTGAAATCACATGGGACTTGTCTTTCACTGACTGACTTGGCTTAGCATTATGCTATCTAGCTCCATTCATGTTGTTGCAAATGGCAAGATTTCATTCTTTTTTATGGCTGAGTATATTCCATTATGTATAAATACCACTTCTTTTTCCATTCCTCTATCAGTGGTCACTTGGGCTGCTTCCACAATTTGGCTATAGTAAATAATGCTGCTATAATATCAGGGTGCAAATATCCCTTTGAATTAGAGTTTTTGTACCTTTGGGGTAAATATTCAGTAGTACGATTGCTGGGGCACAGGGTAGTTCTACGTTTAACTTTTTAAAACCTCTGTACTGTTTTCCAGAGCAGCTGTGCGGGTCTGCCTTCCCACCATATCCCAACAGTGCACATATCCTCACCAACACCTCTTGTCTCTTATATTTTATTTTTATTTACCTATATTTTTTAATGCTTATTTTTGAAAGAGTCAGAGCACAAGCGGGGGAGGGGCAGAGAGAGAGGGAGATACAGAATCCAAAGCAGGCTCCAAGCTCCGAGCTGTCAGCACAGAGCCCGACATGGGTCTCAAACTCACGAACTGCAAGATCATTACCTGAGCTGAAGTGCAATGCTTAACCAACTGAGCCATCCAGTCGCCCCTCTAATATTTTGATTTTAGCCATTCTGACAGGTATAAGGTGATATTATGGTTTTGATGCTGAGCATCATTCCAACCAAGTATCTGTTGGCCAGCTAGATAGATACCTTTTATTGCTATTGCCTCTACAACTTTTCTATAAGGAAACCTCACATTTTGAATATAAGATTCATATTATGTATGAGGCATGCTGACTTAGGTAATACTTCATCTACTCTTCACTGGTTGAGTTGAGAAAAGAACATGACTTACAAAATAAAGTTTGTCAAAAGTAAGTCATAGTTTGAGCGCAGAAATCCACGTATTCTTTATTGTCACTACAAACCCATGGGAAGGACTGACTTAAAATTTTTATCTCCTACACAAAAGATACCTTTTTATGAACAAGTAATTTAGTTTCAGTTGTTCAGATTAATTTACCCCCTCTGTAAATGTTACAAAGTTTGGGAAAGTCAATATAGACAGAGGGGCAGAGACTTCACAAAGGTTGATGTTTTTTGGGTCTGAGGTCATGGGAACTGCATCACCATAGGTAAAGCTGAGCAGACGTCAGCCATCCATGAAAACTATAGGATCTATACTTTGTGTAGAATGGGCATTTCCATCATAGTTACATAAAATCACTTATTTCTGTATAATTTGGGGGAGGCACCGTTTTTTAAAGGTAATCTTTCTAAAAAAAATGTTTAATTTTTAACAGAGAGAGAACAAACAGGGGAAGAACAGAGGGAGAGAGAGAGAGAGAGAGAGAGAGAGAGAGAGAGAATCCCAAGCAGGCTCCACACTGTCAGTGCAGGGCCCAATGTGGGGCTCAAACTCATAAACTATGAGCTCATAATCTGAGCCGAAACCAAGAGTCAGATGCTCAACCAACTGAGCCTCCCAGGCGCCCCTGTGGGGGCAACAGTTTTAAGTAAAGGTACTCTCTCCTCTCATAAAAGATTAGTATTTTAATAACTGGAATCATTTTAATGCACCACAGTGATGTAAACTAGCCATGGTTTCTAGCTAATTTGAGATTTCCTTAGGGGAAAAAAATGACACATCACATTTTCTTTGCTCAAGAGACCAAATCCTCTTTGTTGCTCTTTTATTTTAACTCCGATCTCCTTTCTCAAGTTCACTCCGTGGCTCTTCCAGATTCTACCCTTTCCTCTGCCCCTCAACGAGCCACTTTTGATTATTATGGAAGGTGCCCACCTTTCACCCAGAATCCCCTAACCCACCTGCTCATATGCCTGGTTGGTCTGAACATTCCAGACCAGAACGCCGAGACTTCCAAAATGTATCTTCCACAGACAACCAAAGGCCGGGGCCTTGAGCTAAGGTAGTTTTCCCCCTAGAATCACACCAACCCAGAATAGTTCTTGACCATCTTTGTTAGATGATTTTCTGTGTTCCCTCCTCTTAGAAGGTGACTTAGGGAATGCTGTGTTAAGGTAGTAGTTTCCTTCAACTGTAAGGAGAGAAAAGTCCTTGAAGAAGACAGGCTTTGATTGTGGAGAAATTACGTTGGGCTTCCCTCCATCCCTCCCTCCTTACCTACCCACATCACTGCAGCAAGCAACTACAGGAATGCAACAGAGCCAAAATACACTGACTAAATGGAACCACAGTGCTTCCTGACATGCTGAACACTCAGCCTTCAGATGACGCAAGACTGGTGCAAGTTAGTCATGTGCAAACAAGAGCGGCCCATGACTAGCTTTATTTGCTTGGATTCCAAGTATCACCACCTACACAGTACCAAGCCCATGATGGCAATGATAATACTCGTTCCTTTATTCATTGATACAGCAATCGCTTACTGAACAACACCATCCTAGGTCCAGCAGGGGCAAGGATGACTAAACAGTAGCCACGGTCATCGATAACTCATAATCTAATGGAGAGGACCATTCCAAAACAACATGGAAGCCCAGTGATAAGTATGCAGCATAAATGAGGGGCTTCTAGGCCAGAGGACAGGGGAGGAGGTATTATCAAAGACTTCCCGGAAAAGCCAATGTCTGGACTGAATCTTATATTTGAAATCTCAGAGATCTGCAGAGATCAAAATATTTGTACACACTTAGAAAAGCCCTTGTGTTTCGAGCTGATTGTTTCTCAGGCCAACTTGTTCCACAGACACCCTCAATTCCCATTGGAAAATGGGCCCCTGTGACTCCTTCATGGAATTAACTTTTGTCCATTTTCTTTTTCTTCTCGGTCTCATAGGAATGAAACCATAAATCCTGTTCACAAAATAGGTATTTCTCGACTTTCAAAACTTTGGTTCGGAAAACATCCATTTCCTGCTCCGTTAAATAAGGTTCTGGCAAATGCTGGTTCTCACCCTTCTGCCAAAGCCATTATACACGTGGGCTGTGGTGTTTGGACAGACTTTAAATAGGAGTGTTGAATCCCAACGGGTGTGTCCTGATGCGATAATTGCTTTTGGGACAGGTTATGGTGCGCGGTTTCCAGTTCAGGGCGTTTAGCTTAAAATACATTTTGCACATCGTGCAAATCACTTGGGAAAAAAAGTCCTTGGTGAGCTGCCTATAAAATTCTTAGCACAGGCTAAGTCATATCCTCAAGTATTTCATTTTTCCATTGGACCCAACTTTAGAGACTTTAATTAAAGGCAAATTTTATTACTTTCATTCTAGGGTGGAGACTGAGGCGCTAGCATAAAATGAGTCATGCCCGGTCACAGAAAGGGTCAGATGCAAAAATCTTCTGGTAGATGTTAGTTTGGATGTCTGGGCAGTAAATGTTACTACTGCTTGCATTTCCTTTCAGCAAGATCTTTTTCCATGTTTGTGATATAATGCAACAAATCTGTAGAAGTGAATGTAAAAAGACACAAACCATTGAAATGGCTGTCGGGATCACCCTATCATCAGCTCCAACCAGTGCATTTTACACAAAAACACATCTTTAATTTTTTATCCTTCTGAGCACATATCTAAGCTGTCCTTCAAGATAGCACACTGTTGGGGGCATAAACCAAGCCTATCTCTGGTCTCTCTAAATACCTCCTGGGGTTGTATTGATCCGAATCAGATGCTTTTGCACAAATATGTTGCTCTAGATAGTTACTTTGATTTATTGTCTATACGAATGAATATTTATCAAGAAACACGCTATCAACTTGAAGAAGAGTCAGATGGGAATATCTTTTGACTGTTGAGTGTTGAGAATATTTTTTCTTGGCAAGTGTTCATTGCTGAAGACAATTAATTAAAAATAAGTTAGGAGGCCAATATCTTTTGGAGAGGGTTGCCCAATGATCAAATGTAATCCTTGATCATCTGGCCCTAGCCGCGGCTCTGCAGCAGGTATGTTCCCAAAGGCGAGGAAACATTCTCTCCAGGTGATGGCAGTGCAGTTGCCTCCCAGCAGGGAGCCCTCCTCTTCTTAGCAGCTGTTTCGTTGACTCACCATGTGGGTGCATGGGCCTGAGTCACACCAACCAGTAGTTTCCCATCCTTTGAAGACGGCCAGCTGCGAGTGGTGGAGAAACTAATAAACCCACATGCCAGCTTTCCTTCCTTCCACAGTTATTTATTAGGCACCTCCTGAGTGCCAGGCTCTGGTGCTACAGCCCAGGGATGGAGACACAATGGACACATCATGGAGCTTACAGTCTAGGGGAGAGAGAATCAATGAATGTGACAAAGCACAGAGGATTATGAGAACACATAAGGAAGGATTGCTGATGAGACGGGAAATTAGGCATCTGCTAATCTAAGAACTGGTTTTCAAACACGGCTACATGTTGAAATCACCTGGGGAAATTTTTTAAAATAAGGAAATAAAATTTTAATTTTTTTAGTGTTTATTTTTTGAGAGAGAGAGAGAGAGGAAGAGAGAGAGAATGAGTGGGGCAAGGGCAGAGAGAGAGGGAGACACAGAATTTGAAGCAAGATCCAGGCTCTGAGCTGTTAACGCAGAGCTCAGTGTGGGGCTCAAGCCCACAAACTGTGAGATCATGACCTGAGCCAAAGTCAGAGGCTTAACACACTGAGCCACCCAAGCACCTCCCTTTTTTATTTTAATAAAAAAATTCAATTTTAATGTTTCAATGTGTATTTACACCTGGGAAACTTTAAAAAGAATACTTTTTTCCCGGGTTTCACCCCCAGAGATTCTGACTGAACCGGTATGGGGTGAAGCCTGGGCATCAAAATTCTTCTAACGCTCCTTTGGTAATTCTAATGCACAGCGTAATTTAGGAACACAAGTCTAAGAAGAAGGAAGAGTAAGTCCCGTGAAGAGTGTCCTAGCGGAGGAAATAGCATATACAAAGACCCTGAGGTCCAAAGACCTTGATGCCTTCTGAAAACAGAGTGTCCGGAGCCTAAAGAGGAGGCCGGGAGGAGTAGGAGATGAAGCTGAGGAGGAGGCTGCAGCGAGATCACACGCGGCCCTGGCAGATTCTGCACCTTTTAGTAAGAGCAATGGGAAGCCACCCTATGGCTTTTGACAAGAGAGAGACATTATCAGACCTGTGTTTATAAAAGCCATCTCCACCTGCTGGGCAGAGAATGCATTAGAGGGGATATGACACCAGGATATTAACCCAGGTCCCTCTATGTATTCAAGTGGCAGGGAGCTGTAGAAAGGCCACAGTGATAGAACAGAGACAGGGCCGCGGTCATGCCAAGCAGAGCAGAAAGGAGTCGGGCTTTCCCAGCTGATCCTGGACTGTGGGACGAGTCTCCGTTTCTGTGAGATAAGCCACAGGGAGGCCGAGTCTCTCCCATTACACTGACCTCCCGCCTTGTCATCCACATCTAAATTCTGCCTTCACCCATCCCATTCCTCCGCCTCCTCAGACAGCGCTGAGCGAGCAGACAGGAGAGCACAGGGAGAGAAGAAAGAGCTTCAAGGGGAAGAGACTTCTCTGCTTCCCCACGGCGATCACCTGCAGTGTCCTGAGGATAGAAGATGAAAGCTGAGTGTCATCTGCAAGGGCTGGAGGGTACGCCCTGAGAGGGGAAAGGAGCCCTTCCCAAATCCCCATGACCCACAGCCGCCATTCAGGCTGGGAGAGCCTCTTGACCACTGTATGAACTTTCCCTGGACTCCGCGTGTGAGCAAACTTGCCAACAGCAGCAACAGCATGTGGTATGAATGAGCCCCTCCTTCCTTCCACAGTAAGTGACAGATTAGGCCTGGAATTACCCTGCTTTCCATTCTTCCTCAGATTTGCTCTTGAACTCTAAAACAAAGCCTTCTTGCACCACTATTTTCCATCCACGAAACGAGTGCTTTGATACCCGGGAAGGGAGATGGAGAACTCCAATCACCGTAGGATTTCAGCATTCAAAGAAATTAAAATATAAATCCACAAAGTCTGTTTTAAAAACTTAAAATGGGTGTCCAGTAATAGCTCTTCAAGATCTTCTATGAACCAGACTCCACACATATATCTCGCCCAATGCTGCCACCTCCCCTGTGAGTAACGTATTACTGCCACCGTTTTACAGAAGAAGAAACGGGCGTTCTGAGAGGCTACAGTAATTTGCCGGAGGACACAGGATTGTCTGGGTTGTGACGTGAACCCAGTTCAGTCTGACTCTGGCAAACCTGTTCTCAATCAGGATGCCCCACGGTGCCCCAGACTCTGGCAAACCTGTTCTCAATCAGGATGCCCCACGGTGCCCCAGACTCTGGCAAACCTGTTCTCAATCAGGATGCCCCACGGTGCCCCAGACTCTGGCAAACCTGTTCTCAATCAGGATGCCCCACGGTGCCCCAAGATGCTTTCTCAGTTTGGGAAGCCTCCTGAGCTCTGCCTATTCACGGTATGCTAGCCAAGGTGCCTGTGATGGCGCCAGTGTGACAAAGTCTGCAAATTCACTGTCAGGGAGATGAGGAAGTTTTTTGCCCTCTGAACTCGAGATGTATAATCCAAGCCAGTTACTTAAGCTCTCCATGCCTCAGTTTTCTGCCTCCTAAAATATGGATAATAATAACATCTCTTCATAGAGTCTTGTAAGGACTGGATAGGATGACTGTACAAAGCACTTAGTACAAAGTTTATCATGCAGTGAATGCTCAATAAACTTTAGTGATTATTATTATTGCTATTATTGCAGTAGGTTTGCACGCTTCTCCTCCGCCTTTTTACCCAGTCGTGCAGTGTCCTTCACCTTCTAAGTGGAAAGTGGCAACAAATTTAGGTAAAAGACTATAAACAGATTTCATCGTTTGGCCATAATTTGTTTGATGGAGGTGGGAAGGAGGGGCGGGGGTGGGAATCAGCTTTGCCCATCACCACTAGATGGTGCTAATATATTACAACCCACCCACAATGCTTTTCATATCAATTTCACAATAAAAAAATGTGTCGGAGGGCTGGCTGGCGCCAGGGTATTGTTTTCTAAATGTTGCCTATTTTTCTACTTCTGGCACAAGTGCTCTACAGTGCCGCTTACATTAGCCAATGCATCACCCCAAGAAGAAGGCTGGGATTGTATTCCAGTTGCTTTATTTTAGACACAAGATAACTTAAATAGCTGCCTTTTGATATCATAATTAGGGTCATGCAATCAACAAAAGACATCCACATTGTTGTTGTTGTTTTTGCTAAATGTAAAGGGTAATGAGTTATCACCGTAAAAGAGTGACTCCATATAAACAGATGGGTGAAAAAAATGTTACATGAACGTCAGCTAGTTGGTTGCTTCCAAGGTTAAGAAAAATCATGTTCCCTCTTGGAATTAAAATGTCCTCACAGAATATAATTGAACAATCATTTTCCCTGCCTAATTTTGAAAGCAAATTCTTGTCTTTACGCACATTTTTTTTTTTTAATCAACAATACCCAGTTTCACCCGCAGATGGAGGCCACGAACACAAGTTCAGGCTTGACTCCGCGAAAGGGTCATTCGAGGATCCCTGTCGGTTGCCACATGGCCTCCGTGATGAAATGCTGTTGTCCTTGCTGCCTGGGAACCACAGGTGGGAAGACTTTTTGGCATTCTCTGTCCCAGTCAGCAGTGGACTCAGCTTCCCTGAGTTGCACGCCTTGCTTTTTCCAAGTGGAAAGCTCTCTCTTTACCACCATTATCAGCAGATTTCAAAGTGTTCACATACCTCTCGCTCACACTTATTCCAAACGATGAGGCCAGGAGCTGATTGCCAAAAGGAAAATATCGTGTTATTTTCTGTTCTCGCAGCCAAAAATAATTTCAGAGGAGTCTTGCTTTAATTTCTTGTTTTAATTTCCATGTGGGCAAATGAACAGCCTTTGAAAGCTGTTATCATTGGGGATTCCAGATGCAAAGAAGAAAGGTGTTTGTGCCACCGTGGTATGATTCTGGTACTTACCCTGACTTGACCGCCACCCAGATTGTATCTGCTAGCTCACAAACCACTCTGCATGTGTCGTCTCGTACTGGTCTCCACACCAATGTGGTTGGAAGACAAGGGAAGCAATTGCCATTGCTCTGTATTGCTTAGGATCTGATTTGCCCATGACTGGAAGTGAGCTTGGGTAATGGTACAGCTGGGACTCAAACCCAAGCGCTCCACAGTATTGCTTTGGTTGTGTATCACACACTGCTTCTTAATATCTCCTGCTCATTTGATATTCATCAACTGTCTTGAGCTCTTCATGGGTATATGCAGTTTCTTTTTTTTTTTTAATATTTTTATTTATTTCTAGGAGAGAGAGAGAGAGAGAGAGAGACAGCGTGAGCAGGGGAGGGCCAGAGAGAGAGGGAGACACAGACTCTGAAACAGGCTCCAGGCTCTGAGCTGGCAGTCAGCACAGAGCCCGACGCGGGGCTCGAACCCCCGAACCGCGAGATCATGACCCAAGCGAAAGTCGGACGCTTAACCGACTAAGCCACCCAGGCGCCCCGGGTATATGCAGTTTCTATCCAACTAAATTTTTAGTTTGAAGATAATGACTATGTCAGGGTGCCTGGGCAACTCAATTGGTTAAGCAGCTGACTTCAGCTCAGGTCATGATCTCACAGTCCATGAGAGTGGACTGCATCAGACTGTCTGCTGTCAGTGTAGAACCCACTTGGATCCTCTGACCCCATCTCTATCTGCCTCTCCCTGGCTCGCTCTCTCTCTTTCAAAATAAATAAGTAAACTTTAAAAATATATATATATATAATATATAATAATTAGGATGCCTGGGTGGGTCAGTCGGTTAAGCGTCTGACTTTGGCTCAAGTCATGATCTCATAGTTTGTGAGTTTTAGTCCCGTACTGGACTCTGCTGATAGCTCAGAGCCTGGAGTTTGCTTCTGATTCTATGTCTCCCTCTCTTTCTGCCCGTCCCCCACTCATACTCTGCCTCTGTCTCCCAAAAATAAACATTATAAATTAAATGTTTATATATAATATGTTTAATTATATTAGACATAAACCTAATATTTTCACAAAGCCTTAAACATGAAATAAATAATTATTGGTTAGGTCCTTTGTGTGAAGGAATGAGAGGAATAAAGGTATTTTTACTTGCAGACCCTTAAATCTAAATAAAATTGAATACTTAGATTATCCTTTTGTATAAGGGAAAAGCACATCAAGATTGAAAAATGGATAAATGTTTTTCAAATCCATTTTAAATGGAAAAAGTATGACAATTCAGGGCAGACTCATTTCCTATTCTATACCCATTGTGGGTTTAGGTTATAATTTTGATGACAGCAAAGAGACTGGGGTGTTCTTCTGTTTTCCTTTGCTAAATGACATGATTTGGGTATAAGTAAAATTGTGTTTCTGTGGGTTCGCCTCCATATTTACTCTCTGCCTGACTCCCATTTTCCAGTGTTTCATAGTCTGGAGAGGAAGTGTGGTCTAGTGGTCAGAAAAACAGTTTAGGAGACTAGAGTCGTGGTTTCTTTTCCTGTCTTGATCCCTGACTCATCAAAAGATCTCAGGAAAGTTACTGAAGCATTGAGCCTCAGTTTATCCACATTTTTCCAACATCATAGAGAGGTTGTTCAGAAATAATCAGATCCTCTGACAACGTGAAATAAGAAATTTGCTTGGCTCTAAAACTAAATAATACCACCTCAATACAAAGCTTCTTGAAATTCGGTAATAATGGCCAGAAGAAAAACAGGATTCTATAGTTAATTTTAGCAACTGGAAGATGTCAAAGACTCCTCTAGTAACTATTGGTTTAGCTGGTTATGGATTACCAACATAATGGTATCTGGAAAACAATTTATGATGGTAAGAAAATCAAAGAATCAAGAATCTAGGAGAGAGGAGTATTAGGAATTACAGGGTCTTGCCCTTGACCTCCAAAAGGAAAAAGTACCTGAGCAGAAGCACTCAGATTCAATGGGGGTAAGGGGTCTCAAACTCTTAGGTACTCTTAGGTCACACACTGGGAGTTCCTCTCTGGTCAGACTATGAATTCAAGATCTACTTGAGATCCTGGTTTCTCTTCAGACTTCATTCTCTCCACTACTTCAAGAACGTGCAGTACTTTACTTCAAGAACTTTAAGAACTTAAGAAGAAAAGATAACTGTGGATGTTATACCTTGTTGAGTTAAAAGGGGAGAAGGGAGAACTCTGAAAGAAAAATCAAAGCCACCCAAATACTCACACACAGAGAATCATTTTTATTCCATCACATGGTCTGTTGGCTGGTGGACTGACTGGCATTCTCAGCCACCAAGAGCCACCCAAGAAAACAGAGCAGGGTTGCCTTCAGAACCTCACTGTTGGCTCAGCGACTGGTGTTATTGCGTTAGGGATTGCTGTCACCTTCATAAAATACAGCCTGATAAATCAATAGTTTACTATAATTCTAATAGTACAATTAATAATGGTAGTTATTATTA
Source organism: Crocuta crocuta (assembly GCF_008692635.1). Classification (NCBI taxonomy): domain Eukaryota; kingdom Metazoa; phylum Chordata; class Mammalia; order Carnivora; family Hyaenidae; genus Crocuta; species Crocuta crocuta. The sequence continues at coordinate 4,130,098 of NW_027527624.1, forward strand.
GTATAAGAATAACAACTATTGGGGTACCTGGGTGGCTCAGTCAGCTAAGCATCCCACTATGGCTTAGGTCATCATCTTGTGGTCTGTGGGTTCGAGCCCCACATTGGGTTCTGTGCTGACAGCTCAGAGCCTGGAGCCTGCTTCGGGTTCTGTGTCTCCCTTTCTCTCTGCCCCTCTGCTGCTCACAGTCTGTCTGTCTCTCTCTCTCTCCAACAGACGATGTTTATTTTAAAATTTTTTTAATTTTTAAAAAAATGTTTTAAATTATTTGAAAAGAATGACCACTATTTATTAATCATATACTAATTGACAGGCACAATGCTCAGTGTATTCTATACATGACCTCATTTAACTCTTCACTAAATCCAGTAAGATCAGAATGAGTATTCTCACTTTACAAATGAAGAAACTTAGGAATAAAATAACTTGCCTAGGCCCACAGAGTAAGGAATGAAACTCAAAGCTGTCTGACTCCAAGGTGATGAGCTTGACCACTAAGGTGGGCTGCCTTCCTCTCAACAGGTCAAAAAGGAGCCTACTCTAGCAGGTGTTAGGGGAGAAGCAAAGGGCTAGACACTCAATACATCTTGTTTTTCCAGAAGCAGAGAAGCAGAGAGGACTGTTCCTATAGCCTGTAGAGATTTGCTGGGTTTCTTTTTCTGCTAGAGGCCATCCATTGGCCAAGCAGGTCTCCTTGCTTGAAGAACAGGTAAAAGGGTAGTGCCAAGGGGCGCCTGGTGGCTCAGTTGGTTAAGCGTCCGACTTCGGCTCAGGTCATGATCTCACGGTTCGTGGGTTCAAGCCCCGCATTGGGCTCTGTGCTGACAGCTCTGATCCTGGAGCCTGTTTCAGATTCTGTGTCTCCCTCTCTCTCTGACCTTCCCCTGCTCACACTCTCTCTCAGAAATAAAAAATAAATAAATAAATAAAAATTAAAAAAAAAAAGGTAGTGCCAACTCCTTTCTTCATGCCTGCTGGTTAACGACAACAAAGTGTTACAGGGCAGGGGGCGGCGGGGGGGGAGCATGAAGAAAATAATAATCCAGGATATCAAAGATTCTCAAGACCAGATTGGTGAAAAAGAGAAAGAGAAGACATTCAGAAATTAGCACACCTGTCCCATCATCTCACAGACCAGGAAGCAGGACCCGCTGAGGATTAGCCACAACAACACATCCCTGCAAGAAAGAATCAGAGGAAATAGCACATTGAATCTAAGGAGTCAAAGACCCAAAAGGAAAAAAAAAAAAAAGCAACAAACCATCAGCGTGGCTGGCACAGCCCGGCCATATGTGGGCTTGAAATAAGCAGGAGCATATGACTAGAAAAATCCCCCAAAGCTGGAAGTGCTGGTCAGGAAGTTGAAGGGCCATGAAGGTACAGGTATTTTATCATTTTTTCTAATTTAGGATTCAAACTTTGAGAGAGGATAGAGAATGTGAGAAGGAAGTTGTGATTGAGTGTTCATTTAACTTAGAATCCAAGCCAGCATGCTTTTGAAATCAAAAAGGGGAAGTACTGGGGCGCCTGGGTGGCTTAGTCGGTTAAGCGTCTGACTTTCGCTTAGGTCATGATCTCGCGTTCGTGGGTTCGAGCCCCGCGTCGGGCTCTGTGCTGACTGCCAGCTCAGAGCCTGGAGCCTGTTTCAGAGTCTGTGACTCCCTCTCTCTCTGACCCTCCCCTGCTCATACTGTCTCTCTCTCTCCTAGAATTAAATAAAACATTAAAAAAATTTAAAAAAAAAAGGGGGGAGTATTAATTATTAAAACCTCAGGAACAACAGATGAATGAGGACTATCTCAGACAAACTGGGACATCTGGTCACTCTAAACTTTGGGGAAATTGGTCAATACAAGAATAAAATTTTAGTAGAGAAATCAGAGTAATAGTAATACACACACACACATATAAGTGTGTATAATACATAAAGAGACGAACAAAAAAGGTATTGTAATAAGAATATGATGAAGAAATAGGTTAATTCTGGCACCTGATCATAAAATTGGCACATTGGCAAGTTATGGAGGAGACTTCAATTACCTAGAAACATTGGAAACTTCATCTGAAAATCAGGTCATCTGATAAATGTCTGGATTTAATTTGTCCTGCTTACAGTTTCACTTCTCAGAAAGTAAAGGAAGTGGCAAAGCAACTGCTACTTTGGATGTGATTCTTCTTAGTGAGAAATTTCAAGGAGATATGCGATCCAGCACATGTTCAGATTTGTGTCCAATCCTAACAGTTTCCACATAGAAGCTCATGAACATGAAAATCATACAACATGGTCACAAATGATGCCTGCACAACGAAGGAGACAATACTAAAAAGACCTGTAAAAATACAGCCAGACTTGCCAAAACCAAGGCAAGGTAAGGCTGGCAAAAAAGTGTAAAGCTCAAAGGAGACTTCCTTTGCAGCAAGACGGAAGACATTCTTGGGCATGTCCACCCTTTGAACCCCTGTCACACTGAATGTGCACAGTAAGTAGAAGAGTTGAATGTTAATCTACATTATGACTTTAATTTCCATATTCTTCAAATCATGGCAAGTTATTCACTTATTTCCACTGACAAATTCTCACTCTGAGGTTCTTGTTCTCTTTCTCTCTCTCTCTGTCTCTCTCTCTCTCTCTGTGTCTCTCTCTCTCCTTCTCCCAAGGAAGAAACAGGCCGGTTCAGCTGGTAGAGCATGAGACTCTTGATCTCGGGATTATTAATTTGAGTCCGGTGTAGGGTGTAGAAATTACTAAAAAAATAGGGGCATCTGGGTTGCTCAGTCAGTTAAGTGGCCAAACTTCGGCTCAGGTCATGATCTCATGGTCCGTGGGTTCAAGCCCCACGCCAGGCTCTGTGCTGACTGCCAGCTCAGAGCCTGGAGCCTGTTTCAGATTCTGTATCTCCCTCTCTTTCTGACCCTCTCCTGCTCACTCTGTCTCTCTCTCTCAGAAATTAACACACACACACACACACACACACTAAAAAAAGAAATTACTAAAAAATAAAATCTTTTAAAACAGGAAGAAAATACTCCCAAAGAGAATTAAATTTGTAGTCAGTCAATATGGGTAAATTAGAGAAGAGATATAAGGCAACTGAAAATAGCAATGGAATTTATGGGATTTGAAATAAGCAGAAATATGGTTTCATGTATGGAAATTCTACCCGTAACAGCAGAAAGAAAGGAAGTAATAGACAAGAGACCAAATGAATATGGAATATTTAATTTAAAAATTTCCAGGAAGTGTGTTCCCCTAATTGAGAAACCATCATGCATTACCACATTCTCAGGAACTTGGAGTCTTGTGTCTTCCTTTGCTTCCCAGTGTCATGCACACAGTAGTACTCAGTAAATATTTGTTCAACAAATGAAATTAGAAACGATACTCTAGGATCAACATCCATCATTATAGCATATTAACATCTATACTATAGTTCTCAAAATATATATGCTGCTATATAGCAACACAAGGAAGTTGACAATAAGAATACATAGTTCTCATCAAGTCAACAATGATTTTTCAAAAATCATCTTACCAATCTATAAAATAGGGTTCCAAATATATTCTGTAAATATAAAATAAGTAGAAAATAGGCAAAGCATACAAATTTCTGAGAACAAATTGGTTATCTCACTTGTAACAAAACAGAGGTCCTAACAATGGCCCCAAGGGATGGGATCAGGTCTCCCTCATCTCTCTGTCCACACCTCCTTCTACCCCTCCCTCTCTCCACTCCAACCATACCAATAAAAGCGTTTTTACCCTTGCTGTTGTCTCTTCTACCTGGAACAGTGCCCCCTTTACCCCCGCCCCTCGCAATTATCTGCATAGCTACTACCTCCTTTCCTCAGGTCTTGGCTCAAATGCACCTTCTCAGCGGTATCTTCTCTGGAAGCCCCATTTATATGTACAACACCATCCCATTCACTGCATTGTCCACCTCGGCCTGAGGTCCCCCAAAGCAGAACCTGAACAAAGGCTTACATGCATGGATATATTTGAAAACGTGATCCCAGGTCTGATGCCTTTTATTTCCTTCTGTTGTCTGATTGCTTCTGCACAGCAAAGGAGACGATCCATAAAACTAATAGGCAACTGATGGAATGGGAAAAGATAGTTGCAAATGACATATCAGATAAAGGGGTAGTACCCAAAATCTATAAGAAACTCATCAAACTCCACACCCGAAAAACAAATAATCCAGTGAANGAAAGAAAGAAAGAAAACACGATCACAGAAACAGAAGGGGAAGACCAAGTGAGTGAAGAGGGCCATCAAGGATGTGCAATCAGGCTGATTGTCTCCATGAGATGACAGACCTTTCCAGGAACCTTCTGAGGAAACTTAGGAAATGTGATCAGAACTATGCTCGTAAGGAATAAAAACAAGAAGCATTTATTGGCCCCCTCGTACCCCTAGACTGTTCCAGGCTCAGCATCAGAGAAGTTCCAGAGCTCCATGCAGCTCCGTGTGAAAGCTGGCCACAGTCTGCCAGGGCTGCTCTGGACAGCATGGCTGGAGTCTTGGAGAGACTTGTGAAGACTTGAAGCAGTGCCCAAAAAGAGCCCCGTCTCCCCTCCCTACTCTGTATCTCCATTGCTCTTCTAGGATCTTAAATTCTATTTTATGTCTATAGTTATTTCTTTTTGCTACTGTGTAAGCTCCACAAATCAGGAATTATTATGGGCTTAGTTCACTGCTGTATCCCCAGTACCCAGAAAGATGTCTAGCACAGACTGAGCACTCGGTATATGACTGGTGAAGGAGTAGGTGAATGAATGAATGGATGCACACGTTCATTTTGAAATACTATGAAGAATTGCCTTTGGGTGGAATTTTATGAACTGAAACTCACAGGGGATGTTTAAGATCATGAAGTATCATCATATGACAATTATTATCTTATTACCCTCAAAATTTATCCAGAAATAAGTCTTCATTTTTTACATGTCATAACTGAACACTGGTCATAATTTCACCCACAGAGACAGTAGAAAAAATCATCCAAAAGCTTTCAAGACAAAAGAGAAACATCTTTAGTATTTTCATTGCTCTACTTTTCTATCCAACTTCATCTGATCATTTGGAGATGGCCAAAGTCAATCACAAAACCTACTTCCCTTTGCCCAACGCTTCTCATGGCTTCCAGCAAATACAGCATTCAGCCTTAATTGGCTTAGCTTACATTTAAAATATATGTGTTTAATATTAATATATTAATAAATAAATAATATATTTAATAAAAATAAATGCATATAAGCATTTTTATTTTTATATACACAGACACAAATTTATGTCTTATTTTCTTTTTTATTTTACAAATTGATATCTCTTGCTTCCCTTTCTTATTCCCACACCAGGTCTTATTCCTAAACTTCCTCCACATGCAATACATTTAAAAGGTGACCCAAAGTATACTCAGTTAAATAATTCTATGGATAGGGGTGCCTAGGTGGCTCAGTCAGTTAAGTGTCCAACTTCAATTCAGCTCAGGTCATGATCTTGCAGTCTGTAAGTTCAAGCCCCATGTTGGTCTCTGTGCTGACAGCTCAGAGTCTGGAGACTGCTTCAAATTCTGTGTCTCCCTCTCTCTCTGCATCTCCCCTGCTCGCTCTCTCTCTCAAAAATAAATAACATTAAAAATTTTTTAAATATTATTTAAAATTTTTAAATATTTAAACCATATTATTTAAAATTTTTTTTTAATTTTTAAAAATATCCTGTGGATATCCACTAATTCAGACACTGACCGCTCTGTGTCAATGCAAATAAAGATACTGGTGCTCCAAGAAAATCCAGATTTGCCAGAATCCAACTCAGAAAGATTTCTTAATTAAGTAGGATAACTGACTGGTGTCGTAAATGACTATAGATTGGTAACTATTTAACAGACATCTGCATGGCCGTATGGCCTGTCCTAATCACTTCTTTCCATTCACACTAACACAAGGTCCTACTTTACGAGACTGAGTTTTCTAGACCTCGCTGAGCATTACAGCAGGCTTTCACCATGTTTGCCTAAAGGTGAAACAGTCAATCCTCATTATTCATGGATTCCATATGTACAAATTCACCTACTTGATAAATGTATCTGTAACCCCCAAATCAGTAAACAGCAAGGCACTTTCACAGTCATTCACAGACATGTACAGAGCAGCCAAAAATGTGAGTGACTTGACACACATGTTCCCAACTGATAAACAAGGCGACGCTCTGCCTTCTCCTTTCAGGTCTCATATAGCAAACAAGTATCCTTTGTAAACAAGTGTCCTTTTTGAGGGTTTTTTTTAGTGCCACATTTTTCACATTTTTGTTCTTATTGTTGGTGATTTCATTGTTTAAAACGGCCCAGGCACAGCACTGAAGTGGTGTCCAGTGTTCCTCAGCACAAGAAGGTTGGGCCGTGCCCTATGGAGGAAATCCATGTGTTAGACAAGCTTCATTCCGGCATGAGTTAAAGCACCAGGAGTCCAATGTTAATGAATCAACAATATATATAAAATAAGCTGCCTTGAAACAGAAACACATAAAACAAGGTTATGTACTGATCTGTCGACCAAACGTTGTGGCCAGAGGTTCTCAGGCACCTACCCTTGTATTTCCTCTAGGAACAATGGCTCAGTACTCACCAATTTGGTGCTCAGTGACTTTATGGGACGTAACTAATCAACTGTACAAGAAACAACTGTACAAGAAGCTCCCATAAGCACAAAAACAGAGATCTCCCCTGCTATTGTGAGCTTATCAGCCCGTTACATATCCACAGCCCTCACCTCTACATGTGAAAGGCTGCCCAAGGTGATATTGGCAACCCCAAGGTCAGCAGACATGCAATTGAGCAAGTAATACAGCACATTCAGGCCCCAGGAACTGCTCTCAACTAATGATATCTGGGGACACCTGACAGATTACGTCTAGCATCCTGAACTCACCATTGAGGTAGTTCTGAGGCATGTTTTATCTACACTGCTTCCCAGAGTCCCCTGGAGGATTTGGACTGTAGTTGCCTGAGGGTAACTGATTTGATAATGCAGTGTTGACTGGTTTCATTCTCTTCCTGTCAACATACTTGTAACCATCTCCCAGATAAACTACTTGAAATACTTTGGTAGATAAACTTCTCAAATTTTTGTCTAACATCTGCTACATAGGAACCCAAACCAAAATACACAATGATCACAAATCTGTCAAAAGCATCTCAGTTGGATGATGTAACAGCGAAGTCACTACTGCTACGATGACAGCCCGCACCGAGTAAGATATTTATATGACTTAGATAGTCCACACCAAGTACGGTGTCTATATGATGTACACAACACCCATGACACAAAAGGACCATTAGCACAGAGCTCCGAAACCCCAATCTAGGGACTGATCAGCAAGCTAGTCAACTTCATAACCCCCCGGAGCTAGGGGAGAGTCTGTGACAAGAGAGCTCCTGATAGCGCCTGGCACATAATATGTGCTCAAAATTGACTGTTTGGTGAATGAACAGATAGTAAACTTTTAACATCATCTTATAAGTAATGCAAAACCTGTGGTAATTTGAGCATACAAATTGTGTTGCAGAGAAATTAATCTGGTGTTGGCATAGAGGATGGCTAGGAAGGGAGATAAACTCATGTGTTCCAGTTAAATGAGAGAATGAGGCATTTATATAGAGAGGGATATTTTAATCTTAGTATATTTAAAAGCAAGAGATCCAATTCTAAATGGAGAGTGAGAAGAGGGGGAGGAAAGAGAGAAAAGGGAAGGAGAGAGAGCCCAAGACATACAATGAGCCGAGCAGACATCCACCCCCACCAACGTGTCACCCTTAGACCCTAGCCGTGTAAATAAACCTACGGAACAAAGGTTCAGTCTGAGCCACAAGTTCAAGCTTCCCTGGACTGTCGATAACACACATAGTAGCAGACAGCATCCTGTGCAAGGGGCAAACCACGGGCAGGAAGCAGCCTCTGTCTTTATGCTTTCCTAAGATATTTATACACTCCTCTGTGGCCAGCAAACATAACTGGTGTAACTTGGATGAAATTTTAATTATACAGGATTTTAATGATTTAAGTTGCTGTGGGTGAAGAAGGGAAGCCAATAAGAAAGGAGCAAAGGTTCAACTCAGTACAGCTGCCTATTTCCCTTCAGCCCTGTAGAAAAAAACCAGCATTCCGGAGGAAGGTCTCAAGGTTCACTATTGAAGGTAGGAGAGAGCCACATAATTCTAGCTACTGGCTATGGCCACTGGCTCTGTCACTACTCAGGCTCACCACAACATGTCAACAAGTTTACAGATCTGGAGTTGATAATCTTGCTATAAAAAGGATTCTGGGGTAACTGTCATCTCCATGCTCATTGTTCTTTATCTGCCATTTTCTTCTAGACTTTTCTTCCTTCTCTCCATTTCTCCTTTATTCTTCCGTACGAGCCTTGTCCACACTCCTCTCCATTGTCAAGAGCCACACCTGAGGTTCATATTCCGTTCTGCCCAGAATATGCTCACCCTTATCTTGAAATTAGTGAGAAGAAGGTTGGCTAAATTGGCCTCAATGTGGAGCCACAAAAGGGATCTCAATGGGACTTTTACCCAACATTCACATTGCTGACACATGACTGGCCCAGGCTGGAATGAGGTCGGCACTTGCCCCTGTGATTCTTACCAATAAGCCCATTTCTTATTGTTACATTATCCTATTCAGCAGACCTACAACATCAGACTGCTCTGGGGAACTTAGCAAGATGGCTGAGTTAGTCACACAATAATCAAGTGTGTGTTTTCATTCATTCAACCATTTACTAAGAGCTAACTACTGTGCTAGATCGCTTGAGAGCTACAATGATAAATATCACCAAGGTTTGAACCCCAAGTCATTGATAATTTGGCAGGAAGCAAGATGTATACTCAAACTACAATAGATGATAACAACGCATCCTGACAGGGGAAGACCACTCTCAGCTAAAAGTTCAGGAAAACTTCACAGAGAGCATTTGAACTTGGCCTTGGAGGATAGATAAGATTTCCATATGGAAACACAAGGGATTCTGGGTGAAATGAATAGAGGTAAGAATGAACAGGTGAAATGAACAGGAGTAGAAATGTACAAGGTAGTGGGAGAGACAAAGCATTCAGGATTAGGGAGGATTTCATTCTGGCCACAATATATTTTTGTTAAAGGAGTTAAGGCTAAAAGAGTTAGATTAGGGCTAGAATTGTTTTTTAGAGGCAGTGGGGAGGCAATGAATGTCAGAGCTTCTTGTTCAACCCCTCACTTCCAAGAGTGGAGCCCCACACCTAGAGAGATGATGAATCTTTCCCAAGATCCCGTAGCAAGTCAGAGCTGGCTCTGGGTTCCATTCCAAGGCCCCTCACCATGTGGCTATTTCACAATCAGGGCTGAGCCTTAAGACAAATAATCTGGCAGCAGAATAAAACACAGACGACTGTGGCACGAGAGCTGCAAAGGAACTCTTTGTAGGTTCCAGGAAAGGAATACTGGGCACCTGGACCAAGCTGTTGGCAGTGGGAATGTGAGGAAGGTACAAGTCCAAGAACAATTGTGGAGGGAAGATTTGCAGGATGAGATGACTGTTTGGCTGTGTGGGCTGTGGCAGGGGGAGGCGGAAGAGTTGATTCCAAGGTTTCGAGCCCAAGTGACTCGGAGTCCCATTTATGGAAAAAGGAAATCGCCTACTCTTTCCTTAGTTCCTGGCAGTGCACCTTCCTCTCCGCCCCTCTGCTGCCAATAGTGCTCCATCAGAGTTTTTCCTGGCCCCTAAGTCCAGGCTTCTGGACAGAACCTTTGCTTTGCAACATGTGATGACATCAACGCTGTTGTGCACCCCTCCTTTCTTCTGGTCTCCCCGTTCTTGGATTTCTTGTCTCTGTGGGCTTTTATTACTTACTCTTTTTCTTCAGACCAGTAATTGTAATTGTTTTCTAAGTTTATATTCCTTTCCTTTTTCATAGTCATAACATATGACAGAGCCTCAATTCCAATTAGTTCAACTAAAAAGGGGATTTATTGGTTCCTGAAATTGAAAGCTTAAAGGTATATATGGATTTAGGTACAACAGGACTCATCCAAACTTGATCTCTCCCCACTTTCTCTCTCTCCTTCTCTCTCTCTCTCTCTCTCTCTCACACACACACACACACACACACACAGTTCTGTTTTTCTTTCTGTTGGTCTGCTCTTAAGCAGACTCCACTGGCATGATGGCCTCCAAGTTCAGCAGCTCTGATGAATGGAAAAGCTCCAAAGATTCCAACAGAAGTGCTGGGATTTAGTCTTCCTAGACCCAGTTTGGTCAGGTTCCGTTCCTAACCCAGTCTGTATGACCAGAAACTCAAAAGGAAATCACATAACTGTGGTTACCAGAGAAGAGGAGTGGGTGCTGACTGGGGGAAAACAGCACATTTTTGTTATTGTTTGCAGCTATTCACACTGAAAGTATGTAGGTCTGTTTTTCCTTTGGGTTTTTTGGACCCCATTCCTGGATACTTTTCTCCAAAATATCTCACTTCTACCTCAAACTCTCTACTTCCAAAGGTGGATGTTTCTCCTACCACATTTCCTATTTATCTATATAGTGCCACCATATTCTAAGTCACCTGTGATCATGATTTGGGAATTAAATTTTGTTCTTCCCTCTGCTACACCGGACTCCCTTCCCCAAGATGCAAGTACTTGTATATATAAGCACACACATACACAACACATACACACATCCAAATCCGCTCATTCCTTCTCTGTTTTATCTTTCATATTACCACCCTGTGTGGTAAATTGTAAAAATGGCCAAATCTTTCACTCTTCTCAATCCACACCTTCTCCAATGGGATTCTGCACCTCTCCTATCAACAGTAGAGTTTATTTCCCCACTCAATGAATCTGGGTTGAACTTGCAACTTCCTTTGGCCAAGGTGGCTAGTCTTTGTGACTTTGTCTGTGCCTTATTCCTCTGTGTTCACCATGGGACTATGCTCAAGCTTGGCTGTGGAGCAAAGACAAGCCATCCCAGATAAGCCCAGTATAGACCAGTTGGGCCCCAGATGACCAAACAGCTGACCACAGATGCTTGAGAGAACAGAGCCAAAAGCAGAAAAACCTCCAGGCTGAGCACAGCTCAACTTGATGACCCACAGAATCATGAGCTAAATACATTGTTGTTACTTTTAAAGTACTAAATTCCCAGTTTCTGTGTTATACAGCAAACACTAACTGATACACTTACCTCCCTGATGAACCTGACATAATTCATACTTTCCATTTCCATCTTACCTAGTTGGTGAGTTGTTTGAGGAGGTCTTGGAATGATAAGTAATAATTATTTCTAACACCACACTTAGTGCTTACTCTGTGCTAGACAGTGTCTGAACACCTACATATAATAACTCTTTAAGTTTCACAAGGGTAAACATTATCCCTGACCAGAGATACAGGGGCACCAGAACATGTGAGAGAGAATCACTAGGAAAGATTATTCATCCTGGAAACAGAAGCCAAATAATCAGGGATGTCTGGTCATTGTGGAGGCATCGTGAACTTCTATGACCAATTTCTCCCATTATATGTCATCTCTATGCAGCGTGAGATCCTGTCAAAGGATGCAATTTTCCTTCTAGACAACCACACTAAACTCTCCATCACCCTTAAAAATACACGGGTTCCATATAAATCAGTGGGAATTGCTCATGCATCTCTAAGGACCAAAGTGATCTTTACCGATTAAAAAACCTACTCAAATAAAATATTACAGTACAATGTCCTCTTGAAATAGCTATAAAAAACTACTGTGTTTAATAGACAAATTTAATCAAGTAAATTACTATTTAAAGGTAGAAGTACTAAATAACAAAGCCTCCCATCAATTAATCCGTCTTTGTCCCCAAAATAACTCATGTCTAAAACGAAACCTATGACAATTCTACCATAGAATGTTCTCCGTTGTAAAGAAATCCCCATGGCAGTGGCAGAGGTGGTAAGGAAGAGGGAGAAACGTTTTGGAAAAATATAACATTTTAAAAAATTAAATTAAGAATTATATTGGAGTACTATGTCAGAATCTTACACAATTTAAGGTTAGACTTTGTTTTTAGTTAGTCCAATATTTCTAGTAGCCATTTTGTTTGTTATTTTTTATTCCATTTGTTCCAAGAATAGAGGAGAAGGAAGAGCTATTTCCCTCTGCTAACAGGTGGGGCTGGAAGGAAAATTTTTATAGTCACTCATGAAAATGAGCCCAGTTAAGAATTTTATTTTTGTTGAAATAATACCTCGAGATAGGTAGAGGTCAACCTTAACAAGATCATAAAATAGGGAGAAGTAGCAGAATGACTCTGGCCCCCCCCCTGACTCTCTGCACAAAAGAGCTCACTGTGCTGTGGCACTCTCATAATACTAGGTGGGCATTCTGTGCCCTGGGAAACATCATTTCAATTTTGTTCCTGGAGCCTGAACTGTTTTAATCTTTGTTGCTGCTAAAATACACACAAATGTTCCATAAACATATATGAGCACAGGAGTAATGAGGAAACAGAAATGGGACAAAGCCAACCTGATCTTGAGGGTATAAGATGAAACCTGAAATGTCTAAGGTCACAAAACTATCAAATATATGCCACACAACCCACCATGTATTTAATTATCAAGCATTCTGTTAAGCTGCCCTCACTTATAAACAAGTTGTCAGTTCATTTCCTATTATTACTATGTGCAAAATGCAGGAGGTGACAAAACTTTCGTAACAAGGAAAGCATTAAAAATGACGAAAACAAAACTTACCTAGGTCAGGTGAGAAAAAACGATGGTGGCAATGTTATGTTCTCCTGACTTACCCGCAAAACTGAAAAAAACGTTGTAAACAGACAACTTCTATTCTGTTTTACTCTAGAATGCCTTCAAAGAACATGTCAGGGGAAAAAATGTAATCCTGCTTGCCTCTTGCTCTCTATACCATATTGCTGAGTATCCTTATTTTCTCAAAATGCCAACCTAGGGCGATTTTTTAACCCTTTCTCAGTCTCTTTTACAGACAAACCTAAAATGAATTTAGCTTCAAAGGGGTCATAGCAACTTCTTTAATCTTACAGCACAGTGAATGTACGAAGTGGAACCTAATAAGGCAGACCAAATACTTGTCCCTGGTTGTGCCTTTGTGATTTCCCCCTCAGACCAGTGCCACTCTATAACCACTTCTTAATAGTTAAAATGCATTATTCCAACCCACAAAAATAATAGCTGATGAACAGGCTAGTCTTCTGCACCCATCGAGAAAGTAGTCATAATATCAAAATTCTAGTGCCCCCTACACCCCCCATTTTGTTTATTGGTCAGGAAGTTCTAAGCACTCTGAATTTCCATTCTTTTCCCAAGTTTGGTGAGCATCTTTATGACCATGACTTTGTACTCTTTATCAGGTAAATTATTTATCTCCATTTCATTCAGGTCTTTCGCTGAGGGATTATTGTTCTTTTATTTGGAACATATGCCTCTGTTTTCTCCTTTTGCTTCACTCTGTGTTGTTGTTGTTTTTTGTTTTTTGTTTAAATTGAGTGAATCAGAGATGTTCTTTATTTTGGAACCAAAGACCAAGTAATCAAATTGCCTTACTAATTTATTTTTCTAGGTCTGTGTTTGTTTTTATGTATGATGCGAAACAGCTATCTCTCCCAGTCTTAAAGGAGTGGCCTCTTGTGGGAGATGAAACTTATCAGTCAATCTTGCCCTAGCTTTTGTTGTCTCTCACACCTTTGTGATTGTCTAAGTAGCCTGACTGATTCTTGATAGGACCTGATTGTTGACCCTGTGTCAGCACCTATTGGTGTTCCAAAGGGAGTGACCTCAGTCAGCACCTACGTTCAGGTTGACTGGAAGCCAGATCCTCAAGCAGCAGCTTTTAATGTATGTAAATACACACAGTCCTGTGGGACCACAATTGTAGACCCTGCTGACATCCCTACTAAGAGATCTGGAGGTATCCCCTGATTCCAGGCTTCAGACGAGTATGTGGTGTCTCCTTGCATAGGTTCCCTGGGAACACCTCTGTAGCCTCTAAATGTGTGGCACACCTGAAGCCTATCCCTGGGGTTGAAGTTTCAGGAGCAGTAAATCAACCTTTTTCACAGGCGGACTGGAAAAGTGTTTGTCTGCTAGCTGTGCAGTGCCCTGGGTAGGGTAGCCTGCCCAGAACTGTTTCTATTGCTGTGTGGTTCAGGAACACAAGCCTCTCTGGCCATTGGAGCAGGTGATCAAGAGTCATCCCTTGTGTGGACTGCACCCACCTGCCAGTTTTAGCAAGATTGTGAAAGAGCGTCAAGAAAGGGGCACATCCACGGTTTTAGTCAGGCCAGAAAAGGGTTGTGGGGGCAGGGGATGGTGGCCATGTCTGTGAACACCTGCCGGCTCTAGCAAGGAAGGAGAGTGCTCCCGCCAGCAGCTCCATCTCCAAAGAAAGTCTTAACTGCTCTCTGCTCCTTCTGGCACATGCTTTACGATTAGCAAATGAATCTTCTTCAGATGTAATCCAGTCACCTCTCAAATTGCTGCCTCTGTGCCACATCCCGGGACAAGTGACTCTATGCACAATCCGCTCAAAAAGAGTATATCTGGGGGGCGCCTGGGTGGCTTAGTCGGTTGAGCGTCCGACTTTCGCTTAGGTCATGATCTCGCGGTTCGTGGGTTCGAGCCCCGCGTCGGGCTCTGTGCTGACTGCCAGCTCGGAGCCTGGAGCTTGCTTCGGTCTGTGACTCCCTCTCTCTCTGACCCTCCCCTGCTCACACTGTCTCTCTCTCTCTCTCCTAGAAATAAATAAAACATAAAAAAAAAAAATTTTTTTTTAAAGAGTATATCTGATCCCCACAGCCTCCAGACCCCTTAAGCATAAGCTCCTTGGTTTCTAAAGCCAGATGTTTTTCTTAGCTGCTTTATCTCTCCAGTGCAGGGTCCAAGGATTGAGGTGCCAGGTGTGGGACACAAACCCTTCACTCCTTAGGAAGAAACTCCAGACCAAGGAGGTCCCTCCCTATAGTGTATTGTCAGGCTGGGGGTAAGGTTTTTGGAGACTCTACATCTCTGTCTCTTCTCCCCATCTCCATGTGGTCTTTCTATCCCTTGTTGTGGAGGGAGCCGTTTAGCTAGTTTTCAGCACCTTTTCAGCAAGAATTATTCCATATGTACCTGTAGAGTTAGTGTTTCCATGGTAGGAGATGAGTTCAGGGTTTTCCCACACCAGCACCTTGGACAACCCCCTCCACAGCAGGTAATTTTTGAACTAGACTTTCAAGGATGAGAAATTTTTTTCCGGGTAAAGGAATGTTTAGACAGAGAGAAGACAAAAAACATAACCATGTGGATGGAAATGCTAATATAGAAATCATAACACAGTAATCATAGAGAAAATAGTTAAAACTTACTAAATTAAAATGGTTTTCCCAGGGCCACCTGGGTGGTTAAGCATCCAACTTCAGCTCAGGTCATGATCTCTCAGTCTGTGGGTTCGAGCCCCGCATCAGGCTCTGTGTTGACAGCTCAGAGCTTGGAGCCTGCTTCGGAATCTGTGTTTCCCTCTCTCTCTGCCCCCTCCCTCACTCACACTCTGTCTCTCAAAGATGAATAAATGTTTAAAAAAATTAAAAATAATCATAAAAAAATCAAATGACTTTTCCATTAAGGTGAAAAGGACAAATGTAAGGTATGACTCCCATTCCATCAATGTCTACTGATGATGTGACAGGTGCTGTGCAAAATATTTATATTTACTTGTCACAATAACCCCAGGTAGTAGATATTAGATCCTCATTTTATGGATAAGAAAACCAAGGTTCTGAAAAGTTGAAATATCTACATAGCTACTGAGAGGATCCCATCCTAGGTCTATCTGAGTCAAAAGCTTATGGTCTTACCAACTGTCTTATTCTAGGAACTGAAAATGAAAACTAACCCTCAGCCAAGACCTCATGCTATCCCTTAGGTTAAGGAATCGCCAGCTGATGAGCAGCGAAACTTCTAGGTCTCTGCAGATGAATACAGTTAGATTTTATTTTTGTTCATGAAAATTCTGAAGTGGATGTTTCTGATCAACAAGATTCTCCTCCAAGCAGTAGTTTAGGGACCTACAGCCCCTTCTCTCTTGTGGTTCCACTGACTTCTCCTTCCAGGAGCTGGGAGATTTTATGGCTCACAGCTAGAGCCATTCTCATTCCATTGGCTAGAACTGGGTCACCTGACCATGCCTCGCTGCTAGGGAGGAGCGTACCTTTAGCAAGCAAATTACTTTGTCAGAAGAGCTGTGAAATCTGCTTAGAGAGGTTTTAAAGAGAGGTGCCTGGATGGCTCAGTCAGTTAAGCCTCCAACCTTGGCTCAGGTCATGATCTCAGTCTGTGAGTTCAAGCCTCATGTTGCTCTGTACTGACAGTTCAGAGTCTGGAGCTTGTTTGGGATTCTGTGTCTCTCTCTCCCTCTGCTCTTCTCCCCCCGCCCAAAACTAAATAAACATTAAAAATTTTTAAAAAATAAAGAGATAACAAGCATTTCACTCAAGTCATTTAAATAAATGGATTTTTATTTACTTCTCCTCATACCATATATGAAATTCTGAAAAGTATTAGCATATAATCTAAAGATGAACTCACCAAGAATCATTTCCCATGTTTGTTTTTAAGTAAGGCAATAAATATTGCATAATGAGTTCTACAGTTAAGAGGAGAGTTATATACAGGCTGAGTTGGCCATTGCCAAAAGGAAAAGTATTTTTCAAGATGAACTAACCTATAATTAAGAATTAGTAAGGAGAAAAACACAATCCATATGCACATGGTATTAAATATATTCCACATTTTGGATTTTGAGGAGTTAAACTTTTATACTAACTACCTTCGCCGCCTCGCCAAGGCCTTCCATGTCTGTCTCCAGCACACCATCTTGCCCCCTACAACTCACCGCTGGCTACAACTGTCCCCCTTCTGGTTCCTCAGACACCAGGCATGCTTTCAGCTCAGGGTCTTTGCGCTGGGGAAACAGACAGAAGTTTTCCCAGTAGAATTCGTGGTTGAAGAAAGATACACCCACAGTGGTCATATGGTTGAAAAGTGGTGACTCGTGCTATGGAGATGATTTACAAACCTGATCTAGAAAAGGACAAATCCTAAATACTGCCCTATACCAAATGGTGGACTTCATAGGAGAGTCACAAGCCATTACATGGCCCTAAAACTGAAGTTCTGCAGATGGATGACATGAGTTTGTGCTTAGTTACCTTGGAGAAAACAGAATTATTCCCTAACAATTCTCTCAATATATGGAAAGAGCATTTTAAGGGGATACAAAAACTGAGACTCATTTATTTTTATCTTGATCCCATCCGACCCTAACAGGGATATAAAGCAAAACCGCTAACTTACAATAGGATGAATTTTGATGAAGTATGAAAAACCTTTGGAGGATTACTCATGAATAAAAATAGGAAGCAATGAGAAAGCCTCAGCTCTGCTAACACACCACGCTTGGTGACATGAACTGAAATCAGAGGTCATCATCCTAAGATTGCAGGTTTTTCTGGAAGCCACATTTTGGCTCCAGATGATCTCCTCTCAGAAAACTCCCTGCCCCTCACCTCCTTAAGAAGGTTACTGGGGACTGAATGTTTGTGTCCCTATAAAATTCATACGCTGAAACAATCACCAGTGCGAAGGTACTTGGAGATAATAATGTCATGAAGACAGAATCATCATGAATGGGGTTAATGTGCTTATAGCAAGACATGAGAGAGATGATCTCTCCTTCTACCATGTGAGGACACAGCCAGACAGTGGCCATCTATAAACCAGAAAGAGAGCCCTTTCGGGAATCAAACTGACTGGCACCTTGATCTTGGACTTTCTAGCTTCCAGAACTGCAAGAAATAAATATTAAGCCACTCAGTCTATGATGTTTTGTCATAACAGTCTGAACATACTGAGACAGGAGTTAATGCTAGCATCACTCCAATGCTGAAAGGAGAGTTCCAATTCCTCAAATGGGTGTCGCCTTAGCACAGAAGAAATGGTGTCTCTCATTTGATCTATGCTTATAAACCAGCCTGTGGGGGGTAGAGACAGAGGCATGGCAGAAGCAACGTCTTTAAAATCTCCTTATTGCCGTTTAAGAGAAGAAAGATCCAAACTGAGAAACAAAGTAATAAAGCTTTTACCCAATTGCTTATACTCATTCTTCAAATATAAATTTGCTTGTTACACACTTCCTCTGATGCTTTTCTCTTCCAATAGCTTGGCCAGATAGGAACGTAATTAATTTCAAAAGATCCAATGAGCCACGTGATTCAGTAAAGATTACAAGTAATACCAAAACTTTCTCAGCAACTATCTCAAACAGAAGTGGAAAATTATGTTGATTTTGTTGACTTCAAAGACATAAAAGTACAGCTGACCCTTGAACCACAATGGTTTTGAACTGTGTGCGTTCACAGATACTTAGATTATGTTTGATATATACAGAACTAGAAATGTATTTTCTCTTCCTTATGATTTTCTTTTTTTAAGTTTATTTATTTTGAGAGAGAGAGAGAGAAAGAGAGTGGGAGCAGGGAAGGGGCAGAGAGAAAGGGAAGGAGAGAGAGAGAGAATCCCAAGCAGGCTCTGTACTGTCACTGCAGAGATCAACTCAGGGCCTGAACTCACAAACTGTGAGGTCATGACCTGAGCCGAAATCAAGAGTCGGACACTTAACCACTCTCCTAAGCTTAACTCATCACCCTTTCCTTATGATTTTCTTATAGCATTTTCTTTTCTCTAGCTTTACTTTATTGTAAGAATGCAGTGTTTAACACATAACACACAAAACATGTGTCAATCAACTGCTTATGTTATCAGTAGGCTATTAGTAGTTAAATTTGGGAGAAGTCAAAAATTACACACAGATTTTTGACTGGTGAGGGAACTGGTACCCTTAACCTCTGTGCTGCTCAAGGGTCGATTATAATCCCAATTCTACTCATCTGTTGTTGTTTATTTACATGGAAGCAACTGAAGTAGCCAACAACAAAAGCCACCGTTCAGTAAATTATAGTAAAAGTAATTATCAAAGTAACTAACAACTTTTGAGAGCTTATTGTGTGTGAGGCACTGTGCTGTGCAGTTTAGATGTATTACCTTGGTTGATCTTCACAATAATCCCCATTTCACGTATGATAAATTTTCATATATAATGAATCTCTTAACAAAGAGGCAAAGCAATTTACTTGAGATCACAGAACTAACACACAGAGGTCTGGACTTAAACTCAGGACTCAGCATCCTAAAGCACCACAGTTTGCTGTCCCAAGGTCAGGTAAGGTCCTTCTCGAAAAGGTAATTATAGTTTCTAGGAGAGGCAGATGTGTAAACCAAAATGACTACGGCACCTTGTACTTAGTACAGTTATAGAATTACAGTATCTGGAAAAGCTTCACAAATAAAGTGATCTACGCACTAAATCTTAAGGATCACATTATAGACAAGAAAGGAGTCAATGGGAGCATACTCAGAAGAGAAAAAGTGTATGCAAAGAAGGTTGGAGGCAGGAGACAGCTTGGCAGGTATGATAAGTGACAAGTGCCACTCACTGGAACATTCCGCAAGGGCGTGACTCAGGGGAAGGTTGAAGACAGACCTAATGACAAGTCCCCTGCCTACTGGCCAACAGGCTTGGGGAGTCCACAGATGGACCTGAACGAAATGTTCATTTTATTTTTTATTATTTTTTTTTAATGTTTATTTATTCTTGAGAGAGAATAAACAGGGCAGGGGCAGAGAGAGGAAGACACAGAATCTGAAGCAGGCTCCAGGCTCTGAGCTGTCAGCGTAGAACCCGACGCGAGGCTCGAACTCACAAACTGTGAGATCGTGACCTGAGTTGAAGTCGACGCTCAACCCAGTGAGCCACCGAGGTGCCCCTCGAAATGTTCATTTTCGAAAGAAGCATTTCAGAATGCTGATAGAATGGCTCAGAAGGAGCAAAGTGGAGACACAGAGTCATGGAGGAAGTCATGGCATAGCCCAGGCAAGAGATAATGAAGTCTCCAATAAAGACAAGGGAATAGACAGGAGATGTTAAGGTCAGAAGACATTTAGGAAATAGAATCAGTCAGACGTGGTGAATAATCGTGTGTATGAGGGAGTGTCTAAACCGACTTCCAAATGTTGGCCTCAGATGACTAAGTCAATGGTAGTATCACTAGTCTCAAGAGTGAAAACTCAAGAAGGAATCTGAGAGCAAGTTGTTGAGTTTAAATGCAGGTAGGACACTCGGGAATAGATGCTAAAGAGGACATTGGTACACTTTTGAGGAACATACCCAAGAAAGTACAAACACATCTTATCTAAGGAAATGAAGTTGAAGTACAGCTAAAAACCCTAAACATTACGTATAAAACAAATATAAGAAGATTCTAAAATGTGGGATGCCTGGATGGCTTAGTTGGTTAAGCGTCACTCTTGATTTTGGCTCGGGTCATGATATCACAGTTCATGAGTTCAAGCCCCATGTCAGGCCCTGTGCTGACAGTGTGGGGCCTGCTTTGGATTCTCTCTCTCTCTCTCTCTCCTTCTTTCTCTTTCAAAAATAAACATTACAAAAAAAAAAAAGAAAAGGAAAATTCTAAAAGGTGGAGAGAAAGGCAAACTTGACCAGGGGCCTTGGGACTTGAGGACAAAACTATGTTGAGTTTTGTGGGTTTCTTTTTGCCTCACATATCCAAGACAGGGTACTAGAGAGGCCAACAACTCAAAAACCACAACAGATACAGACCAAACAAAACAAAACAAAACAAACCCCAGAAAAGTTTGCCCCCTTTATTGGAAGGACTGGGACAGAGATGGCCTAGAAAGATGGAAAAAGTTTAGACGAGAGCCACTCTACCCCAAGTAAACACCACAGAAAAAATATGGCCCCTGCTCTCTTCCATCAGCAAAGGCCAAGTGAAAGCTGGGATTTCCACTGTCACCCATTCCCAAGATGACAGACTTATAAAGATGGAGAACATATTAGTTGTCACCAGGGGGTAGGAATGGTATGGAAGAGAGAGGTGATTATAAAAGAGTAGCATGAAAGCCATCTTTATGGTGATGGACTAGTTCTGTGCCTTTACTACAGTGGTGGTTATACAAATCTATACATGTGATAAAATGCCAAAGAACTATACACACATATTGTGCCAGTGTCAGTTTGCTGGCTTTGACACTGCCCTATAGTCATGTAAGAAGTAACCATTGGGAGAACCTGGGTGGAGGGTACCCAGAATCCCTGTACTATCTTTCCAACTTCCTAAGAATCTATAATTATTTCTAAATAAAAAGTTTAAAATTTTTAGACACACACACACACACACACACACACACGCACACACACACACAGAGAACAAAATTGTACATAGAAAAGGGTCATCAGATTATATTTGGTTTTAGTACTTCTTTCACTCGTGATTTATTATAGGGATGTCTGTGTTTATTAAAATTTATAGCACTTCAACAAACCAATAAACAACATTTTACAGAGTATATACAGAAAGAGCCAGATTTGTCTCATTCTCTACAACATACTTGGTTGCAGACCCAGTTTGCATTTCTAGCTCCACTGTTTTCTGATTTCATTACCTTCTCAAGAGCCTCGGTCTCATCTGTGAAATGGGGCTAAGAATACATGTCCCCTTATGGTTGTAGTTAAACTCCTTTTTAAACACTGAATCCAAAAGAGGGGACGGCTCCTTTATTTAGCCTCTTCCCTCTCAGCTGTCGTATTTTGTGGAAAAAAAGATACACGACATCAATAACCAAGTCAAGAATGACATTGTTGAAGTTTGCATACGTTGTGCTAAAGAAAAATTACAGATTTGTCACAAATGAAGAGCAATGCCATCTCTGCTCCAGATGTGTGATGCTTATTGTACGACACAATAGGGCATCAAGTGGCAAGGCCACTACTTATGCCATAGCAAAGTATCACAGGGGTTGAATGAATCATATATTCCTAGTATATAAAAGCTCCTAGAGGCACCAGAAAGCTGCTATCTATGCCTTTGCTTTCCATGAGCTACCCCTCTACCCAGGTTGGAAGGAGAGTCAACAGTTAGGAAGTATTGGCAAACAGCAGTGAACTAAAGTATTAGCAAAGGAAAATGACAGGGGATATAAGAGATCTGTTGATGATGAATTAGACGTCAAGATTATTGATGAGAAAGAAAGAAAGAAGAAGGGCACACAGAGTTCTTGCTTGGGAGAAATGGGTATCATTCAAGGATATAAGAGAAACAGGAGGGAGAGTTGGGAGTAAATAGAAGTCCATCTGGGGACATATTTAGCTTAGGAGTCTGTGGATATACAGATGTGGAGCTAGAAGACAGGGCTGTGGCAGAGGAGTCAATTTGGGGTTGGCGGCTTGCTATCCAACCCTGGGAACATGGGTGTGGCCTCCCAGGAAGGATACAGAGGGAGAAGAGATGAGGGCAAAGACAGCGCCCTGAGGAAGGCTGGAACACATGGTGAGCAGAAGTTACTGGAAAGGCAACTCAAGAAGAGAAAGCAGAGAGGAAGGAGAGAGTGGGGAGAGAGGGAGGTCATGGAAGCCAGTTGAGGAAAGAGAGGGACACAGTTGAGTTGACCCGTGGACTGGATGGATACATGGTTGGCAGTGGTAGTGGTGAGGTCAGGGGATGCAGCAGCCAGGTTGCGCCAGGATTTATAGCAGATGAGAAATAACAGCCAGCGCAGGTAAGTGTTCTATGGATCAGGGGGTCCCAGGCTGGGTCCCCAGCCATCAATGTCACCCAGATGCTTGTCAGAAATGCACATTCTCAGACCCTACCCGAAACCTACTGAATCAGAAACTCTGGGGAGGAAGCCCAGGAATTCATGCTTTGACAAACCCTCTGGACTCTTCTGGTGCCCCCGAAGTTTGAGATGCACCGGTCTGGGGAAAGAGAAGGAACTGTCAGTGAGAGGAAGAGGGAGACAGTCAAAGTTGATTTTTTATTTTGCAAAATGGGAGATTTTAGGGATGCCTGGGTGGCTCAGTCAGTTAATCGTCCGACTTCAGCGCAACTCATGATCTCACAGCTCATGAGTTAGAGCCCTCATTGGGCTCTGGCCTGTCAGTACAGCCAGCAGCCAGGAGCCTGCTTTGGATTCTGTGTCTCCCTCTCTCTCTGCCCCTCCCCCACTCGTGCTCTCTCTCTCTCNTATGGGAGATTTTAAACATGCTTCTATGCTATGAGGAAAAGAACATTTGAAAAAAGAAAAGACCAGGTATATAAGAAAAGAGAAAAACTGGAGCCAAGTCTTGGAAGAACCAGCAAGTAGATAGTGACTATCTTGAGATATAACGACAGAGAAGAAAACCTAAGAATTCTATGCCAGTGCTGGAACCCACTGCCCATCAGGCAAACCAACAATGACAAGATACTTCTGCTATGACAGGTCTGCTTCTAATCCTTCAACCATTGCCTCCTCTGAATTTCTCTTTCATTTGCCACGTGACTAATATCTTCAGGATTCAGAGTATTTCGTTTTGTGTGAACTTTAAAGTTAAGGGAGGCCAAAGGCAGGTTAATGGACCGCCTGGACCAGGTCTTGGGGCTATTTGGAACAATAAAGCTCATCCCCACCAAGGTCAGGTATCCTGGATAAGACATGTGTTCCCTCACTGGATCTTCTCTGTGTTGGGGGCCACGTGAGCTACAGTGCTCAGAGTCATGACCCAAAGAGGCAAGAAGGAGCAGAATTTTCCTGGGCAAACAAGAAGGAGATGTCTGGGGCTTTTCCCAGACAAAGTGACCAGAAGACACTCACCCAGTGGCTTCAACAAAAATAATATTCCACCTTCTGGGGTGATTCAAAATGTCAAATACAGACAAAATTTAATGGGGGGGAAAAAGAGGTTTGTCTGGCAGGGAAAAAAAGGTGGGGGAGGCCACTGGTTACGACAGCCACCACCAGTAATGTTTACTTTGTTTTACCCCTGGTTGAGCCGGTCTGCAAAGACCTGGCTCACTCAGGCAAGAGACGGGGGCCAAACAAGTGTTTGTACAGGAGACCTACAGGAGATTCAAAGATTTTTAACTTCTGTTAACCCCAATTTTTACTTTCTTTTTTTAAAAAAAAAAAAACATGGTGCTAAATCTTTGTAGTTATAACCCTAGGTTGACAGCCTTTAATAAGGAAGTCCAGACACTGGAAAACCAAAAATAAACAGAACCATGGGCCAAATCACATTCTCCTTTGAAAGTTGCTTTTGAAAGCCCAAGGGAACACCATTAACATCACAGGAAAAGTAGGCAATTAATTTCCTTTCTAGGGGCTTTTAGAATGTCTACCAGAATTGACGGTGGAAAGTAGCTTAATGCCACATCAAGACATTAATCCAGATCACCAGTTAGACTACTCAAAGTTCTGTCTGGTAGGAACTTCCATTTACAACCAGGGTGGAGGAGGTGGGAGAGGTGAAAAAAGAATTCCGACAATCCACGCAGTCTCCATTTCTAACAATGGCTTTCATCTTTCCCATCCCACTTCAGGGATAGGAAAGTCACGATGGGAACTGCAAGGTAACAAACAAGGAATGGTGGCCACAAGCAACAAAGAGATATAAAAGTAAACCTGGGAGCTAGCCCCTAAAAGCAAGCCAATGCAATCATTCTACCAGAAACAGCCTTCTAGGGTGAGAACCAAGACTATGGGTAAAAGAAGATTCCCTTTTCTCTGCCTCAGTTTCTCAAAGGAAGTGAAGATGCACTGAGATGCCAGTAAATGTGTCCTTAAGCTAGAGAAGAAGCAGAGCCAGAAATCAAGGCGTTGTTGGGTCT
The DNA here is from genome assembly GCF_008692635.1 of Crocuta crocuta. Classification (NCBI taxonomy): domain Eukaryota; kingdom Metazoa; phylum Chordata; class Mammalia; order Carnivora; family Hyaenidae; genus Crocuta; species Crocuta crocuta. The sequence continues at coordinate 4,154,922 of NW_027527624.1, forward strand.
TAGCCGTGAAGCAAAACCAGTTTGCTATCATTCCTGCCATATAGGTGGTGGCGATTGGCGGGGTTAGCATCTCAAAAGCAGGCAAAAATGGGGCAACAGAGAAAGCTGCAGAGTGAATTTCCACATTTTAGTTACTTTCTTGGAGACAAAGCCCGGGAAAGAAGGGAAGCAGGTAAAACTCTCACTCTGAACAAGGAAGGATACAGCTCAGGGACAGCACACTTCATAATGAGAATCCGGCAGAAGTGGCCAGCCTCTCCTCCTATAAAAACTGGATCTTTGGGGCCAAAGTGACACAGGGTAATCACTGCGGCTAAAAGGTCTCCGGGCACCTGACCTGAAATGGCACCCCTCACATTTGGGGGTACAGGGACCCCCTGGAAGAGCACCAGAAATGTAGCGGAAACTGTCAGTCTCTCCCTTGGAGCCCGTTCTGCCCACGACATGCTATGACTGCAGCACAGGTTGAAGAACATGGGTGGTCTGTCCAAGCAGCTAGTTTTAGTCCCTTTTTGCTCTGAAATCTTTGAATTAGAGCTTTTCCGACTTCAATGCCATCATCACAGGTGAGAAAGCTTTTTTTTTTCCTAATGTTTATTTGTGAAAGAGAGAGAGAGATGGACAGAGCACATGTGGGGGAGGGGCAGAGAGAGACAGAGACACAGAATCGGAAGCAGGCTGCAGGCTCCAGGCTCTGAGCTGTCAGCACAGGGCCCGACATGGGGCTCGAACTCATGAGCTATGGGATCATGAGCTGAGTTGAAGTTGGAAGCTTAACTGACTGAGCCACCCAGGCGCCCTGAGAAAACCTTTTGGTGCAAGTTTCCATGTAAGTCACATGACTGTGGCAGTGCTGAGAAACAGGAGTGACCTGTGGGGTGGCTAACTGGGGACTTAGAAGACGTGTCAGGGTGGGGAAGGCCCGCAGGGGACTTGCAACCCTAGGTCTTCATCTTTTTGAGACCAACACACTTTGCATTTCTAAGTTCAAAAAGAATCTTCATTTGAATACTTTGAAAAGATAGAAGAAAAGAGTGCAGAGCCCCTCCCCCATGGACAGCACAATTGGTGATGATGGCTTATTTTTTTAAGTTAAGTTGTTGAGTATTGTTTTTAAGTTTATTTTTTTTGAGAGAGAGAGACAGAGAGAGAGAGTAGGAGAGGAGCAGAGAGAGAGAGAAAATCCCAAGCAGGTTCTCCACTGTAAGCACAGAGCCCAACACGGGGCTCGAACTCACAGACCATAAGTAAGTAAGATCATGACTTAAGCCAAAATAGAGTTAGATGCTTAACTGACTGAGCCACCCAGGCAGCCCCAAATGAGGATGTCTTGATTGCCAATTATGCTAGAGGCAGGAAGAGTCACCCTCTACAGATTTAGGACCAAATAGAGAAAAACAGATGCACACTCCCTATATATAAACAGAGCAAAACAGACTTCAAGAATGAATTTTAGGGGTGCCTGGGTGGCTCAGTCAGTTAAGAGTCCAACTCTTGGTATCAGGATCATGATCTCACAGTTTTGTAGGTCTGAGCCCTTCATTGGCTCTCTGCTGGCAGTGTGCAGCCTACTTGGGATTCTCTCTCCTCTCTCTGCCCCTTCCCAACTGTGCTCTCTCATATAAATAAATAAATAAATAAATAAATAAATAAATAAATAAATAAATAAATGCATTTTAAATAGCCAAAAGATAAATATGTATGTTTCAAGGTGCTCAGTAAGCAAATGATACCTCAGAAAATAAACATCTTCCCGGAGGCAGAGGAGCATGAACCCTGGTTATGGACAAGATGTACTTTATGTGTAAGTCAAGAATTTCTTGGGGCGCCTGGTTGGCTCAGTTGGTTAAGCGTCCGACTTCGGCTCAGGTCATGATCTCACAGTCTGCGAGTTCGAGCCCTGCATCGGACTCTGTGCTGACAGCCAGCTCAAAGCCTGGAGCCTGTTTCAGATTCTGTATCTCCCTCTCTCTCTGACCCTCCTCTGCTCATGCTGTCTCTCTCTCTCTCTCAGAAATAAATAAAACATTAAAAAACTATTTTTAAAAAGAATTTCTTTTGAATTCAATGCCAAATAATTTTTCATTTACAAAGACAACTTTGGTGTGGTACAGAGCACAGACTACCTGTATCCCTACACGTCATCTGTTCCCATCTTCTTGGTCAGTCGGCTCCCTGCTGGCATTTCCTGCATTGGCCAGGTGCCCATTTTCTGCCCTCCCAAGTCCTTCACAGCTGCTGTTCACTGCTCTGCTCTGTGCTGGGCAACACCTCTGCTCCCTTCTCCTCTTCTCTTGAGAGAAGCATCCCTCAGCTAGTTAAACACGTATTTGCCCCAAAATAGAGAGGTCCCCGAATGGAATTCTAATCACATGCACCCTTAATAAGCCAACTAAGACCTTCTAAAATGGTGGTCATGAGAATCAGTAATCCAGTAAAAAGCGGAGTAACAAAGGAGGGAAGAATACACAATGGGGAAAGGACAGCTTCTTCAATAAATCCTGTTGGGATAATTGGACAGTTACATGTGAAAGAAAGGAACCAGACTCTCTTATGCCATACCCCAAAATGGACACAAAATAGATGAAAGACTTGTATGTGAAACCTGAAAGCTTAAAACTCCTAGATCCTGGACGTAGGTCTCAGTGAATCATTTTTTGGATCTGACACCACAAGCCAAAGCAACAAAAGCAAAAATGAACAAGTGTGATTACATCACACTAAAAAGCTTCTAAACAGCAAAAGAAACCATCAGAAAATGAAAAGGCAATCTTCCAAATTGGAGAAAGTATTTGTAAATCATGAATCTGATATAGAGCTAATATTCAAAATATATTAAAAACTCATGTAACTCAATAGCAACATGTATATGTGTGTATATATATGTGTGTGTGTGCATGAGTGTGTGTGTATATACATATATATACCCATACATACAGGATACATATATGTGAATATATATAGAATGTATGTATTCCAATTTTAAAAATAGGCATGGGGCGCCTGGGTGGCTCAGTCGGTTGAGCGTCTAACTTCAGCTCAGGTCATGATCTCGCAGTTCGTGGGTTCAAGCCCTGAGTCGGGCTCTGTGCTGACAGCTATCTCAGAGCCTGGAGCCTGTCTTCGGATTCTGTCTCTCCCTCTCTCTCTGTCCCTACCCTGCTTGCACTGTTTCTCTCAAAAAATAAATAAAAAACATTTTTAAAAAAATAGGCATAAGATCTGAATAGACATTTTTCCAGAGAATACAGATGGCCAACAGGTACAAGAAAAGATGCTCAACATCATTAATCATTAAGGAAATGCAAATCAAAACCACAGTGAGATAGCACCTCACACCTGTTAGAGTGGATATTACCAAAAAAGAAGAGAAATAATGAGCGTTGCTGAGGATGTGGAGAAAAGGGAACACTTGAGCGCTGCTGGTGGTAATATAAATTGATGCAGCCACCATGGAAAAACATGAGTGGAGACTCCTCAAAAAATCAAAAATAGAGCTACCATATGATTCAGCTATCCCACTTCCAGGTATTTATACAAAGAAAACAAAAACACTAACTGAAAAACATATATGAACCCCACTGCAGCATTGTTTACAATTAGCCAAGATATGGAATTAACCTAAGCTCTCGTCAGTGGAAGAATGGATAAAAAAAATTGTGGCATATATATATTTAAATATAAATATATGTATATATTTATATTTAATATTAAATTTTATATTTAAATTTTAAATTTAAAGTATGAGAGACTGAATGCACGCACCGACAACAGCCAGGCCACACACAAAGCTAGAACTGAGCCCCTCAAGCACAGCCACCCGCCCATAAAGCCTGTCCCCTGCCATCATCAGCCCAGGAAGCCAGCCGGGAGGTAAAAGCGGAAAAAGCACGGGCCCTATTTCAAAGTTTCTCAGAAACAACGTGCCCAGGCTTACCCACATCTCACTCACTCCCAGAGGCCAACAACCAAACCCCCGGCCTCGGTCCAGCCTCTGCAGGCCACCCATGGACAAACGGAGCCAGCCTCACAGTTTATATTCTCAATTTCAAAAGATGTTTCAAGAAAACACTTAAGTGTCACTTTCCCCTGTTGAGCAGGGGCTCAACACTGTCATTTATATTTCATCCTCAATCAAGATGAAAAGGGCTCGGGTGGAAATTTTCCTTTCCACGCAGCAGGTTCCAAACCCTGGGCTTCACCACCATGAGTTCAAAACACCTACCCACCTTGGGCTACCCCCATGAGTTCCCTCGCGCCCCCAGATGGCTCTTCCAGCGGGGCCTGGTCTTGTCCGCTGGCCAAATGTACCCTGGGGACACCTGGCCCCTTCCCATGTGCACAAAATGTGGACCACATTGCATTTTATCCAGGCAATAAAAACTGTTGCAAAGTTGCTTGGCTTGTTCCTTAAAATTCTCTCAAGGTAAGTTTATTAGGAACACAAAAATCAAAATGTTAAAACTTTTTCTTCACCTTTTGGTGCACTCTAATAGAATTTGGTGGTCTTAGGGTGGAAGTAAGCCAATGGTTTTACCGACAATATCACAGCATCTTAGCGTGGGTCTTATAAATTCGCGTCAACAGAACTTGTATTTTATTTTTTAAAAATCTTTAATGTTTACTTATTTTTTTAGAGAGACACAGAGCATGAGGGGCAGAGAGAAGGGGAGACATGGAATCCAAAGCAGGCTCCAGGCTTTGAGTTGTCAGCACAGAGCCCAATACCAGGCTCGAACCCACGGATTATGAGATCATGACCTGAGCTGAAGTTGAACGCTTAACCGACTGGGTCACCCAGGTGTCCCCAGAACTTATATTTTAGTTACATTTGATGGCATGCAGGCTATTCAAGAGATGAGGGGATCAAAAAACTTTGGGTGAAAGAAGAATTTCTATAATCTCATTTGACAAACTACACTTAACAAATCAATGGGGTCATTATTCCCCTTTATATTTCACTTTTGCTGGGTTAATGTATTTCACTTTTGCTGGGTTAAATAGAGTCTAGACCTAAGTTCCAGCTAATTTTCTTTCTTATAGAATACATGTTACATTTATTCTTATGGCATTCATTTTGTACACTCTAGCATAATACACACTTAAAAGTATAAAACTACTGAGCAAACTGAAGAATCTATATGTATCACACTTAACATGACCCCAGCTTTAAAAAATATGAAGCAACAATGAAAATTTCTTTTTTTAATGTTTATTTATTTATTTTGAGAAAAAGAGCGAGTGAGCACATGAGCGGGGGGGGGGGGGGGGNTTAACCAACTGAGCCACCCAGGCACTGCAACAGTGAACATTTCTATGGAATAAACATTGATTGTCCAAGGGCATGTTTTACTTTCTTTGTTCTAAAAGGAAACATTACCTGCGAGTAAAGAATCCATACCCTACAGAAACTGTATTGCTTTGGTATCTTTTGAGTTAAACATCCTTCAGAACTAAACACAGTTTGGGGCGCCTGGGTGGCTTAGTCGGTTAAGCGTCCGACTTTCACTTAGGTCATGATCTCACGGTTCATGGGTTCGAGCCCCGCGTTGGGCTCTGTGCTGACTGCCAGCTCAGAGCCTGGAGGCTGTTTCAGAGTCTGTGACTCCCTCTCTCTCTGACCCTCCCCTGCCCACGCTGTATCTCTCTCTCCCAGAAATCAATAAAACAGTTAAAAAAATAAAAATAAACACAGTTTATGAATTCTCAAAGGCTTTTCCCTCTACTCCATTCTCCAGGAGCAACGGCAAAGGAGCAGGGAGATAGATACTCATTTTGTGTAGCTTTTGTGAAAAATAAGAAAGTTCTATTTTACTTTTTTTTAATTTTTTAAATGTTTTATTTATTCCTGAGAGAGAGAGAGAGAGAGACAGCGTGAGCAGGGAAGGGTCAGAGAGAGAGGGAGATACAGAATCTGAAGCAGGCTCCAGGCTCTGAGCTAGCTGTCAGCACAGAACCCGACATGGGGCTTGAACCCACGAACCGTGAGATCATGACCTGAGCCCAAGTCGGAGGCTTAACCAACTGAGCCACCCAGGAGCCCCAAGAAACTTCTATTTTAAAGTCTGGTGTCCTGCGCACTTTCCCCCTTTCAAAGCATTAGGAATTCTGAGAACAGAATAGCATGATGTAGGATTTCTCTCACACCACAGGAAGGGCTCCGATTAAGGGTTGGAGAGCAGACTGTGAAGGTTAGTCCTCTCAGGGCTGATGATTCTTTTATTGGACACACTGAATGACACTTGAAGACAATTCCTTTCAAACCAGAGGAAAGTTTTTCATGACCAAGGGGGATGGTTAATCTTATGTGTCAATGTGGTGAGGCTAGAATACATAGTTATTCAATCAAACACTAGTCTAGGTGAAAGTACTTTGTAGATGTGTCTAACACCTACAGCCAGTTAACGTTAGTTAAGGAAAGCAGATTACCCTTGATGATGGGAGTGGCCCTCATCCAATCTATTGAAGGCCTTAAGCACAAAACTGAGTTTCTTGGTGGAGGAAGAAATTTCACCTGTAGATTGCAACACCAGCTCCTGACCAAGCAATTCAGGACAGCTCTTCCTTCCTGGTGGCCTGTCCCGGGGATGTCAGTCAGACTTGGAAGCCCCTACAATCACTGGTTTCGTTTCTCTGGTAGAATCCTGACTGGTAGACCAGTTGACTGATCTAAGATGGTATTAATCTAAATTCATCTAGAAATAAAGGACCTCATTATATCCTAAATGTTAGTCAGTTGCTAAATCCAAAAACATCGGTTTTATAAACTTTAGAGCACAGAATAGCAGTGCTATTTTTTGCTACTATGTCTTCAAATGTCACACAGATGGGAGTTAGTAAATATATTCTCTATTGTACAACTAATTAATTCCAATTTCTATAAAGTTGAAAAGACATCTGAAATCAGCAATAACACCAGGTGGGTTTCCATTGTTGTTAAATGGCTGCAGCCTTTCAGGCAGAAAGGAGCACACATGGAAGATACTTTCTGGAATGCTACCACAACCAAAGTCTTCTAAAATAAGTATGACATGATGCATGCTACAACAAAGCTAGAATTGGTGTCAACACATTTCCCAAGTTGCAGCCATTTTAATAATTCCCTCTTACCTGCCTGATTTCCATAGTGTTCTGGAAGATATTTTTAATCCACATCTAAGAAAGAATCTGTGTTCCAAATTTTTCACACAAACTGTCACTAATGAGTCCCACCAGTTCTTTCCCCACCACGAGACTACAAATTTTCTTCCTGTTACATTCTTCTTTTGCCAAAATAGGCCCCTATGGCTGAGTGGTTTTATTTTGTCCCATCATAAGAGGGTTTAATATAAGTTTGTCCAAAAAAGAGACAGCAGTGACAGTTAAATTAGAAGTGACACCAATTAATGTATTTAAGGAACACCATATGCAAACAGACAACAGATGAGAAGGGAGCCTTTATACATGAAAAGCACACCAAGCTGTAGCAATAATCATTTTTCTCAGAAGGGCTGTGCCCCCAACACATTATTTGTGAGAGAAACCCCCCAAAATCAAAAGAGAATAGAGTGGTGTCATTTTTCCTGCCACCTGACATCCCGCTGGTTGCAACTGCAGCCTGGGAAACAGTGACACGGGAGTAAAATAGTCAGAAGATGGATTGGGTAACCCTCTTTCAGTTACCCATCTATTGTAGGACTTGGGGTCCATGGAGGAGACAAAAACTATCAGGGCATCAGGCCCCTCTGGTTATTGCAGCCACGGAAGGATCACTTGCTTCTGCCTTCAAGACTCTGCCAGAGACATGACCAAAATGTTGGCAGACTGTTTCCTCTTTTCCGCCTCTTTCTCTCTGTCATACCATGCCCTTCCTGTACCCCAATCCTGCTCTTAAGGAAGAATCTGTCATCTCCCAGAATTAGTGTGTTACCCTGTGCTCTCTGAGTTTTGACAAGTATATACTTGCTTTAGCCATGGAACCTGTTCCTTATTGAAGGGATTTCTGGAATCAGTGGAAGTCTGGGGAGGGGCAGACAGAGAAACCTTTGGAGCTTTAAGCATCATTATGAAGTTAGGAAGACAATATGGGATGTTAGGCTATGAAAGTGGCCTTTAAGAGGCCGAGAGACCAAAAAGAAACTTTCCTAATATACAGTGTCTATGAAAACTCTACAGCAACCACCATACAAAAGAAAAATCCAAGATAGAGAATAAACTAGAATGTCACTATGATCACTTCTGTTCAAACTACTGGAGGTTATGGCCAGTATAATAAAGCAAAAAATGGAAAAACAACAACAACAACAACAACAACAACAACAAAGAAAAAAGCCAAGAGTGAATCTGACAAAGATTTACAAGACACCTACACTGAAAAATACAAATATTGAAAGAAGTCTTTAGAACTGCACCATGCCCATGGATTGAGAGGCTCAATATGTTAAAGGTGTCAGTTATTCCCAAATAAACCTATATCCCAGCATAGATTTTGTGAAAATTGAAAGATGATTTAAAATCCATGTAGAAATGCAAAGGTTCAAGAATAACCAAAACAAGCTAGAACAAACTTGATATCTTACATGAGTAGATAGCAACATACATCATAAAGCTACAACAATTAAGAAGAGTGTGGTACTGGTGAAGAAACTGTCACTTGACTTTTACAAAGGTGATATTTCAGTCTAGTGAGGAAAGAATGGACTTGCTAATCAATTGCCTTTGACCAATTGGAAATCTGTATGTAAAGAAAAAGAAAACTTAAATCTCTACCTCAAATCATATATAACAATACCTCTAGGTGAATTGTGGCTGCAAAAGTAGGTAGTAGAAAATAAAATACAGATTCAGGGGGCAGGGATGGAGAGATAATATCTTCATGATCTTAGGGTAGACAAAAAAAAAAAAACTTCAGAAGATACATAGCAATAACCATAACTAAAATGATGGGTAAATTTGACTGCATTTAAAGAATTATAGTTCATCAAAAGACACCAGTAAGAAAGTGAAAAGACAAACAACAGACTGGGATTTGTAATGCAAACACCCAATGAAAGACTGCTATCCAAAATATACAAAAACTCTCACAAGTCAATGAAAAAAAAAGACCATTCAATAGAAAAAGAGTCACTTTGCAAAAAAGAACATCCAAATAGCCATGAAATATATGAGAAGGTGCTCATCATTAATAATCAGGAAAATGAAAACTAAAACCACAATGAAATATCATTATGCACTCACTAGAACACCAACTAATGAGAATATTAAGCAATTGGATTCTCCATAGACTTTTGTTAGTAATGTAGATTAGTACAATCAATTGAAAATAGTTTGGCCATTTCCACGAAAGCTGAATATATGTTTCCCCCATGACCAACAATTCTACTTCTGGGTATATCGCCAAAATAAAATAAGTACATATGTGTACCAAAAGACATGTACAAGGATACTCATGGAAGCACTCTGCATAGTAACCAGAAACTAGAAACAACTCTAAAGTCCGTCAAGAGAAAATGGATAGTGATTTGTTTCTATAATGGAATGCTTTGGGGTAATGAACACGAACAAACTCACTACATGTAATACCGTAAATGAATCTCATAGACAATTGTTGAATGAAAGAAACCACACACTGGGGAGTACCTACTTATTATTTCATTTATATAAAGTTCAAAAACTTGCAAAACCAACAATCCATGATTGAAATCAGGATATTGGCTACTTTGGGTAGGGAAGAGGGAATTTACCGGAAAGGGTCCTAAGGAGGGCCCCTGAGTTGCCAATAACATTCCCTATCTTGGCCTGGATGGCATTTGTAATTTCTGTTCATCTTGCAGAAATTAACACATACCTTTATCTATTTTTGTTATACTTTAATAAAAAATTTCTTTTTTAATGTGCCAAAAATGTACACTTACTATTGTATAAGAGCAACAGTATATGGGGGTGCCAGAGGGACAGTTATTTCTTCAAAAATATAGAAGTGTAGGACTCTGGAAGGGGTTGGGTTTGCCTAAGATTTAATTTGGGTGCCCTAGAAGACCAGGGGATGATAGAGAAGCTCAAATGCCTTCAAAAAGCATTATACAATTTCTTTGCACATTGAAAATGGCCTTTTGTTTCTTTATATCCCATTCCATTCTTTCCACTCAGTTCTCTAAATGCCCTAAAGAAATCTACAGAGTACAATAAACAGATTGTGCTGTTTGTTCCTGGCCATTGACATCACATCAAGCCTTGAGCATAAAGAGTTAAACCCTTAAACCCCAATCCCCGTCTCACTATACCCGTGCCACCCGAAGTACCACAATAGCCCAGAAATGGAAACAAGCATCTTGACCATTCTCTGAGGAACCCCACAAAGGCTCATTGTGGTATTACAAAGGTCAAGGCTTCTAGGTCAAAATCCCTCAACAGGAAGGATTTTTGCCTCGCCCTGGCTGTTCCAACATAGCTCATGTAGATCGCCCTGCAGAAACGAGTTCTTCCTCTGGATAAATAATGTTCAGAGGAGCAAGTAAAAAAGGAAGTAGGTAATAGTATAGTGGAGAAAATGCTACTGAATTTAAATTCTGGTTCTGTTTCTAACCAGTTATTTTATTTAGTGCTGGCCAGCGCACAGAACCTATCGGCACACAATGTCCTTGCAAAATAAATATATGACTACATGGCTATTAATCGCCTTCCCAGTGAGAACATTCTTCGATGCTCTGACAAATCCTTTAAAGTAATTAAAGGGGGGAAGGGGGTAGACCCCATATATACCATGGGTGCTAAAGAAGAACTATGTCCTGGTGCCCTCCGGTGGATGGTGTATGCCAAAACTGTGTTACACATGTTTACACTAGAATATTCACTGGGCATGTTGTACAGGAGACATTCTTCATTCATTCCCCTGCAGGGAACTTGTATTTTGAGAACCTAGGATTGTATTCCCTCTGCTAGAGCCTCAACCAGGTGACTGTGCTGTTTAAGCCCATGGCTTCTGGTTCTTTTTTTTTTTTTTTTCCAACCTCTCAATGAATATAATAGTGCACAGTAAGAAACAGAATTCTTAAATGGAGCCAAAAGCCAGCAAGATCCCTTTAATTCAACTGGTCAGATGGTCATTAACAAGAAAGGAAATGTTTACTTCTATTTTCCTAAATGTTTGGGTGGGATGGATTTCCATTCAGAGTCAGTTAAAATTGTTCTGGGCATAATTTAAAACCTGCATCCAATTAACGTGTTCTAGAAATTGAAATCTCCCTATTTACTTCTCACCGTACAAACGCATTAGGTAACTTCCAACGTTAATTGTTCTGAGCATGGAGTGGCCAACATGATCATAAGTTCCCAGTTACTCAAGACCAGGCATGGAATGCCTACTCTCCCATGCTCAGGTTCATAAACCAGCACTATCAACATCTTTGAACTTCTCAAAATAGACAAAGGGCACTGCATAGTTACTGAGAACTTCTTATGTGCCAAACACTGTCCTAAGCACAGGAAATAAAGGATGACCCAAAAGAGACACAACTATTATGGAAATAATGTTCTAGGACAGTCTTAAAAAAGTGTAAGATAATCACAATTTCTCTATGCATTTTAACTATGTAAGGGGCACGTGGGTGGCTCAGTTAGTTAAGCATTGACTCCTGGTTTTGGCTCAGGTCATGATCTCACGGTTTGTAAGTTTGAGCCCTGCATCAGGCTCCGAGCTGACAGTGCACAGCCCACTTGGGATACTCTGTCTCCCGCTCTTCTGGCCCCTCCCCTACTCATGCTATCTCTGTCTCAAAATAAATAAATAAACTTAAAAAAAAATTTAACCATGTGAAATCCTTTCAAATGCTTTCAGTTTAAAAAAGATCTCACTGGGGTGCCTGGGTGGCTCAATTCATTAACCATCTGACTCATGGTTTCAGCTCAGGTCATGCTCTCACAGTTTGTGAGTTCAAGCTCCACATGGGACTCTGTGCTGACAGAGAGGAGTCTGCTTGGGATTCTTTCTCTCTCCTCTCTCCCTGCTCCTCTCCCACTTGTGCTCACTCTTTCTCTCTCTTAGTCTCTCTCTCAAAATAAATAAATAAACAAAAAAATAAGATAAAGAAGATCTCATTAATTTTGTATACAAAGGAATAGTACTTGGTCATTCCAAAGCTCTAAATTACAACTATTATTTAAGGCTGTTTCTTTATGTTACTGATGACTGCTATATCACAATTTGAAGGATGCCCATGAAAAGGCTCAATATACAGCAGGAAAGCAATTCTATGTAAAGTATAAGCACTCTCAGTTTGGCTGTTAAACAAGTTATGATAATTGAGATTTAGAGATTCTAATATGTTCCTAGAGAAGACAAGAGGAGATGGGAATGAAAGCCCACGGCTGCATCATCTCACTTGGGGGGGGGGGGAAAACCATGGAAGATGGGGTTACCAGTAAGGAATCTGTGACACTTAGGAAATCTAAGACATTTAGAAAAATGGAGTTCAGGGGCGCCTGGGTGGCTTAGTCGGTTAAGCGTCCAACTTTCGCTTAGGTCATGATCTCACGGTTCGTGGGTTCGAGCCCCGCGTCGGGCTCTGTGCTGACTGCCAGCTCAGAGCCTGGAGCCTGTTTCAGTCTGTGACTCCCTCTCTCTCTGACCCTCCCCCACTCACTCTCTCTCTCTCTCTAGAAATAAAAAAAAAAAACAACCTTAAAAAAAAAAAGAAAAGAAAAATGGAGTTCAGAAGATAGTTTGATTGATGGAAGAAGAACCATTTTCTTGGATCTTTGATTTGGGTTGAGCTTGTAAGAAAAGATTGATTTAGTTCTTAGAAGTTTTTGTTTACAGATTCTAGACATGTCCAGAGAGAGAGTCAGCTTGCTCACAGATTCACGAATAGTCTACTAAACTGGCTGAAAAAGCAGAATAAGTCTGGGTGGAGAGGCCCAGCGAGGGATACAGGGACAAAGTGTGAGACAGTCAGGGACTGAACCTTCAATGTAGAGTGATGACTCATTCCCTTGTGTGGGCAATAAACCCGCTCGAGGGAATTCCAAAAATGTTCTATTATTTGAACAAATACAATGCCCACTTTGAGGATGGATGCATTTATTGTTAACATTGCTTAAAACCAATTCTGTGACTCAAGTCATATATTTCTCTGACCATAAACAACAAAAGAAAAAACAACTCTAATGACAGCTGTACTTTTATAAAGATATAACACTGTATACAAGTTGGACAGAAAGCCTTGCTTTGGAGATGTAAGACCACTTTCAAGATTGTGTACCTGAAAGTCAGCCATCATTTAAGTAGAAGGAGGAGTTTTGGCTTTTGGAAGAAACAATGCAAGATCCAACAATAAACAATTCCGTGTGAATAACAGCTATGCTTCATATGACATCCGGTGACAGCTAACAGTGGTGGCAGCTTGAACAATCAGAGGTACCTGAGAAATGTTCCTCAAGAAAGTCCTTCTTGCTTCCATGGCCCTGACGTATCTATTTCTTCATCTGAAGTGTCACTATAGTAAAACAAGGCAGGATCGAGACTTTGGAACAATGTCTTATACTATAGAAGTCTAAATGCAACCTTGTATGATTGGTTATAGGGTCTAATCAATGCTTATATTTTTAAAGGTATAATGTTTCTCTTCAGTCACATCATTTATAAGTTGGTTAAATGGGATGTCTTGTCATTTCTGTGAAAAAATAGAGGATCACCACAATTCCCTCTCATACCAATATTTCAAGTACAAATCACTTCAGACAATGTAGTCCCTTTCCTGAAATGTAAACATGGTGTCTGTGCCCATTGGCAAACACTCATTTGAGCTCTAAATGAAAAAAAAGAAAAGAAAAAGAAAAGAAACACATCTAAAGTTAAACTTCATTATTTTTAGTCAATTTTAGGAGTCTATTAAATAATATGATCTTGTCATTCTCCCCAACCTACACTTCTGTGTGATGATTTGATAAATGTCACATCAGTGAGTAAGGTAAAGACACCAAGCTATATTTAACATGACAGATGTAAGTAGCTGTCAGGTTGGGGATGCGAAGTCGGGTAATGCTTTAGCTCCTGCTTCTACGAAAATCTAGAGATCACGCTGTTCTCCCGAGACCAGAAATTAGGAGGAAAGAGTTTCATGAATATAGGGATTTTGATTTGTACCGTCAAATAGAATTCAGGTTTTTGCCTTAAGTACAGTTTACTTTTGTTTTTGTTTGGTGCCTCATGGAATTAAAACATAGAATAAGAATATATCAAACCACCCTTTTTCTCAAATCCTGCTTGTTAAAGAGGAAAGGGGTAATGAATTTAGAAGGTTATTTTTGAACAAACCCGCTGAGAGGTCATGTATGCTAAGAAGTGAAGAGATAAGCAAAAAATAATACCTAAGATAAAAAGGTACATTTGGGGGGCGCCTGGGTGGCTTAGTCGGTTAAGCGTCCGACTTTCGCTTAGGTCATGATCTCGCGGTTTGTGGGTTCGAGCCCCGCGTCGGGCTCTGTGCTGACTGCCAGCTCAGAACCTGGAGCCTGTTTCAGAGTCTATGACTCCCTCTCTCTCTGACCCTCCCCTGCTCACGCTGTCTCTCTCTCTCTCTCTCCTAGAAATAAATTAAAATATTAAAAAAAAAAGTACATTTGGTTCGGTAGGGTTTGGTTTGGTTTGAGAGGTTTGCTTCTCGTAGAAAATGAAGAAAACTCACTCCATAGCTTTGGTCCCCTGGGTCTGTAATCATGGGGGTGGGTTGGTCAGCGAGATGAGGTCTCTACTTGTCCACAGAGGTGCTAGAAAAACCGAAGCACTTGGGCGCCTGTTTCAGGATATTACACTGGTATTTCACTTCCTTGTGCTTTCCTGCCGCAGTGCACTCTGTGAGGAATTAATTTTCTGCTGGCACTAAATATAAAGTTCAAGAGATGACTGAAGCCAATGAAAGAAATATCTCCCACTTTTATCTTTTTTAATTCCATAGCACGGTGGAAGGACAGACTCCATCAGAGATCTCTGCCTTCTCTAACTGTATTAAAAACAAAAATAAAAGGCAAGAAACGTGCCCTGAAATTGAACTTTCAGAAAATGCTTTCACAGAAGCGTATAATACAGCTGCTGTTCCCAACAGACAGGGAAAGTTAATGACATCACTGGAGTGAGGAGCATTTAAAAATCCTCTCGTTTGACTAAGTTAGTCAACCTGAAGCTTATTCTTTTTCTTTCCTATGACATAATGTCTTTGAGGACAGTGTTTTAAGGCTTTTCGAAAGGATTATCCCAGGGTATAAAAAAGGGTTCTTGTAACACATTTTGAGATTAAATGGCAAAAGGTTCTATAAAGGAGAGAAGGAAACCTGTTCAATTGTTCTTGCTGGAAAGCACTGAGCACTTTTTTCCTATGAACGTCTTGGAGTCATTACCCTTAATTCCATTTAGATAACAGTTAGTCATGGTTCATGGCTAAATGATCAGTAGATATTTTTCTAGGCAGTTTTTGTGCTTTGTCAGGAGCGTAATGAGTTGTCCTTGCCACATCGAGTGTTCCTTCAAATGTACAAAAAGTGACAGAAGTCAGTAAAGGAGACAAAGTCTAAGCGTCACCCAATACTTTAAACAGATTCCAGTCATCCGGAGAAACAAGTCACAGAACAGCTTAGGTAGGTTGTCCAGACCGGGAATTTACCAGAAGATTATCTCAATTGATATTGGAAGTTTTGGGTTCTCAAATATTTCCTTCCGGGGACTGAATAATAGAAATGGCTCCTCATACTGGCATGGCTTTAATTATAAACACTATAAACAGCTGCCATTGTGAACTTGTACATGAAGTCACAAAATAAATAAGAATTTAATGTCTTATTTCAGCAAGCTTTCACTCACTGGAAAGAGCACTTTCCATTACATCAAAACATACACAACGTCTGGCTAATTTTTTTTTCCCATCAGATGAGAATTGTTGCCTTTATCAAGGAATGGAGAAGGATGTTCTTGAACTAGTTATTTGTCCTTATGACACTGGGTGACAGTATACTAGTCTGGATTAACTACAGGCTAGTCCGAGAATAGAAGCTCAAACAAGTCAACAAATTGGCCAAGAAACAGATGCTGGGTTTCAGAGGTGCCTTTTCTCTCTAGCCAAGACCTTGAGTCTCATTTTATTCTGCAACAGTGATTATAAGGTATAACCAA
This sequence comes from Crocuta crocuta, assembly GCF_008692635.1. Lineage (NCBI taxonomy): Eukaryota > Metazoa > Chordata > Mammalia > Carnivora > Hyaenidae > Crocuta > Crocuta crocuta. Next base: position 4,171,063 of record NW_027527624.1, read on the forward strand.
TCTTCTTTTGGGATATGTCAGGTGTGGCTTTCCCCTGCTAATCTAAAAAGAGTAGAAATCGTCTTTCATCTCTGTGTCTTCGGTTGGGATTTTAGACTCAGTCTAATTGAAAATAGAATGGATCCATGGTTTAAAATATATTACTACAGTACTTTGTCTACCCATAAATGAAAATAAGGCTTATGTCCCCTGGGTTCACTTCACTTTCCTATTCTTATTCCTCAAAGAAATAATAAGTTTGCTAATGATGCAGAGCCAATTAGCACATGTCTCTCTCCAGCCTCTGCCCCACCAAACCACAGTATAAAAATACATTGATCTCATCTGGTGTTCCTTCTTGGACAGTGTATCCACTGGTGCATAGGGGCGGGAATCGTACTGGTAACAGTAATAGTGATAGTCATAGTAGTAGCATTGAACATTAATTGGAAAGATTAATTAGAAGCATCAATTACCATCTGCTTCCTAAAGGCCAGGCTAAGCACCTTCAGTACATTATCTAATCAAATCCTCACAACCCTATAAAAGTACGTATTATTATTATTATACTTATTTTTTCCGAAGAGGAAACTGAGATATGAGAAGCTAATTAACTTGTTGGTGGTCACACAGCTGGTAAGTGATGGACAATAAGATTGAAATCCAAGTAGACTACCTTCAGAGCATCCCACTTTTAACAGTTTTGATGGACTACTTTGAGCAAATTAATAAATGAGGAGACAAAGGAACATACAAAATGCCACTCCTGAGGTCTCCCTTATTGTTTTCGACGTTTGCATTTCCAGGAAGCCAACATTAACAAAATATTGTTAATGCTGACACCTGAGAACATATTAGAGTTTCACATACACTTTGGGAAGCTGAAAAAGAATTTCCCAAAAGGCCTACCTTAAAATTGGAATGCAAAATTATTGTAACGCCTATATTTGCACTAGGTACTCCAGTTGTAAGAAAGAAAGACTACACTCCATTCACATACCTCTCCAGCAAAGCTACATAGAAATCTCATGATAAATCAGTGAGTGTGACAATAGAACGGGACTATACAATCAGTTTCCCCACACTGGTCATGATCTGCCCAGATGACAACGTGTGCAAAATGGCAAAACAAACCTCTGCCATTTCCATCAACAAAGCAGCCTTTTGAAGAGTCTACTCTGAGGAGTTTGCCTGTAGTTACATAGTATCAAATGGCTCAATCCTTCTAAACTGTCTTATTATAATTATCCTGGGGGTTGATTCCCGGCATGCATCCCACCCCAAATGGTTAGTTAGCCATGGTAATCCCATTCCTCTTGCTGATAACTGGCTTAAAGGTGGTGTCCAGGGGCGCCTGGGGGGCTCAGTCCATTAAAAGTCCAACTTCGTCTCAGGTCATGATCTCACGGTTTATAGGTTCAAGCCCACATCGGGCTCTGTGCTGGCAGTTAGCACAGAGTCTGGAGCCTGTTTCAGATTCTGTATCTCACTCTCTCTCTGACCCTCCTCTGCTCACGCTGTCTCGCTCTGTCTCTCAGAAATAAATAAAACATTAAAAAATTTTTTTCAAAAGGTGGCATCCAAACTCATCCTGGCCGAAAACCTTTCAGGAAAAGTTTTCCTTTCTTCCTTTGGATGATGTCCTATAGCTTTTAATACCTGGACTTGCAGCCATAAAATCTATACATGGGGTGAAGGTAAAAGTAAATAAAATTGCCAGAAAGCAAAGCTAAAGCCATGAGATAACAAAGCAGGGACTGCCCTACCTATGCCCTCACCTTTAGTGAAATGAAAAAGTTCCTATGTTTCCTCATATTTAAATCCATTTGAGTTGGAGATAGCTGTTTCTTAAAACCTAAGACGTCCTGGGGTGCCTGAGTGGCTCAGTCTGCTAAGTGTCCAAATCTTGATTTCAGTTCAGGTCATGATCTCAGGTTGTGAGATTGAGCCCTGCGTTGGGCTCAGCGCCAATAGCGTGGAACCTAGAGCCTGCTTGGGATTCTCTTTGTCTTTCTCTCTATGCCCCCATGCTGCCCCCACCCAGAGTCATGCGCACTTTCTCTCCGCTCTCTCAAAATAAATTAAAGAAGAAAAAAAAAAAAACAACCTTAAGATGTCCTAACAGTTTCACTTAGCATTTAAAATCTCAGGAATTCTCACATTGTCACAGGAGGCATTCAGCATTGTGCCTATCTGTGTGGAAATTAGAACCTGCCAACGACTCATAAACCAGCCAAAGGCACTTTCATAATAGCCATTTGGAAAAATGTTTATGAGGAATGCCTGGGATAAATGAGGGAAAAGAGATTCCTCTTCTCCCTGTCTTTTGCACATCTAAGTGCAGAAGAGAGAATCAGAGAAACATAAAAGAATTTTTCCTGAAGGTCATGATACAGGTATGATTAAGACAGAAACTTAAATGCTCTTCTGACAGTGCTTACAGTGCAGAAAACATTTTCAGAGTACTTGCACATACATCATGTTTCATGTGCCTCACCCCCGGGACTCGGTAGGACCTACGTTAACTTCCTTGAACAAATGAGGAAATCATGATTCAGAGACATTATGTGACTTGCCCTTATCAAAGACACATCTGTGACTAGGACACAGGTCCCCTGACTTGTAGCTCAATATTCTTTCTGTTGTCTACAATATCTGTGGATTGGGGGTCAATCCACAGAGTGGGAAGCGTACAGGCTTTAAACGACAACTCTGCTTTTAATTTCTACTAACTAACATTTTACTTTAGGCAAACTGTTCATGCCTGGTATATAATAGATGCTCACAGAGGACTCACATTACTTTTATTATCCTCCTTTGTATTCATCGTAAGGATACACAAACTCACAATCAAATATGGGAGAGTGATTCTTAAATGTAAGGTCCCGCTGAAGTAAGACAAGTGCCTTCTACCATGTTTAGTGAAAGTAAAGTGTTTCTGATTTCTAACAGTCTTACCTTTAGCCCTTGGAATCATAAATGACAGTCACATGATTAAGTATATTTATATAATAGCTTTTTATATTGTGGCAATTGGCTTGCTGCGAAATTTACTTATCAACAAAATGCCAGAGAGTAAAACTACTCCTAAAGAGAAAAGTCGTCTTGCTCAGTTCTTGCTAATCTCTGGAAACAAGTCCCATTACAGCCCAGTCCTAGGCTTTTCCATGTAATGTGAGCCCTGGTAAAGCCTGGTAAGGCCCCAAGCTGCCTTATTTTGGTATGAAGACCAGGGGGTGGATGGGGGCAGGGGGGACGGGGGCGCAAGAATGGCCCCAAAGATCTTGGCCTAAGCTAAATCTCCTTCACCTTGGTCTTTGAATGGACCCAAACCCTTCAGGCCTCTCGGTCTTAGCCACATTCAGTAAGTATCAAACTGATTTGATTTGACTTCAGTCTAGTGTTCCAGCACCAGAATAAGCCCATCAAAAAAAGAATACAGGAAAACTGGAAAGAGTAACCACCAAAACAATGGACTCTTGCCTCATTTTCCTCTCCCTTGAAAATCTGGCTTATAGCTTTGAGAATAAAATTTTCTCTTGTTACTAATTTTTCTCTCTGTAAATCAGTGATGACAATGAGAATAAGAATTCAATGGTTTTGTTAGAACAACCAGCCATCTCCATTTGCCCAAGGCAGTACTGGCTTATGCCTGTTTTCCTGGCATAATTAAAAGCGCATCCCTTTTTCTAAACAGTCCTGGTTGGACAATAAATTATGTGATTCCCCCAAGATTCAGCTGCTTCAGAAATGACTAACTGTTTGTTGTTCTAAATATTTACTGGGAGAGCTATACTCAAATCATTAGATGTCATAACTTAGAAAGTACCACAATTTTCTAAGGAAAACACAAAACTTACTAAATCAGTACCCCTAAATTTGGAAATGATTCTTAATCAATGAGGTCTTATCAAAAAGCAGACCCAGTCAGGTCACCTGGACGGCTCAGTCAGTTTCAGCTGACTCTTGGTTTCAGCTCAGGAAACCAAGTTCTTGAGTTCAAGCCCCACGCTGGGCTTTGCGCGGAGAGCTCCGAGTCTGCTTGGGATTCGCTGTCTCCCTCTACCCTGCTCACTCTCTATCTCTCTATCAAAATAAAGATAAAAAAAAAAAAGTCAGGCTCAGTCGAGTAAGACACATAGCTTTGTGATAGTTATGGTCTTTCTCCTCAGAGGATTTATTTCAATATTTCTGTGTTCTCAGATATGAACTAGATAGCAAATTTGCCAAAATACCTAACCTCAGAAAAAGTGAGGCATTATTAAACCACTGGCTTTAGTTTGTGAGTTGAAATAAATAAAACTGTGCTGCAAAATCCATTACTTTCAGGAGAATGTTAATAGCAGTGACAAAAATAGGCATTCTTTTCTTGTTTCCATTTTGCCTCTGTTATTCAATACTATACGAGAAGTCCTAGCCAGAGTAATTTGGCAAGAAAAAAAATAATAAAAGGCATCCAAATTGGAAAGGAAGAATTCAAACTATATTTATTTGCAAATGGCATGATTCTATATACAGATAATGCCAAAGAATCCACCCAAAACTACAAGACCTAATGAACAAATTTGGCAAAGTTGCAGGGTACAAAACCAAAACACAAAACCATTTGTGTCTTTATACATCAGCAATAAACAATCCATAAAGGAAATTAAGAAAACAATTTTATCACATAGTGTGAAAAAGAATAAAAACCTAGCAATAAAGTTAACCACAGAGGTGAAAGACTTAAACACTAAAAACTATAAAACATTACTGAGTGAAATTAAAGAAAACCTAAATAAGTGAAGAAAATAGAAAGACTTAATAATGTTAAGATGGCAATATATACCCCAAAGCAATCTACAGATAAATTAAAATTCCAATGGTCTTCTTTGGAGAGATGGAAAAGCTATCCTCAAACCTATATGGAATTGCAAATGACTCTGAATGACCAAAACAATAATGGAAAAGGGAAAAAAAGAATTAGAAGATTCACATTTCCTGATTTCAAAACTAACTACAAAACTATAGTAAATAAAACAATGTATTACTGGCATAAAGAGACATATAGATCAATAGACTAGAACTGATATCAATCCAGAAATAAACCCAAATGTATATAACTAATTACTTTTTGACAAGAGTGCCAAGATCATTCAATGGAGAAAGAATGGTCTCTTCAACAAATGGCTCTGGAAAAAATGTATAAACACACACAAAAGAAAAAAGTTGAACTTCTACCTCACTCCATAGTCAAAAATTAACTTGAAGTCTATCAATGACCTAAACATAAAAGTTAAAACTAAGACTACTGGCTGGGGCGCCTGGGTGGCTCAGTCGGTTAAGCATCCAACTTCAGCTCAGGTCATGATCTCATAGTCCGTGAGTTTGAGCACCGCATTGGGCTCTGTGCTGACAGCTTGGAACCTAGAGTCTGCTTCAGATTCTGTCTCCCTCTCTCTCTCTGCCCTTACCCCCCTCATGCTGTGTCTCTCTCTCTCTCAAAAACAAATAAATGTTTTCAAAAAAATAATAAGACTCATGGAAGAAAACACAGGAATAAATCGTCATGACTTCTAATTTTGACAATAGATTCTTAGATTTGGCACCAAAAAATTAGCAACAAAAGAAAAAATAGATAAATTGGACTTCATCAACATCAGAACACTTTGTGCATCAAAGGAAATTATCAATAAAGTAAAAAGACAACTTTCAGAATGGGAGAAAACATTGACAAATCATATATCTGATAAAGATTTACTATCCAGAATACATACAACTTTACAACTCAACAACAAAAAGACAAACCAATTAAAAACTAGGTAAAGAATTTAAATAGACCTTTCTCCAAACAAGATATGCAAATGGCCAACAAGTACATAAAGATATTTTCAACATCATTGGTGATTTAAAAAAAATACAAATCAGGGATGATCCCTAATGGCATAAGCATAGAAAGGAGGCAAATCCACAGCACAATAAGGAAAGGTCCTATCAAGGAAAATTAATGGAGTGATGAACTACGAAAAGAAAATCAATGGAAAATCTTTAACTTCAACCACAGGAAGATGAAAAAGAGGTCCCTGCTTTACCAAGAAAGATCTTTAGATCTTTTTCAGTGTTCTTAGAGGTATGTGGTGTGGAAAGAAGGAAGGAAGGAAGGAAGGAAGGAAGGAAGGAAGGAAGGAAGGAAGGAAGGAAGGAAGGGGAAGGGAAGGAGGGAGGAAGGAAGGGGAAGGGAAGGAGGGAGGGAGGGAGGGAGGAAGGAAGGAAGGAAGGAAGGAAGGGGAAGGGAAGGAGGAAGGAAGGAAGGAAGGAAGGAAGGGGAAGGGAAGGAGGGAGGGAGGGAGGGAGGAAGGAAGGAAGGAAAGAAGGAAGGAAGGAAAGGAGGGAGGAAGGAAGGGGAAGGGGAAGGGAAGGAGGGAGGGAGGAAGGAAGGAAGGAAGGAAGGAAGGAAGGAAGGGGGAAGGGGGGAAGGAAGAAAGAGGGAGGAAGAAAGAAAATACAAATCAAAACCATCATGAGATACTAGTTCACACCCACTAGGATGGTTATAAATCAAATAAATGAAAAGTAATCACTGTCAGCAAGGATGTGGAGAAATAGGAGCTCTCATACCTTGCTGACAGGAATGTACAAGGCTGCAGGCACCATGCAAAACAGTTTGGTGGTTCTTCAATAAGTTAAACACAAAATTACCATATGATCCAGCAATTCCACTCCTAGGTATATACCAAAAAGAACTGAAAACAGATATTCAAATAAAAACGTGTTCACGGATGTCCACAGCAGTGCTGTGCGCAAAAGCCAAAATGTGAACACAATCCAAGTGTCCTTAAAGGGATAAATGGATAAACCAATTGTGGTGTATTCATACAACAGATGATTATTTGGCCATAAAAAGGAGGGAAGTGTTGACACATTCTATGATGGAGATGAACCTTATAAGCGTTATGCTAGGGAAGGAAGCCAGGCACAAAAGGTTCCATATTTTATGATGCCTTTATATCAAATAGCCAACATAGGCAACTCCATAGAGGCGGAAAGTAGGGAAGAGGTTCCTGAGGGCTGGGGCAGGGGAGCGTTGGGGAGTGATGACCAACTATCAGGGCTATTCTTCCGGAGTGATGATAGAATTTTGAAGTGAGCGAGTGGAGGTAGTTGTGTGACTTTGTGGATGCACCAGATGCCACTGAATTCTGTGCTTTACAATGGCTAATTATATGATTTATAATGTGCTATTCAATTTTTAAAAGCCATTACTTCATTGGTAAATAGTAGCACATTTGTTAAATTCTAGTTCAGTGTTCCCAGTGCTCATATGCTCTCACATTAAATGTCAATCATGGTGGCCTTTTAAAAAATTACTTTCTGGGACAAAAGTTTTAAAATGTGTGGGTGCTTCCTTCAGTTAAGCGTCCTACTCAGTTTTGGCTCAGGTCATGCTCTTGTGGTTTTCTGAGTTCAAGTCCTGTGTCATGCTCTGTGCTGGCAGTGAGGAACCTGCTTGGGATTCTGTCTCTCCCTTGCTCTCTGCCCCTCCTCCACTCGTGCTGTCTCTGTCTCTCTCAAAATAAATAAATAAACTTTTTAAAAAAGTTTTAAAATGTGATAAACATGACTCTTTTAAATGTTTATTTTTGAGAGAGAGAGAGAGTAGGGGAGGGGCAGAAAGAGAGGGAGAGAGAGAATCCCAAGCAGACTCTGCACTGAGAGGCTCAAACTCACAAACCATGAGATCATGACCTGAGCTGAAGTCAAGAGTGGGTGCTTAACTGACTGAGCGACCCAGATGCCCCTAAACATGTCTCTTAAAACTATTCAACATCAAATTGTCAAAAGAACTGACCAAAACACATGACAAATAGGGGCAATACCCTGCTGTGTTGTTTTAAGAAAAAAGTTATGTTTCCAACACATATTTTGGTATGAACATAAACCCAGAAGATTCTTTATTAGAGCTCAGGGTGTCTACGGAGTATTTTTAAGGACTAGATTGTCTTGATGAAACAAAGAAGCAAGACCACCAACCACACCAAATTCTCAGTGCTGCCAAGAGAATGTTCTTCCATGTTCCTGGAGAGTTGAAATACCAGCAATGATTAAGGGGACAGCCAAGGAGGGAGCGGAAAAGAGAGAAAACAAAGAGAAAGGATGGAAAGAAAAGTATGAACACGAGGTGTACATCAGGACTTGGGTTTCTTCAGCTGCCTCTCAATCACAAATTTCTAATCTTGATCAAATGCCTTCGATCAACTCCAGTTCAGGAGGTTGGAGCAAAAATGCCTAACCCACTTTGCTGGCAAAGGGCTTCTTGTAGTTGAGTAGAAAATTAATTTGGCCAAAATCCAATTTAGATGTGATGGCCACTGGACCAAAAGAGCAATTATTTGGAAGCACATCTCCAGTTAAAGGTTTTTCATACATTGATAGTTTGGGGGCACCACGGTATAATTTTGTGGATTTCTATCATGATACATACACATAACATAAAAATTTACCTTTTCAAGTGTGCAACTCAGTGTCCTTTGGTACATTCACAATGTTGTGCAACCTTTGCCACTGGGCAAGTTCCTGAACATTTTCATCACCTTAAAAGGAAACACCCTAATCGGGAAGTAGTCATACCCCCTCTGCTTCCCCTCCACCCCTGAGCAACCACTGATTGTTCTGTCTGTATAGATTTGCCTACCTGGAATATTACTTATAAATGGAATCACACCAAATATGAACTTCTGGGTCTGTCTTCTTTCACGTAATATGTTTTCAAGGTGCATCTATGTTGTAGCATATATCAGCATTTCATTCCTTTTTGTGGCTAAATAATATTCCATTGGGTGAATAGGCTACAATTTGTGACCCCTCTATAAACACTTGAGTTGTTTCTACCTTTTAGCTATTGTGCACAGGGCTGTTATGAACATTTATGTGCCAAATGTTGTGTGAACATCTGTTTCTAGTTTGGGGGAGTATCTGCCTGGGAGTGGACTTGCCAGGTCGTAAGGTAATTCTATGTTAACCAGTTGAGGAACTGCCACACTATTTTCCACAGTGGCTGAACCATTTTGCATTCTTACCAGCAATGTCGGAGTCACACTTTTTACGTGTTAAATCTAAGAGTCGATTTTAGAGTAGTTAGAAAGGATTTTCAACCAATGTAATTTTTAAATTGTCTTTTCTACCAAGTTGGCACTATTTAAACAGCTAAAAAGTAAACCTTTTTAATGGTCCAACTATATTAGATTATTTAAATCAAGTATGGTCTTTAGTGGCATTGAAAAGTCAAGTTCAATCTTCTTTTTACTGTATTTAGTAATTTTTAATCTGCATATAGATAAATGATATCTTAACTCACCATTTCCCAAGATTATCTGTCCAAGGAACACTATTAAATCCTAACAGGAGTTGAGGTAAAATACTAGCTTCAATTGCTATAAGAAACTATCTCAGGGGCACCTGGGTGGCTTAGTTGGTTAAGGGTCTGACTCTTGATTTCAGTTCAGGTCATGATCTCACAGTTCATGGGTTCGAGACCTGCATTGCAATTTTCTCTCTCCCCCTCTCTCTCTGTCCCTCCCTCCCTCTCTCTCCCTCTCTCTCAAAATAAATAGACTTTAAGAAGAAAGAAATGATGACAAATTTACTTGAGATTTATCAACTTTGTGGCAGAGAAAAGAGTAAATTGGGAAATACAAATGTTTAGTTTTGTAATATGCTGCTAGAAGAGGGAATGAAGTTGTTAAATCCAATCCTGACACAAAGGTCAGCGTGGACACCAATTAGTAAAAATAGCTCATCCGCACCAGCCGTCACTACCCAGCAGACACTGCACTAAACATGGTACATTTCACCTTCAAGATGATACTTTGAGGGATCTGCTACTGATTTTTTTTCTTTCTATAAAGGAGATAAAAAGGCTTAGTAAGGTCAAAGCACTTGCTCAAAGTGAGAGCAAGTAGCTGGAGTCTGGATTTGAACTCGTTTCATTATACTAAATCCCAGGATCTCAACGACTCTACAGAACTCCGCGTGCACATACTTTGTTTTCCCTGCAGTGTCAGAATATGAAAAATCTGGTTTCTTACAGGTTCAGCGCAGCAAAAAGGGAGAGGTGTGACCTGATGCTGCTATAATATTTGGGAGATCATGATGAGGGTACCTAAAACTGTACAGTTTATCTGGATTAATTTCTGTAGAAACCAAAGTCTGTGATTAGTGATATTCTCTTCAAAGTATTCTTGTTTCCACTCATTTATACTGGCCACATAGGGCCACAACATCTCACTTTTCTCTTTAAACGTCCTCTGTCAGCTAGAGATCCTGGGAAGTGGGTTTGTGTAAAGTGATCATTTAGTACCCTAAGTGCACAGAGTAACACGACTAATGTACATTGAAATTGAGAGGCAGGATACATAGCATAGATCAGTGATTGTCAAAGAGAACGCTCACGTCAGTTTGACAGTAAGCCAACGAAAGTCAGTCTCTGTGTCATTGATGGATGGAATGTCATGTGTGTTGAGCAAGTCTTCTTAGGGTCTCATTTTTAAATACAATTCAGAGTGCAAAAATTGCATGGTTAGTACTTCCTTTCACAGAATGACCTATGGTATATCCTGGAAGCCAACAGGCAAACTTTGAAAGCCAATTGAACGAAGATGCGCTCAGGATCTGGATAGTCTTCCCAGCATGAGGCACCGTCATGGCTTTGCTGAAAGGGAGTTCAGACTCTGCCTCCAGCTAAGGTCTGCTGGTTCTTCCGTTGAGAACACAGTGATGAATTCTCACAATAATGGCATTCTCTCCCAAAAGCTCCTTATTTTGTCCCACTGCTGGTACCTGGTGGCCCACACTAGTGGAGTTTTCTTTGAAAAGCTCCAGGAGAAGAAGGTAAAAATGTAGCTTACTTTCTAAATTCTTGAAATACAGAAAAAGGATGGGGAAGTCACTTAGGCCCATTCAGAATTTGAACTGTTTATAAAGAAATTTAATTGGCTTAAATTCTGATGGCGTTGTCACAAATTTGATACTATCTGGAATTAGAAGTCCATTTTCCTTCATTCCCGTAATGAAAATAATCCAGAACAAGAGAGACTAAGAGGAGCTAAGCAGCTAGTACAGCTGAAAGTGTTAACGGCCCAAAAGTACCATTAATAATATTTTGGTTTTTTTATGGATCAAGAAGCTCCAAGCTGAATGTAGTCAGAGATACCAGCACCCCCTAAACGTTCTGAAGTTGCACAGACCGGCACTTCAGGTGGCAAAAGCTGAAAATGGACACTGGTTTTGGGGCGGATTTGGAGGAAGGATGGCCAGAGAAGAAAATGTGACATAGACAAAGGGCAGTCCCTTGCTTGACCTCTACTCTTCCAGCAGTGCCCCAGGCCAGTGCTTCATGCCCCAGAAAAAAAATGTTGTCATGTCATTCCAAAAGAGTCTCATATCTGTAGCATCCTGACTTACAGCCATCTTCCCTGGCAAGATAGGTGTCTCGTAAGTTTGCGCTCAGGTTGGTCAAGATGGCACTTCTCCCAAGCATAACTGGCTTGAATGGGACTCCGGTAATTCCAAAGGAGTGAGTCTCCAGCAGGGAGAATCACAGTGAAGTAGTGCAGTGATTCCAAAGGACAGAAAGAACACAGGTCTGGAGGATGAGACATATGTCCCCATGGAAGACGTAACCACATGACACTCAGTCTCCTTGGGTCAATTCCATCATCAGCAAAGCAAAGAGATAAGATCCGGCTGCCAGGTTCTCATTTCTAGCACCTGAAGACCCTAAAGGGACTATGACCACTGCCCAAATCTTGGTGAGCCGGAGAGGGCGGGCAGCCCTGCCTGTGGGATACATAGTGCAGAGACGGGGTATGACGAGGTTACAAGCACAGGGTGAGTCAGGCTGGAGGTTGGGAATGGCTGGCCAGCCGGAACTCGGCCCACACTGGGTAAAGATGTGTGGGTGGTGGAGCACACTCGCTCATACAAACCTCTGACCACAACTGCCAGTATTCCACCTTTTTTGCCATCCGCAGAGACAAGATGCAATAGCAGAAAAACATTGCAAAGGCAAATGTGGTAATTAAGCCCTAATGTGGTAATTAACTGGTAGGAGACCCTACCACTCTCTATAGGCCATTAGCTTTACCTGAACCTTAATCTCCCTTTTAGTTAAGTCTCTGGACGGTGTGAAGGGTACCCTGACTTCCACCCCGAGTCAAATGACTAATACAGTAAAGAGTTCATTGGGCAGGTTGTCAAGGAATTCTGTTTCTACTCTCTGTAAAGAGGAAGGAAATTTTTGGCTCACAAATCAATCTTATCCAACATACACTATAAATTGCCCATGTGTCTAAAGACTTGTGTTCAACATTAGCAAACCTCTTTGCCCTCGCACCTGGTTTTAAGCTTAAGCTTAAGAAAAAAGTTTTATTATGTGCTTGTTTTTAATAGTCAAAAGGTTATGACAGTGGATGAGTATGTTTCACAATTTTTGTTTGTAATAGAAGCCACAGTCAGACATTTAAAGCAAGTATAACTGCCTAACAACCTCTCCTTCCTGTGGTTAAAATGATAGGAAGTGATTTATAAACTGTCATCAGAGTTAGCTAAACAATATTTTATCTCATATAGTTGGCATGATTCAAAGCTCTTGGCACACTAAAATAAAAAGTGTAATCTTTACTGACTGTTAAACAATGAGATGCATGCCCAAAAAAGTTTCAAAAACATTAAGTGAAAGTTTAGATGAATATAACCTTTCAAAAATTTGGACTTCAGTGTATAAGGAAGAGTTATCTCAGTTAAACGTTGGCGGTAAATAACTCAAATCTTTGGGGTGTAAGCTAATTGCTGGAGAACAAGAAGAATTTGGCAAGAAGAAGCTAATTCATTAACATCTAAATATCAGATATAGGGGCACCTGGGCGGCTCAGTCAGTTAAGCATCTGACTTCAACTCAAGTCATGATCTCGAAGTTTGTGAGTTCAAGCCCCACATCACGTTCTGTGCTGACAGCTCAGAGTCTGGAGCGTGCTTCTGATTCTGTGTCTGCCTCCCTCTCTACCCCTCCCCTGCTCATATAAAATAAATAAATATTTTAAAAATTTTTTGAAAAAGAAATAAATTTAAAAAATCAGATATAGTCTACACCTGAATGCAAAAGACTATGTGCAATGAAAATTTTGATAAAACTGTAAAAACCTTACTGCCTTCTGAAGATTAAGCCCATTTTCCAACAATTGATTAATTAAATCAAAGTCACCACCCTCTTGATCTTGACCCAACTTTAATCCCTCTGCAGAAATTTTTAGCACAAATTTAATTAAAGAGTTTTGTCAAAAAGCTAATTAAAATGAGTTATATATCTTACATAATGGAGATTCTCAAATATTTGTTCATTATCTGCCCTACAATTTTATTCCCTACCACTGACATTAGCCAAGAAGTATTGTCTTAGCCCTAAAATAGAATAACATATTTGAATGTCATTAGAAATAAGTAGATAAAAATCTAGGTATATTAACATCATTAAATGAATAAAACTTAATTGCTAAACTTATTTGAAATATAGAACATATAATAAGCTTTCAAATGACAATGGCCAGATAGACACCATCTCTAAGAATCAAGGAAACAAATGTCCAAATATCTCACAGATGGAAGAATGAATTATAATATGGGAGCCACCATAGAATGTTACAGAAGCATTAAAAAAATGAACTGGAGATACGCAGTTGACAGGAAAGATTTTCCAGAAGATGGTAGTGAGTACAAAAGATAAAATGCAGGGGCACCTGGGTGGCTCAGTCGGTTGAGTGTTTGACTCTTGGTTTCGGCTCAGGTCATGATCCCAGGGTGGTGAGATCAAGCCCCATGTCAGGCTTATCGCTGGGCATGGAGACTGCTTAAGATTCTCTCTCTGTCTCTGTCTCTGTCTCTGTCTCTCTCAAATAAGAAAAATTTAAAAATTCAATAAAAAAAATAAAATGTAGAGATGTGTTCATAGTATCATCCTATCACACCCACATGCACACACAACTTATAAATGTATTTACATATGTATGTATCTAAGTGTCTGTCTGTATATATACAATGTATATGTGTCTATATGCATATTCATATCTATTTGTATACAGTTGCATAGAAAAAAATACTAAAGCTTGCATACCAGGTTGCTACCGTCTTGCCTAGGGAAGTAAAATGGGGTGGGGGGGAGAAGGTAAGGAGCAATATAGGTCAAGGGGAAATGTAGAAAGGAAAAGGAAAAAGGAGACTAAACCAAGAAAGTATGATTCTATTTGTTTAACATTATATGTATGTGGGGGCACCTGGGTGGCTCAGTCGGTTGAGTCTCTGACTCTTGGTTTAGATTCAGGTCACAATCTCACAGTTCAAGCGTTCGAGCCCCACATCGGGCTCTGTGCTGACAGCATGGAGCCTGCTTGGGATTCTCGGCCTCCCCCTCTCTCTGCCCCTTCCCTGGTCATACTCTCTCTCAAAAATAAATAAATAAACACTTTAAAAAAGTATACATATGTGTTAAAAAACTTTAAAAAAAAGAGATTTGTGTCTATAGACTTACAGAGACAGCTTTGAAATATTAAAGAAAAGTTGCAGAGCAATGTGTCTCGTATGATTCTCTTTTGTTTTTTAAACATAGTTTTATTTTTTAACTAAAATTAACACACTCTCACAACAAAGTATATTAAGAAATAGAGAAGCAGAAGAGGAAAAGTCAACGTTTTCCAATTTTAAGAAGGAATGCAACCACCATCGAGTTCCTGAAGCCTGTCCCTCCTGGTTTTGTTATTAAGGAAAACGCAATGCTGTGCGCTAGGCTCTAACCTTCCTTAATCAGGTAAGAACACACCATTAATCACACCCGGCCAGGTATTCTCTCCTCCCTGTGTCCCAGGTACCTGAGCCTCCAGCACAGTGCCCAGTAGCCTAAGCTGGAGTGACCCTCCCATGGCCCTGCTGAAGCAGAGACCTGGGCCGCACTGAGCACATCTTCCTGCTATGTCTTTGCCCAATCCCCAACATGAGGAGCAAGATGGAAATTCTAGGTGCCATCCGTGCCCCTCTAGGAGAAGTAAGAGCAACTCAGGAGAATGAGCCTGGCCCACTTGGTGTTTCCCAGTTGACTTTGAGGAGGCCTTCCTGAGGTTCACGAGGGAGCAGCTTGCCAGACAGTCGCCTCTCAGAGCTCCAAACATAAAACTGGAGCGAAAGCCCCATACTCTAAGCAGCACCTCAACTTATGTGATGCCCCTCCTTTCTCTGGATTCTCTCCCAGAAAGATGTGATCAGGCCTATGAGGAGAGCAGGCTCTGTGCTGACTGTGGAGACTGCTTGGGATCCTCTCTGCTCCTCTCTCTCTGCCCTTCCCCAACTCACTCTCTCTAACTTTAAATAAATAAATTAATAAACAAACAAACAAATGAAAATTTAAGATGATGGGGAGCAAAGGGAAGCCTTATGAACTCCTGGCAGGCATATAATCTGGTGCGTTCATTATGGCTAACAATATGAAGGCTCCAAAAAATTAAACATGGAGCTACCATGTGATTCAGCAACCCCACTTCTGAGCACATATTAGAAAGAAATGAGATTGCTGTCTTGAAGACACATCTATATCCCCATGTTCACTGCAGCCTTATTCATAATAGCCAAGATAGGAAAACAACCCAAATGTCCATCAACAGATGAACAGGTAAAGACAATGTGGTACATATGTGCGATGGAATATTATTCAGTCTGTTAAAAAGGAAGGAAATCCTGGGGCACCTCGTTGGCTCAGTCGGTTAAGCATCCAACTCTTGATTTCAGCTCAAGTCATGATCTCGTGGTTCATGAGATCAAGTCCACATCTGGGCGTAGTGACAGCACAGATCCTGCTTGGGATTCTCTCTCTCCCTCTCTCTCTCTGTCCCTCTCCTGCTTGCACTGTTTCTCTCTCTCTCTCTCTCTCTCTCTCTCTCTCTCAAAATAAATAAATAAACATTTTTTAAAAAAAAGAAGGAAATCCTGCCATTTGCAACAACTTGGATGGACCTAGAGGCCATTATGCTAAGTGAAATAAGCCAGACACAGAAAGACAAACACTGCATGATCTCACTTATACGTGAAATCTAAAATAGTTAGCAAGTAAAATGATGGTTGCCAGGAGCTGGGAAGGAGAGAGAAATGTTGAAGTGTTGGTCAAGGGGTACTAAGTATTAGTTATGCAACATGAATAAGTTCTGGAGACAGAATGTACAACAATATGACTAGTTAAAAATACTGAATTGTATACTTAAAATTTGCTAAGGGGGTAACTCTTTAAGTGTTCTCACCATGAAACAAAGGAAAAAGAAATCATGGGAGTGGATGGATATGTTAATTAACTTCACTATGGTGATCATTTCATAATGTATACGTATGTCAAATAACCAACAGTACACCTTAAATACATACAATTTTTAATTGCCAACTATTCCTCAATAAAGCGAGGGGTGGCAAAAGACTACACCTCCTTTTCCTTCCCTTTTCTGGGTCTTTCTCTCCCTCTTCTCCCCATAACCTCAGGAACAGAAGGGCTGGGTTTCAGACCTTGATGTGCTAATTTGGGAATCTCCTGTCAGCAAAGCCTAGCTTTCAGGTCTATTTAAAATAGCAAGAGCCTATTTTGAATGCCAGAATCTGAGTATTAATTTTTTAAATTTCCCTGGATATTCCCAAATCCCCCATTACTTACTCCAGCATCATACCCATGAGCAGATGGATACCTCGGTGAAGTCAAGGATAAGGCAACATACTCGAAAGTGCAGAAGAGAAAGAACATTAATTTTTTCCTAATATGACTCCCATTTCGCAAAGGGATAACCTTTCCGTAATCATCAATGGAATCAACTTTCTCTAAACTTAGGCTTGGTTGCCTGACAGCGTATCTGGTGGCATTAGTTACATTAAAAAAATAATATAAGCAGAAAAGTAACTTCTGCCTTCCAAAAAGGAAAAGAGAAAGTACCCAGTAAGCAGATTTACCCCCTTAAACACAGACCAATGGGCACAAGTTAAATCTAAATCTAGGATCAAACTAGATAAGGTCATTGAATGAAATTTCTAGATTAGAAGTTGAATTTTCAAAATTTGTTGGATAATGGGAATGGTAGAACTTAGAAATCTTGGGTCCAAATGTGGAATGACTGAAAGGTGCCCAGAAGGGGTGTCCTACATAACAATACCAGAAACTAGGGCACAACTTCTTTTAGCCAAAAAGTCTCAAATGAAGAGAGCGAGGCCAACAGCTTCACTGTCACCCAGGGACATGAAACAGGGCAGGGAACGGACAAGGGCCAGGTGACAGCCTGGGTCCCCACATCAAACCAGAGAACACAGAGGAGGCTCCAAGTTGGCATGGTATGCAGAGGCGTAAGCTGGGCAGGGAGTGAGAGGCCTGTGCTTGGGTAAAGCTGAGGTCAGGAAGACAGTACCCAGGAGTCTAGGTTAAGCCGGGAGGCACCGATCAGAGAAGCCATGAGGTTGGAGTCAAGTACAGAAAACTGGTAAGAGCAAGAAAGCAAGTCCACAGAGCATGGCCCAAAGTGGATCCTCGCAAGTGGACTGATCGTGGTCTGCCCTCTGCCTTGTGCTAAGCACCCTTCCTGGTATGAGCAGACAATGGTTGGCAGGCAGGCATTACTCACCGCAGCAAGGAAAGGCCCCGAAGCTGTTAGTGATTGCAGCAAATCTCTGGGGAAGGAAGCTCCCAAGTTTCAGGAAAAAAAAAAAAAAAAGAAGAAGAAGAAGAAAAACCCTAAGGAATTCATGGGAGGAGCAGAGGAACCAGTAAGAATCTACCTTTAAAATGACTGGAGGCCCTGATACCAGATACTCACTTTCTGTGCCACAGCCTCCATCTCCTGAGACCCCGACCCTACGGATCAGGGACAAGGGAAGCATGAATGCATTTGAACGGGTACCTGTGAGCTGCAAAAGTTTTTCCTTCCTGGGATTAGAATCAAAGTTATAGGGTCGGTGTTCCTACAATGTATGGAGCCCATCATGGCTAAAGAAGGAAGTGGGGAGTGAGGATACATTGCTAGGGTGATAGGAAAAGGCACAGTGACTTCACAGGTGCAAAATTTTTGAATTAAATGCCATTTCGATAGGTCTCTATTAAGTATGGAAAGGAACACACTGTAGAATCAAACAGATGGTACTCAGAAATTCAAAAACAATGAATAGAGTAGCCATTCTAAAAAAGCCAGTTCCTAGCAATAGCTGGTATCTATCCAACATTCTCAGCTGGAAACTATAAACTCACTTTATTTGGGGACATCTTAGGCCTCAGGGCAGGATATGATGAGTCCAATAAGTGCCAATGATCCTCTCTACAGATATTTCCAGAATACATCACCTCCAGGCCGCTCTCACCACCTGTGTTTGCATGCAAGCCTTCATCGGCTCTCACCTGAATTACTAAGACAGTGGCCCAGTCGTGTGGTGCCAAGCTCACTCCTCCGCCCCCAGCTCCAGATGGATGCCACATGTGCTCTCCGTGAATGTTCCAGGAGCCATTCTGACCCAGGGAAGTGCACAATGGATATGTCGAGGTTCGCTCTTCTTAGATGCTCTAAAGGCCCCTGTGGGCCCTCTGTGGGTGGCCTCATGGCCAAGTACTAATATGCACTGGGGGCAGGAGGAAAAGTGTGCAGAGACTTGTACAAAACCTGATCACTCACACATCCTGCTTTGGTCTCTCAGCCAACTGCCCTGGGGCTCACATTTGGCCCCAGTCTGAAGGGCACTGGTTGGGGTTCATTAGAGCTCCTCCCTGCCCCCTTTCATCACGCAGAAAGTTTTATTCATTATTTCACCCCTCCCTTCATCCCTCCCTCCCTCCATTCATCCATTCATTTAATAAACATTCAGCAAATAGTCCAGGCACTATTCTAGGAGATGGAGATGGAACACTGGATAAATACTGAAGACTGTGAATGCCTTATCCTTCATGTCCCACTGCCATGACCCACACACTTCTCAGCAGAGCAAATCCCTAAACATTTTAAACACAGGAATGATGGTATCACAAAGGAAGGATATTTCAAAACTGGCTTGCATTGAAGCCACATGCCTTGCAGGATTCTCTTGAGTGGGATCTCCCATGGGTCTGGTTTTCAATGCTGACTCATGCTTTAGGCAACACAAACTTGTCCCTGGTTTCCCCTGATCTAGCATCAGAGTCCCCGGGGAAGTCCCAGGTTAGGAGACGCTTATCCCCTCCCCCTAGCCCAGGCAGCTCCTGGACTTGCTTTGTCCAGAGCATTCCCTCTTAGAAACTCCACTACTTAACTGGCTTGTCAAACAACAGCAGACTCCAAGTCAAGGACACGTGGATACTGCCCACGCACCGTGGTCTGGTGTGAGATCCCCCTCCTCTGCCACTGTTTGCTGTGTCCACCAGATGAGCCCAAATTAACTTTCCAGGTCTGGGTCGCCCTTCAGGATTTAACATATATTTGGATATAAGTCTGAGGAACACAAAATATTGACAAATAAGCCTTTATTTTACTTTCTCACACAGTCTGTTGCCTTGTTTATGGCACATGAAAAATAAAGATTGCCTTTTTGCCTGCCGAGTATAGTCGACTATTTTGAGACAGGTTTTCAAGAGCAAGTAAAACTTATTGTTTTCATTATAAGGATTCTCTCCCAGCTCTAAAACTCTATGATTCAGTGCACAGCATTATAAAAGATCACTTGAAAGAATGGCTTCCTACCATTTCCTCAGGTGAAAATTCAATCCTAGGATTTCCCTGGCATAGTGGCTACCAGATATTATCATGAAGGATTGTCTTGCAGACTAATGTTGGTGCATGATGCCATTGCAGTGGGGAAAGAACCACAGCAATGCTTGAATCATAAGAATCAGTTCTATCTGGAAGGAAGAAACAAAAAGAGAAGTGCTGGTTGATATTGCCGGCTGGGATTAACCTCTTTGGTCCACTCAAAACCATGAAAGCTTAGAAAAGCCAAGTTGTGTATTCTCGAATTCCCACCTGACAGTCATTGGAATGGCAATTGGTCTAGTGAAAGAGTAACTTTGAAATCAGACAGACCTGGCCTATAATCCAGTTTGTTCCTTACCAGGTATGTGATCTTGGGCTGGCTACTTAACTTCTCTGAGCTTTTTTCCTCATTCATACAACAGAGATTTAAAACAAAAACAAAAGCAATTCATCGAGTTTCCCTGAGGGTGAAAGGAAATAGGGTAAACACATCCTGGTGGTGTCTGGAACACAGGAGACAATCCACAAATATTTCTGACTTTATTTCAAAAATATAAAACCCACCATGGGGTCGTTTTTCTGGGTCTGTTTTATTAGTAACCTAGCATTGTTCATTCGGAATCTGTATAGTAAACACATACAGGATTAGATCCAAAATGTAGAACATCCTGTTCTCTGGTTTCTATTAACCAGACTTTCCATACATCTTTAGTATAATTATAACTGTTACTTCCTTTAACCAGACTTTCCATACATCTTTAGTACAATTATAATTGTTACTTCCTTTAACCAGACTTTCCATACATCTTTAGTACAATTATAATTGTTACTTCTAACCCATGGCTCTTGATGCCCTGTCTACTAACGTCTCTTCTGAGTCATTAAAAGTAGATGGAATTATATTTTCAATGGCACTTTTTCAAATGTATTTTATTGTGTTATTTATTAAGATACACATTTGCCAAGGAAGAGATAATCTTCACTTTTATTTGAAGGCTTAGTGAAATATCCCCTCCCCATTTCTCTCTCATGCATTTCTAATTAGCTGAGGATGACTATAATAAGAGTTAATAATTGCCTCACCCATTTCCCTACTGAAGGCTGAAAATGACACAAATGTTCAGAGAAAGTTGTCTAGCCAACAGGATCACAGTAGGAAGTATATGGCCACACAAATGGGAAGCACTAAGATGTGAGTACCCCAATCCCTCTTTGCATCCCACTGGCTGGGCCCGACAGGAGGCCAGATGGCAAGAGCGTCACAGCTAATATAGGCCCATCAGTCCAGCCTCTCAGGGCACAGAATATGAGGGAGAAGGGAGAAGTGGATTCAGAGGGACCACAGGAAGACACTCAGCATAGTATGCCTACCACATTATCCAGTGTACACTTATTGCCAGGGGGAGAAGTCTATTTTAACTAGCACAGTGTGAGAGCTTTAAATCCTCCCTGGCAGTCACAGGAAGTTAAAAACACAGTCATGCCATTATGTGGATAAGTCACTTTCCATAGCCCTAGAAATATTTCTAACGCATTATACTCATTCAACCAGCCTTTATTTTGTGTCTGCTTGAAAAGAGACACCGACATTTCTGCTAGATTGCAACACATGCATTCCAGAACACACCTCGCATTCTCAAAGCCCAGGCACTAGAATTACAGAGTCTGTGGGGAAAGTAGGGTAGAACAGACCACCCCAAATCCATAAAGCTTTGTGACCGCAGCCCTCCCAAACAACAACAATGGCTTCCGGGGAGATAAATCAAACAGAGGAGATAGGCAGTTGAGCCCTGCTAGAGCTGTTACTAGGCTATTACCAATGCCCGGAAACCCCCCAGTGAGAGCAGAGCTCATTGCTGGGCAATGCAGATGGAGTGGGGTGTGCTGAGATGCAGGGGCTACCATGATAATGGGCCCAGGAAGCGGCACCATCTGACCCAGCGCAGAGCCTGTGTCTCTCCTGGGAGGGTGCCCCAGCCCAGGCACTCATTTTAATTCTCTCAAAACACTGCCAAAGGGCCCTAGCTGCTTGGGGAGAAACTGACTACAAGGCTTTCCCCCTCTCTGATGAAGACTGTAATTCCATTCCCATTATCTAGTCTGGTCTCCTTGTGTAGAAAAAGTCATGAATGAACCACAGTAACTTCTATTACACTGCCATTGTCTTCTCTGGCTCCCCTAGAAAACAGAGCCCTGAGGCAAAGTTTACCTGTTACAGCGGTTTCAGGAGTGAAGGGAAAAGGGAAATGAAGCCTGAAGGGAGGGGATGAAGTTAAGGTTACTATCAAGAGGGCCACAGATTCACACAGACACCCCTGCCTCTGGGTCCCATGGACCTCTCCAGAAAGGCCACGGGGAACCATCGTGTCTCAAGAAAGATTGCTTCATTATTTTCTTGAGTTAAAAGAGACGTCATAAGCCTACGAACACACACGTGGAAAAAAGTAGTGGCTGTGCTATTTTCTTTCACTTATGATTCCTGTTCTTCTTGTGCTTTTCTCAGATGGTGGTTTTGTGTTAGTGCTAATGATAATTCTAAGTGCCCCCATGTTTTACATCTTATCGTTACTGTATGGAATCGGTGCAGGGGACCCGCTTTATGCCCTGAGTTAGTGGCAGTCATCACACTCTCTCTTCTACTATCTTTTGCTCAGCCAGGCTTTTCATCAGGAAATGAGGCAAAGTGGGTGGTCAGGCTCCTTCTAACCTGATCTGCTTAGACATTACGGTGTATGTCCATGACCTTGGCAGCACCCACTCACCCTCATCTCTATACCTCACTTGCAATCCATTAGCACCATGCTTTAGCCCATAGAGCTGATAGTAAGAATTTAACAAATCAAATGCAAAAATACCCACTTAAGGGGCGCCTGGGTGGCTTAGTCGGTTAAGCGTCCGACTTTCGCTTAGGTCATGATCTCGCGGTTCGAGGGTTTGAGCCCCGCGTCGGGCTCTGTGCTGACTGCCAGCTCAGAGCCTGGAGCCTGTTTCAGTCTGTGACTCTCTCTCTCTCTGACCCTCCCCTGCTCACGCCGTCTTTCTCTCTCTCCTAGAAATAAATAAAACATTTAAAAAAATTTAAAAAAAAAACCCACTTAGGCTACTAGATTCAGGTAATGAAGCCTGTTAATGAAGTTGATGTCATCAATTTAATCCCCAAATGGGCCAGTTGCTTTAATAGACACCATTCCATAGACCAGCTTATTATCTAACTATGTTTCTCTAAACACTGGTATACAGCAAAATGAAAATAACTTTTCACTGAAGGAAAGAAATTGAGGGGATGGGGGTTCCCATAAGCAAACAATTTTAGAAAAGATGAGGTTATACAAATATGAAAAGGCATCTTCACTGCCGGATTTTTAGGAACTGACATTAATGTTCATTAACATTTATGTTAATGTGTATTATGATTCTCCTTCCGTAAGAAGACTATAACATGCAGTGTTCCATCCCCTCAATTCTTTGTGTTTTTATTTTTTGCCAGTGCAATGGTTAACTTGGAGGGTATTTTTGGATGAGATTATCATTTAAGTTGGTGAACTCTGAATAAAGTGGATTGCTCTTCATAATGTGGATGGGCCTCGTCAGATCAGTTGAAGTCCCGAGAAGAACAAAATAACTGGGGTCCCTGAGCAAGACGGAATTCTCCAGCAGAATGCCTCCACACTCCATCTGCACCCCTGGCTTTCCTCAGTCTTCAGCCTTCAGGCTGGGACTATATCATCTCTTCTCCTGGATCTCAACCCTTCCAGCTCACAGATTTTGGACTTGTTAGCCTCCAGAATTGTGTGACCTAATTTCTTATAATCAATCTCTTTCTCTATATATGTATACACATCTGACCACTTGTATTTCTCTAGGAAACTCTGACTAATACAGATTTGGTTCCAGAAGTGAGGCAATAAGCCAGCTACCTGGCAAATGGTTGATTACATTGGATGTAAGGGGCAGCATTTTGTTCTTACTGAAACAGACTTATTCTGGATATAGATTATAGATTTTCTTTCTTTACATGGAATGCTTCTTCCAAGTCTACCATCCATGAACTGACAGAACACCTTATCCATGATAAGGTATTGATATTCCACACAGGATTACTTCCGATGAAGGAACTCTCTTCAGGGCAAATGAAGTAAAAAATGAGCCCATGCTCAAAGAATTAATTGATCTTCCCATGTTTCCCATCATCCTGAAATAGCTGGTTCACTGGCATGGCAGAATGCCCTTCTGAAGATTCAGTTACAGTGCCAGTGAGGTGGCAATACTTTGCAGGGCTGAGGCAAGGTTCTCCAGGAAGCTGTATGTGCTCTGAATCAGGTTCTAACATACAGTGCTGTTTCTCTGAGGATTCACACATCTGGGAGTCAAGGGGTGGTATTACTCCCTGTTACCTCTAGTAACTCACTTGCAAAAGTTTTGTTTGCTGCCCCCATGACTTTATACTCCAGGCCTGCTGGCCTAGATGTCTCTATCCCAAAGCGAGCAATGCTTCCAACAACGATACCATTGAACTAGATACCATTGAACTCAGCTGTTGGGACTCTTCTTGCCTTTAAAGCAACAAAGCCAAAAAGGGAGTTCCATTGCTGCCCGGGGCTATTGATCCTGACTCCTGAAGACAAATTGGGCTACTACTCCACAGTAGATCTGGGGAGGAGCATTCCTGGAAGGAGATCCTTTACGATGCTTCTTACTATTACCGTGCCCTGTGATTAGGGCCACTGGAAAACTACAACAACCCAGTCCAGGCAGGACAGCTAATGGCCCAGACGCTTCAGGAATGAAGGTCTGGGTTACCCCACCAGGTTAAAAACAAAAACAAAAACAAAAACATGACCAGTTGAGATGCAGGCTGAAGGCAAAGTGAATACAGAACGGATGGGAACAAAAGGTAGTTATGAATACCAACTATCACCACGTGACCAGTTGCAGAAATGGGGACTGAAATTTTCATGAGTAGTTCCTCCTTATTTTGTTCTGAATATGTGTGTGTTTGTGTAAGGGTGTGTGCGTACTAAGCAAATACTTCTGCTTTCTGCCTTCTTATCCCCTTATCATGTACCATAGGATGCCTTGACTTTATAACACACAGTACGTAAGTATTGTCAACTTTACATCATAGTGTTTAGGTGACAGGTGATCAGAGAGAAGAGGGAATATTATCCAAGGACCTCACAGCATCTTCTAGAGAAAAAGTTAATGTGTTCGGGGTTGCACATGGGATAGTTGTATCATGTTAGGCACAATTATGACCCTGTTGTTGTCTTTATTTGGTGATGAAGTATGGTTTAAAGAGATGCATATGGGCGCCATGTTGACAAAGGGTAGACTTGTGATGGTTAATTTTATTTTTCTACTCAGAGCGTGGTTTTGGATGAGAGTAATATTTACATCAGTAAACGGTGAATAAATCAGATTCCCTCCACAATGTGGGTAGACCTCATCCAATCAGTTGAAGGCCTGGATAGAACAAAAAGACCAAGTAAGAGGGAATTGTCCAGCAGAATGCCTTCAGACTTCATCGGTATCACCAGCTCCCCCGGGGCCTGTGCGTGCTGGCTCACTGCAGAATTTGGTCTTGCGGGCCTCCATGATCACGTGAGCCAATTCCTTTTAATAAATCTCTGTTTATATACACATCCCAGTAGTTCTGCTTCTCTGGAGAACCCTGATTAATACAGTCAGGAAAATCTTTTTTTTTTTTTTTTTTCATGAAACAGCTATTAACATTTTGTGAGATACCGGAGTTCCAAGAAGACGGCATTAGGGAAATGCCGCCGTAGACCTCAGCCTCCTAGAAGATCTGCTGTCTCACAAATGCAGAATATTGGTAAGAAGGGATCTGAAAAAGTGAAGAAGCCCAGTGCAATGATCACCAATGGCTATCAAGCATTCATATTAATGGATTCATTCTCAAAGCAATTTTTATACATCTCAAAAGCTGCTAATTCACAAACCTCAAAAAAAGCAATATAAATATGATCTCAGGAATCTTGAAAGTCGTTTTCTTTTTCCAGGTGACACACCTATATTCCATTATACACATGTCACCGTGTTTCTCTGAGCACTAATTTGTGGGAGTGGCAACAACACTACGCGAGGCATTCGATGCTGACAGGCATTCCATTCCACTTCCAGAAAGCTGGCGTGACTCAGATGGCGCGTGCATTCTGCACTGCTATCACGCCATGTGCTACAGGACAACGTGCAAAGGAATTTTAAGATGTTCTCCTGACCCACTAGCAACCAATTATCTTGAAAGCAGGGCAAGGCATACACCAATTGGGCCACAAACTGAAGATGAATGTGAATCCTTCGCTAAAACGCATGATAAAGACATAAAGGACTTGAGGCATTTCCACGACACCATTACCATGAACTATCACAATCTTAAGCAAATTACTGTTTTTTGCCATCGCCGCAGGACATTTCCCTTATCTACTGAAATAGTTTGTTCTAGCCACTGATATCTTAGGAATAAAATAACTGTGTATGTCTAAATTTTATTAATACCCAAGAAATCTTCCCCATGGAAAGAGAGAGAAAAAACTAATCTTTGACTTAGCAACTATTTTTAAGTAAAAAGATACCAGTTCTACAAAGGCCCCTTTGGTTTTAATTTTAATCTTCCTTAAAATTAAAATTGTAGAGCAAGACTTTGTGGGGATTCCTCTTCAAGCTATACAACTGTTATTCTTATAGACCATATAGTTTTCTCACTCTATAGGTGAGACTAAAAATTGATCCACTACAGGGGCACCTGGGTGGCTCAGTCAGTTAAGCATCCAACTTTGGCTTATTTGGCTCAGGTCATGATATGGCAGTTCATGCATTCAAGTCCCATGTCAGTTGAGCTCTGTTCTGACAGCTCACAGCCTGGAGACTGCTTCGGATTCTGTGTGTGTGTGTGTGTCTCTCTCTCTGCCTCTCCCCTGCTTGCACTCTGTCTCTCTGTCTCTCAAAAATAAACATTAAAAAAATTTTTTAAGTAAAATATAAAAAACTTAACCCACTACAAAAACAATTTTAAATATTTTAAGTAAAAGATGCTGAAATTCTACAAAGTATTTTGAATGATGGTAGCCTTTTAGCCAAGCTAGAGTGGCATGCAAAGCGCAAGGCTACATAAGCCTTCAGATCACTGCCAAGGTTGGCAATTCCAAAGGATTAAGCAGACCTGTGAGTAGATAGAGTTGCAATCCTTCACAGATGGGCTTTGCAATCTAGGAGAAGGAGGTTGAGATTCAATAGCCAGCAGTGATTATGTGGATTATACCCTAGAGCTAGCATCTTTCAGGTAAGTGAAAGAAAAAGGTAAATGAGAAAATGTGGTCTGGAGAAGCATTATCCCACAAAGCCAATCTGAAGAAGGGGCACCTTTCAGATAAGACAGAAAGGATGGTCCTACTTTCTCTAGGTCATTAGGCATCCTATGATGCTCTTCACATAATGGAATGCCCTTGCCTCTCCAATTCCAGCCAGTATGATGATTCAACGTTTCTAAAAGAGCACCGTGATATTACTAAGATACAGGATCCTTTCTTTTCTTATTACCTCTGGATTTTATTAATATGGCAGCAAGGTATTATAATAGTCCCTATATATCACCATATGTGAATTTTACAATGGTGACGATGGTCTCTGAATAGGAGTTTAAAGTATTTTTCAAGTATTTTGAATCTCCAGCAATGAAAGTAACTACATAATAAGGAATGGATTATTTCAATTGAAAGGCTTTTATAGGAAAGTAATAGGTTTAGAAAAATCCTTAAGGCAAATAACTCTATTCTGATAAAAATCACAAGACTGGGCAAGAGCTAGAGTGACATTTCTCGCTGAACAGCTTCTCCCTAAGAAACCTTCCAAAGCTTGAGGAGAGGTGAGTCACCTGTTGATTTCTATTAGCATCTGGTTAAAATAATGCAGAAAAAAATAGACTCAGGAATACCTTGCTCTCACACCTCATGCCCTGGAGCCGTTCTACGGGTGACCTTCCTCCGGCAGGCTAGCACACCCTGGGGACCCCACCTCACTGCTGGGACTGGCTCATGGCTCAAAGGCACAGAAGCGGTGTGGAAGACAAACAGACAGAATGACCACCCAGGTGTCTGTCCTCGAAATCAAGGCCATTTTTGCAGTGCCTGTAAATGAAGGTGATAATGTCAAGAATGAAGGAAAGATAAATGACTTCTACTGACCAGTAAAGGATCCATGAGGCACTTGTCACCTCCCACTGGAATTGTTTTATAAGGAATCTATACAGAAATAATAGCACCTAGAAACATCTTAGGCTCACTACTGAATTTGGGTGTACGTATAACCTCTTGGTCTGGGGATATGTTTCCACACGTTTTATTTACTTCGCATCTCTGGGGTGTGAGGGGATGATCACCTTTGTCTCTGCTCTGTAGTTTCAGAGGCAGGGAGCGAGAGGAGAAAAAAAGCTTGCTCAGGATGATCAAGTTCAAACACCTCCAGGCTGAGGTTGGAACCCTCACCCCTGTTGTAACATTTACTGGAGCTTTTTGGCTTTTGTTGTTAATTCAGAATTGTTATTTTGCCTTTTCAGTAAGTAAAAGAAATCTGAACATCATCTCTTAGTCAGTAAAATCGTATTGTTGGCTTATTGTGCTTTTAACACCTGGCAACATATCTACGACAAGATAAAGATATGAGTGCAGCCCAATCACTGAAAAAGAAAAAGGATTGGATTTAGAAATCATATCTGTACACAACTTTAAAAGAAGCAAAAAATCATTACTTCAAAAGCACACCTAAAGCTTGGAGGGCGCCATAAGACACAATAAGCCACACTGCACACAGAATTGTTAGGGTACCCTCAAACACCATGAACTTCCACTTCCAGCTATCACAAGGTCATTGGCTTAGAAGAATTCTCCATGGCAATGATTTTCTTTTCTTTTCCTCTTTTTTTTAAGTTTATTTATTTATTTATTGAGAGAGAAAGTGCAAGCATGGCAGAGAGAGAAAAATTCCAAAGCAGGCTCCATATTCAGCACAGAGCCCAACTCGGGGCTCCATCTCACAACTGCAAGATCCCAACCTGAACCAAAATCAAGAGTCAGATGGTTGATGGACTGAGCAGCCCAGGCACCCCCACCTATTTTCTTGAAAGCTGACAGAGTCAGCCCAGCTCTTCAGGATGGGAGTGTTCAGTGGGTGCTCTGTGCCCCAGGAGCTTAATGAAGAAGGTAACCAGGGGAGCCATGGCCTCACCCAGCTGTGCCCTCAATCCAGGTAATGGATCCCATCATCACCTCCTGGTCCTCTGATCCCAATTCAAGCCACCTTCATAGGGCAAAGCATCAGTGTGGATTGAACAACATACACAGGCTGCAGTCTGAGCAGTGGATACACGCGCAAATGGACACATAGCTAAAATAGCACAATCCGTCAGCATATACATCCTTCCTCTGCCCATCAGAGAAAAGAAAAGCCCCTTTGCACCATTAGATGTGTTCAAAGGGAGAACACATAGAAGAAGAAATGACTATTACAAAAGCAAGATTCTTTTCCTAGACACTTTTTCTATTTCATAGATTTAAATTATGTGACACATAATGGATACTGAATTGCTGTTCCTTTTGATGTTTCAGTAACCAAAAAATAATTTACTCATTCTGTGCATAGTGTATATTAAAATGACAATATAACGATAAATTTACATGGAGCCCCAACTTCCGAAGAGTTTACAGTCTGGAAGGGAATGGCTGTGTGCACATCTGACTACATTCCAAGGTAGAAACATGGAATCAAGTGCTTTAAGATAAGCCCAGATGGGATGCTAAGGGAGGTCAGAGTGACAGAGATTATTCCAGAATAGATGAGATTGCCAGGGAGTCAGAAACAAACCAGGACTGAACAGAAGGAAGGCTGGAAAGTTCGGATGGGACCTTGACGTTGGAAAGCTTCATACAACAGACTAAGGGGGTCAACTTTATTCTCTACATGTTCATGAAGGGCAATGCTTTACATGGCTGTGAACAATCGAAAAATAACAGAGGTTGGGTCTGGGGATCTCAGCAGGACCAGAAACACCCAACAGTGATCTCTTAGGATAAATATGGTCCCATTTTATTACATGAAAACACAGAAAAGACACATAACAACTCACTCCACATGCATTCCTCTCTTCTAATATTCACGACCATCCTTTGTGATAGGGACTGCCAAATCTCACCTCAATTCTAAGATGTTCATTTTTTACATGTTAATATGTCCAGGAATTGGGTATCTTTTACAGTGAATATGTGTATTTAATATGGCAGCAGTACTGATTTTTTTGGTATGGTTGGCTTTTCCAAATTAGCATCTTAAAGTCAGTGATGTCTTAGGAAGAAGGAAATGTAAAGACATTTTTCCCATTTTTAAATGAGATTGAGGCAAAGATAGTAACAATCTTTAAATGAAATTGAGGTAAAAGTAGTTCTGCAACCTCTAGTAGGTGAGAAATCAGGTACAAAAATCTGCCCAGCTGTCTGAAAGTCTCTACTTTGAATGATACTTTTCTTTTTTTCTTTAAGGTTACTTTACTTATTTTGAGAGAGAGGTGTGGGGTGTGGAGGGGCAGAGAGAGAGAGAAAGAATCCCAAGCAGGCTCTGCACTCTCAGCATGGAGCCCAGCATGGAGCTCCTTCTCACAAGCTATGAGATCATGACCTGAATCAAAATTAAGAGTCAGACAGTTAACCAATGGAGCCACCCAGGAGTCCCCTGAATGACACTCTTCTAAGGCACAAGAAATAATGTATTCCCTTGCAAGGAAATTGCATGCAAAGATACTCAGCCACTCCACCAACCCCACCAGACCATCGGCTGTATTATGTCACTTTTTCAATCTGTTCATTCAACAAGCATTGATTCAGCTCCCATCTGCCCTGCATTATGCTCACAGCCGGGCTCATGGTGGTTAAAAAACAAAGTCCCCCCTTGCCCATGGAGCTCAAAGACCAATAGGAGAGACAGGCATCAAACAATGATGACATAGATAAACATTAAATTGCAAATTACAAAACATTACAAGCAAAACACAAGATGCTACAATATACATCAGAGGATCTAAGATGTGGTCTGGGCCATTGAGTTAGCCTTGTCATAAGATGTGATTTTTTAGTTCATCTAAAAGATTCTTCTAAGACTGAGCAAAGAAGGGTGCTGACGTGAAACTTGTTGAGTCAGAAGTTATTTCCAGGAGGAATCAGGCTATTCCAGGTGATGGAAATAGCGTGTACAAAGGCCCTGAGGCCAGAGGGAACATGGTGTTTTTGAGGTCTAGAAAGAAGGTCAAGGAGATTTGAAGGGGATAGTTTGCATGGAATAAGATGAGAAGGGCATGTGTGTCAAGGAGAAGGTGTGGCTATTTGGCCTATAAGCACTGGGAGGCAGGTCCTTTTTTACTCTGAAAGGTTGGATGGATGAAAATCTTATGGTGATAATCGGGTAAACCAATAAGTTCTGTTGTATATTAACGTAAGTTTAAAATCAGCACAGCATCACAAACTGGAAGGCTCTTTCAAAACAGTTGGGACTTATATCTACAGCCTGGAAGTGAATACGTGGGCTTTAACAAATACATGTTACATGTCAATTAACAGACCACGTCTATACCATTGACTCTCCTGAACCATATAATACTCCTAAGTAGCCTGTGGGCTACAATCGACTTCAGATACAGAGAGGTGTGCCCCTATGAGAAGGACTTTTGTCAGTCATAGTGAACATCTGGACTGGACTGTCACATTTAGAAAGGGACAGCCACTTAGGTTAAATCAGCGTTTTTCTAAGAGTATTGACACTGGATTCCAACTGATACAAGATGGAAACAACTACAAAATAGCAGGTCATCTTTCCTCTATGAAGGAAGACTGTGGTGTTTGTGTAGGAGGTGGTGAGCAGTAATAAGATGAGCCCTCATCCTGATGACTGGAAGTGACTGAACTCATCGGAGCTGAGGTCGGGGGCTCTGAGGTTCCCACAGGAACAAACATTAGGAAAATCGCCCACCTGGGCAGTCTTCCAGACATAAGCCACACTCCCTTCCTGAGGTCTGAATGGCCTCTAGAGGAAACCCAAAACAAAATAGGCCAGGAAGGATCAGGAAAACACATTTGTAATAGAGGTAGATAAGTTCTGGAGTTTTATTATCCAATTAAAAACCTTAAAATCAGCAAGGATCCCATACAGTACTAGTAGAAGTGACAATTGGTCCAACCTTTTGGAAAACCATTTGACCGTGTGTGTCAATGGCCTTAAAAATGCCCATACATTTCAAACCCATAGTTCTCTCCCTAGAAATTTATCATAAAGAAATCATCAGAAGTACATAATGTTCAGGGGTCCTGGGTGGTTCAGTTGACTAAGCGTCCGACTTCAGCTCAGGTCATGAGCTCACAGTTCGAGTCTGAGCCCCACATCAAGCTCTGTGCTGACAGCTCAGAGCCTGGGGCCTGCTTCAGATTCTGTCCATCTGTCTCTCTCTCTCTTTCCACCCTTCCCCTACTTGTGTTCTGTTCCTCTCTTGAAAATAAATAAACATTAAAAAAAAATGTTTAAAGAAATACATAACGTTCACAGGTCCATTACTTATAGGAACAAAAAGTCAGAAATAGTTTATATTTCCAATTACAGGAAAATGAGAGAAAAAGTTGTAATGCATGAAGATGAACTATTTTGAAGCCACTCAAAATCATATGTTAAAAAAATTCAACCAAGTAAATTTGAGGATCTAATTGGCTTTATTAAATGATTTATGAATCAGGCAGCATCCCATCTAGCAAGTCAAGGGAAGTTCCGAGGAGCTTTACAAAATGGAAAGATTTTATAGGCATAAATGGGGAGAGACAGTTAGCAAAAAAAAAAAAAAAAAGGATATGTTTCAAGCAAGGTCAACTTCCCTTAGGGGAAGGACAGGAGGTCTTATTAGAGGGATTATTTCATCTGACTTTGGGGGATGGAGTGGGCCCACTGGACAGATTACCTCACTGACGCTAACCAAAAATTCCTGACTATTATTTAAGACTATTTTTCTGGGGTTGAAACTGTAATTAGGTTGGGTATTAAGCCCTGGTTTGGTGACTAAGCCTATAGCATAAGTGACTCCATTTTGGGCCTATGGTTTTCTTTCTCACACATGTCTTTAAACATTTAATGACATAGGAAAATACTATACATTAAGTTAAAAAGCACTTTCCAGGGGTGCGTGGGTTGCTCAGTCAGTTTAAGCATCCGCCTTTGCCTCAGGTCATGATCTCACGATTCATGGGTTTGAGCCCCGCGTCGGGATCTGTGCTGACAGCTCCAGAGCCTGGAGCCTGCTTTGGATTCTGTGTCTTCCTCTGCCTCTGCCCCTCCCCTGCTTGTGCTCTGTCTCTCTCTTTCTCTCTCAAAAAT
This sequence comes from Crocuta crocuta, assembly GCF_008692635.1. NCBI lineage: Eukaryota > Metazoa > Chordata > Mammalia > Carnivora > Hyaenidae > Crocuta > Crocuta crocuta. The sequence goes on from NW_027527624.1 coordinate 4,204,203, forward strand.
AAAAAAAAACTTTATAAAAAATAAAATAATATAAAAAGCATTTTACAAAATGGTACATACAGTACAATTTCAAAGACACATGTAGACATGCCTCATAATAGGACAAAATGCCGGTAGTGATTATGTCTGAGTGCTGGTCACTTGCTCCTTCTATGCTTTATTTTCTAAATTTTCTATACTATCACTCAAAGGTTCTAAAAATAAGAGAGGCATACCTGGGTGGCTCAGTTGGTTAAGCATTTGACTCTTGATTTCGGCTCAGGTCATGATCTTATGACGTGTGGGATCAAGCCCCATCCATGTCAGGCTCTGAGCTGGCAGCACCAAGCCTGCTTGGGATTCTCTCTCTCCTCTGTCTCTGGCCCTCCCCCTGCTCACACACGCACTCTCTCTCTCTCTCTCTCTCTCAAAATAAATAAATAAACATTATTTTATTCTTTTTGATTTTTTAATACTTTATTGTCAAGTTGGTTTCCATATGACACCCCGTGCTCACTCCCACAAGTGCCCTCCTCCATGCCCATCACCCCCTTTCCCTCCCCCCCAAAATATGAAAATGATGGGCCCTCCATCCAGAATTAGCTTGTTTTTACTTCAACTACTTCATGAAGGAAAAGAATGCTCTAGATGAAATCTGAGACCACTTTGTTTCTAGCCCTAAACCCTCTCTTCCTGCCTATACATCCGTGTGGTCTATGTTTGTATACTTCTCTATATATTATGCTCTCCATAAGCATTACATAACGGTATTGTTTGAGCTCTTCAAAACAAACATGCATTTACTACACTGGTAAACCCTATGACACTTTTTTTTCATTCGCATGAGCTTTTCGAGGTCCATTCAGGTTGCTCTGTGTCGAACCAACTGATTTATTTTCATGGCTGCAACGTAGTCAGCAAGTGTACGGTATCTCACTCCTTTTTGATAGACGCTTTGGTTGTTTCCAGATTTCAGCTACTGAGCATAATGTGGCTGCATGGAGCCTTCATAATCAGAGAAGACGGTGGACGATACCGCTGGGTGTAGGGAAAGGAATGCTTCTGCTTCTCAGAGGCAGGTTTCACACTCCGTGCCCTGGAGCCCTCAGGAGGTCACCAGCCCCAGGGCTCTCGCTGATGCTTTGAAGAGGGACCAAAGGCCCGCCTCACCCGACCAGGCACCCTCTGACCTGACCGACACTTTCAACTGCTCAACCATCTACAACTGGAAGAGTTTGCCTGACAGACCTCTTCGCAGAAAACCAAGCGTGAAGAGTGTCCCAGAAATACAACCACCTCATCAACTTGTTTGCGCTCACAACCACCTTATCGCCTGTGCCATTGTCATTCTCATTTGTTCAGTTGGGAGAATGGGGCCCAGAGGGATTAAGTAACTTGCCCAAGGTCACACAGCTAGTAACAGGTGGAGCTAGATTCAAACTCAAGCAGTGTGGCTCCAAAGTCCATACTCTTAACCTCTGTATTCCATGGCCTCCCATAACTTTCCACTGGCCTGGCTCTTTATCTCATTTCCCTTTTTACAGCCTCACCTCACCCGAGCTTCAAGGCGGCCCTGCTACCCTGGGTGACCCTCCTGAGTCACCACCAACCGCACTGGCTCCTGTGCTCACACTGCTTTGGCTCCTTAACCACATTCCCCCCCCACCCCCCTTAACAAATCTTTATAATCAGACTTCTGGTTTTATCACTGTTTATGTATTTCTTGAACCACTCAAATCCCAGTGTCCTGGTCCCTTTCTTCCTCCCCTGGAGCTCACGTCCTGCTGCCAAAGCACTGGGGCTTGGGGGGAATAAAGCAGTCAAGTTGCAAGCTACTCCTGCTCTCTCTCTAGAAAGTCTGTATAATGAGTATGAGGGGAATCCCTCCTAAGAATCCTTCTGGAAGACACCCCATGTCGTGGACATCTATCTGTCAGTGGGGTGGATTTTCTACACTTGTTGAGTTCATCACTCAGGTCAAGTTGATGAATTGTATGACTTGAATATTTTTTTACATGACTGATTTTTTTTCCTGCCCATTCGATCTGCTGTAAATGGACGGTGTTAATTTATGTGTATTATGAGATGGTGTCTACAGTGAATGTGGGTAATATCCATCATCTCATATAGATAGAAAAACCAAAAGGAAGAAAGCAAGAAAGGGAAAGAAAAGTGTTCCTTGTGATGAGAACCCTTGGGATGTTCTCTCTTAGACCTCATTTTGGTAACGTCTGCAAAGACCCTATTTCCCAATAAGGTCATCTTCACAGGTGTGGGGGGTTAGGACTTGAACATCTCCTTTAGAGGGAGCACAGTTCAGTCCACTTCTGTCCATCTGTGTTTCACAGAATTACTGATACTGTTGAGGGGGCGCAGAAGGGGGTGGGAAAGCCTGTCAAAGTGCATGGTGACAGCCTTCTGGCTGGACACTGCCCTCCGTTAGCACAGATCTAGGTCTGGAATGGGATTAAGCTGTCCATTAGAATGAATCAAATCAAACTAAAAGTGTTATTGTCAACCCAGAATGGTTAGAAAGTTATCAGCTTTCCAGTAGTGTGTAAAGGGACTTTGTACATTTTCACATTCCAGAAGGTTCCAATATTACCTTGCTATTGTACTCTTGCTCCTATACTTCACGGCCTCCATTTTGTCTTTTTGACTCTCCCAAGTCTTTCTCTCTCCTTCCCGCCCTCCACCCTCCCTCCGGGGTTTTCCATGGGAATGACTGATGAGCTTCCTCAGGTCAAACACCTACAAAACTATTATATAAACCATAAAATGCAGAGTTTATGATCAATATGGCTCTGTTAGCAAAGAAAGAAAAAAGAAGTAAGTGATTATCTGCTGAGATGACAAACAACAGTGTCTGGCTACAGTAAGCACATACGGAATAAATAAAAATCAAAGCCTCCAGTCTGTTTTCCAAAGCTCCTCACCACCTGCCCCTGACCTAGGCCTATCTTGCCTTCCAGCCTAACACTCCCACCGGGCCCCAGGTACCCCCAGGGGAGAAGCCCTGTGCTTTCGTATTCATGCTGCTTCGACTTTAAGGAATGCACTTCCCTGAGTCTTGATGTGACCTAATCTTAATTACTAAGATAGCAGATGTTTTTAGTTCCTCTTCCTGGACTCCATCCTGAAGGTTCCATGCAAATGCCCCATGTTCTGTGAGCTGCCCTCCACACTCCAGCCAGGAGAAATCTGTTCCTTTTCACACACACCCCTCGCCCCCCCCCCCCCCCCCCCCATCCCCCCCACCATCATCCTCACCATCATC